>NC_136484.1:196448017-196975517 GCF_053919585.1 Euprymna scolopes
GCCGAATGTCTATTTTAAATAAACATCCGTCGACCACTTTTATAGTGCTCAAACCGCCTATTTATAAACAAACAGCGAGCTCCGCATTTTTCAGCTAATTAAGTAGCAATAGTGAGATTATTTACGACAGCGCTCTACCCAAAGAGGGGGGGCTTATATATATATATATATATATATATATATATATATATATATATATATATATATATATATATATATAGAGAGAGAGAGAGAGAGAGAGAGAGAGAGAGAGAGAGAGAATGCGCTAAGTGGTTGTGAATAACCTAGATATTAGTTAGAAATGCGGGACATGTGGTCGCATACTATTGTCCAAATTTGGATAAGTGAACAACCTTAAGTCATACGAAAGACGAACATAAACTTTTAAACAACTTGAGCAACAAAAAATGCAACAAAAAATGCAACAAAAAATGCAACAAAAAATGCAACAAAAATGCAACAAAAAATGCAACAAAAATGCAACAAAAAATGCAACAAAAAAGGCAACAAAAAATGCAACAAAAAATGCAACAAAAAATGCAAGCCAACTGTCGGTATGAAGCAACATATGGATTTACACAAATAAAATAGTTGAATATCCAATGTGACAGCAACATTTAATAAATAAATATAATAAACGAAAATAAACAAAAAACAAAAAACTAATGGACACATATCTAAGGAAATGGCAGAAACCCTAGAGGATGACCTCCAATCTGTAGTGGAATGGGGACAAAAATGGATGGTCACATTCAATGCTGCCAAGATTAAGTTTGTTTCCTTCAATAATTACAAGAAACCTTCTCTACCACCAATAGCAATGGCCAAGAACACATTGCCTGAAAGTACTTCCTTTAAACTCCTCAGCCTAACGTTCACAGGGAACATGAACTGGAATATATGCATTTAGAACATTGCCAAGACTGTTGCGAAGAAGGTGGGCTCTCTCTACCGTGCTAGAAAACTACTTACGCCTGGTATCCTGTACCTCTATAAGGCCACCATTCGCCCATGTATGGAGTACTGTTGTCACATGTGGGCTGGTGAATCTGCTACTTGTTTCTCACCCCTGGACAAGGTTCAAAAGAGAGTCACCAACCTAATAGGTTCTGAACTGTCATCTAGACTTCAGTCTCTGTCCAATCGACGAAATGTTGCATGTTCTACAAGTACTTTAATGGTGAATGCTATGACGAACGACAAGCACCTGTACCCTGTCGACGTAAACACTCCCAACAAACTCGACAAACAGCTAAATCCCACCCCTTCACAGTAGAGATCCATATGTGTAAGAAAGCCTTTCTACTCCAATAGTTTCTTCCCCAGAACTGCTAGACTTAAATAGAATATATATATATATATATATATATATATATATATATATATATATATTTCTATTCATATATATTATATCAGGCATAAGCCTGAAGAATCCTAGAGTTGATGGAATGCGGAATATTCAGTGTAGCTTAATCGCCATATATATTTTATAAATTACTAACTAGCTCTACCTACGTATTGAGCACTGTTGAAGTAAATACTTTACGCATAAATGTATACATTCGTATATTAATTTTATGTGAGTAAATGAAGTAGTTGTATATATATATATATATATATATATATATATATATATATATATATATATATATATATATATATTAAATTGTGATTCAATGAATTTCAAAAAAAATCTCATTGAAATTAAATGAAGTGGTTGAGTTTCATATCAAAGAATTTTTATAGAAAATTAATCTCCTTAACCTATAGGGTTTCGATGTCTACCATCTCATAAGAGGAGAGAAAATATTAGCAAATACTTATAAAGGTATGCACCCTATTTGCTAAAGTCAGTAATTTATACAAGCACTTGCCCGATTCGGATATCTACATAGCTATGCGGATTACCCAATATATAATTTGAACCTTATTACCAAACGGATGTAAAGAACGCATAACATGGATTTTACCAAGCAAGCTGGATCAAAAAAAAACATTCATATCCTTTTTCTGCAAATACTCCTGCTACAGGACTTCTGATAAATTTATTATTTTGACTTTGACTTTCCATGTCTCACTGACTTTAGCAAATAGGTTGCATACCTTTATAAGTATTTGCTAATATTTTCTCCCCTCTGATGAGATGGTAGACATCGAAACCCTATAGGTTAAGGAGATTAATTTTCTAAAGTATTCTTTGTCTTGCTTAGAATAATAAAAATACTTTGATATGAAACTCAACCACTTCATTTCATTTCAATGAGAGTTTTTTGAAATTCATTGAATCAAAATTTAATTTATTTGCTCTATCTTGCATATCGAGCAATTCTTGTTTAGATGGGATAACCTATAGAATATTACTGCCAGTAATATTTTGTAAACTTTACAATCTCCATAACAACTGATTGTTAAATAAAAACTATTCTGAAGTATATATATATATATATATATATATATATATATATATATAGAGAGAGAGAGAGAGAGAGAGAGAGAGAGAGAGAGAGAGAGAAAGAGACAGACAGACAGACAGACAGAGAGAGATGTTATTTATTTGTTTTTGTTTTTGCGATATGTTTTAAATGAATTCAATTATTTATACGAAAGTGCATTTTTACCTAAATGCGAGTTGGGAATAAGTTTCCCTTTTACCAATTTGGTACTCCCAAGTGTGGAGCAGCATATGCATTGTTTTTAAAATATAATTATCCACTGACAAAATGAGGGTATCAAATTGGTAAAAGGGAAAATTATTCCTAACTTGCATTTAGGTAAAAATGCACTTTTGTATAAATAATTGAATTCATTCAAAACGTATCATAAAAACAAAATCAAATAAATAACATTTACGTATATTGTGATATACGAAACAGTCATACGAGATGATCCAGTGGTAGGGGTTTGGGCTTTATATCATTGTGTGCCGATTTCGAATCTTGCTAGATTCAGCCACTCTGATGGGTCGTAGATGACGAAACACGTGTCAGTGGATAATTATATAAATATGTGGATGTGTGTTTTTCCTTGCGCATATATATATATATATATATATATATATATATATATATATATATATATATATATATATTTATAAAGAAAATTTTATTGAGAATTTTAGCGTGACAGACCAATAAAAATTCTATTTTAAACTTTGAAAAAATTATTTTTAATTTTAGCGTGTCAGAACAACGAAAATTCTATTTTAAACTTTGGCGTGACAGAACAACAAAAAATTTATTTTAAACTTTGAAAATTTTATTTCAAACATTAGCGTGACTGACTAACGAAAATTCTACCAACAGTAATTCTATTTCAAACTTGTCATAACTTCATCAATCCAACCGAAATGTGAGGGCTTTTATCGAATTCTACGTGTTGCAAGATTTGAACATATTTAGTTTTATTTACGTATAGCCGACCGGCCGACCGACAAAGAAGACTTTTTCATTGAGATGCAAACAAAAATATGGAGGCTGTGAATCGCCGACAATCGACGATGCGTGAAGATAAAATCGTTGCCATGAAAGGAAAAGCCGAAATTGATACAGACAAAGAAGGTCTGGAGTCGATGGAAAGGAACTCGCGATCGGCAATTTTTAGTCTGAGTTTCCGTCTCGGCTTTGCTTTCCTATGATAACTTGGAAGAAAAAAGGAATTCTGGTGACCCCTCATCAATCCCACACGTGGGAGAAGAGAGAAAACAAAAAAGCTTTTACGTATCTCCCTCCTAAGGATGTTAGCCACAAGATCAGGTGGGGGTTGTAAAAACCAGCGCACTAAAAGGGAATGCGCTCTGTCCTACATGAAATGCCTAAACAGTCTCATCAACATTCACTGATAGAAGTGCCTCAATCAATTTTAATCTATTCTGAAAGAGAGACGGAAAGGTTTGGGAGAGTGGACCTCCTAGGATTAAACAGAACAGTATCTCGGCCGGATAGAATCAAGGCTAGTGTTGGAGTGATTGTCGATTTTAATTTTTTTACTCACGTAACAATTTTAAACTTGAACCATGCCCAGAAAAGATTAACAAGATGTTGGTTAACGTTACATTTAAACTCATACAAATCAGTACAGTCAGGGAAGCAAGTGTCAGGAAGGGAATTCCAAAGTGTAATTGCTCGAGTGAAAACATTTATGGCATTTAGGGACCTCGACAGTGAAAGGGTATGATTTTGTTGCTAAGCGGGTTTGTCGGGGACACAAGTTCAACGAGTTAATCAGAGCACATTCCATTAAAATACTTATAAAAACACACAACATTGCGGCGATGGGACAGAGGTTGAAGCTTAGTTAACAAAGAGAGACCTATTAGATTGAAGACTTTTTTTGGACCCTATCCAAGAGGGAGAAACTAGTGGTAGATGCACCAGCCAAGATGTGGCAACAATACTCCATGCATGGGTAAATGGTGACCTTGTAGAGGTACAGGATACTCTCAAGTGTGAGTAGTCTTCCAGTGCAGCAGATTCTTTGCAGCAGCCTTTGCAATGTCGTTAGTGTATTTGTTCCAGTTCATATTGCTCGTATCCTCGACATGGACGTAAAAGGCAAAATGCACCCTCGAATCTCTATGCAAGTCTGTTTTTGTTTGTTTGTTGTTTTTTTTAATTTGTTTTGTCAGATGTGATATTCACTAATACCGACATAAGTTATTTTTATTATTTCATTCTGCTTTATTTGCTTGTGCACACCGAATACACGGATCGTCAATACAGCTGAGTACAAAGCTTATGGCAATTTTCATTCCGGAATTACAGTTTCTATTAACTAACACATCGCACTGTACACCCGTCAGTATCAATGGCGTCTTCTTTAATTGATTCCTTTCATTTTATTTTTATCCGATTTGTTTTTACTTAGTTTTCAATGCTGTGTGGAACGTTTCAGGTGTAAACTCTTCGTGTAAGTACAGTACGTCATAATTCTTATTTACATGAAATCAAAATATTAATATCGCATACGAGGCGGCTTCAATAATTTTCCAGACTTTTTCGTATAGGTACTTTTATTGAGAGTACACTCATGAAACTCACGTACTCTTTAAAGTAATCTCCTCCAGCTGTAATGCACTTTTTGTACCGTTCCAACAAATCCTGGAACGCCCCATGAAGTCCTCTTGTGTGGGTGAGTCAGACCCTCGTCACAGCCTCTTTCATCTCCTCAATTGCTTCATAATGACAGCTTTATACTTATGATATCACTTTATACTTATAATTTCATTTCATATTTATTTACTTACTAGCTGAAGTACCCGGCACTGCCAGGTTGCATTTGATATATTGGAATATTCTGTTCTCATACATAAGTACCTGATTTCCGGCAAAAAAATAATTGTAAAAAATATCCGTAAGAAATTAAAAAAAGAAAAGTTTTATTTTTCATGCCTGTAAATAAATAAATATTGTGATTCCGCCTGTCCTAAAATACGTTTAAATATATTTAAAACGATGCAGATATTCGCATTTATTAATACAAAGATATCATGACAAAAGTAAAAAAAAAAAAATGCCCAACTACCATCAGCTAGATTCGAAACCATAACATTTTCGTTCCCGCTGCGTTCTCTACCGACGTTGGTATCGAGACAAAGAACAACGATAATTAAATCTAAAAAAGAACTCTTGAAGAAATTAATTTGTGTGCGCATGCGCAGAACGAAGTATAAACATGTCAGCCAGTAGAACATTTCGCATTTCAACATGCCGATATGTATGCATTATTCATCAACCTAAACAAAGATTTTATGCGTTATAAACCATCATTGATGCATAATTATTACTTCCTGTTAATTGCAGTGCTATGTGACCAATAATTTAAGAGCTTGTCTGTTAAATATTTGTACATACATACGTCTATACGTCTACTATTTTATTTATATGTTACGAAAAATTTTATATGAAAATGAACGTCTAATCTGAGTTATAACTGACGTATAATTATTTGAATGCAGTAAATGTTTCAGGAAATTTTTCTAAAAAAAACAACGCAAAACCACAAACGCGCATGCGAAAATTTGTAAGGAAATTTTATGAGAAAAATACAAAATAATAAAAAAGTAATTATTGAAAAAATTTACATTTTTTTGTTTGAAATTAATCTTTGTTCATCTAATCGATAAATGAAACACACACACACACACACGCACACACACACACACACACACACACACACACACACATATATATATATATATATATATATATATATATATATATATATATATATATAAAATAAAAAAGGAACAAACCGTATTATGTGTTCACCAACGTTTCGTCTTTATTTCGAGACTTCCTCTGGGTGAATATATATATATATATATATATATATATATATATATATATATATATATATATATATATATATATATATATATGCATGTTTTCGTATATGTAATGTAACGTCTGAAATTCTTATTTGTGAATAAATAAATAAATAAATAAAACGCATTCGGAAACGTTAGAATTTTTCTATGAAATTAATGTTTGTTTACCTAATCGGTTAAAGTATAAATGAAATACTATAAATATGTATTCGTATATTTGAGTTGAATGTCTTTGTAAATAAAGGAAAAACAACGTCTGAAATTCTTAGTGCTTTAAAAATAAAAGAAAACGCACACATTTGGAAACGGAAGAATTTTTGGTACTTGTGCAGTGTACGACACATGCTGAAATAATCACATTATTTAAAAGAACATTCTTAACATGGGGAGGAGGCTTGTTAACTATTCTGTTTAGTTTCACCTAAGAATTTAATAAAAAAAAAATACCATAAAATTATAATTTAACCTTGAAAACCTAGCTGAAATGTAACACGGTGCGTCCACTGCAAAAATCACCGAATATTTCTTTGACATTTATAATTGTTTATCTAATGGAGCAAAAAATAATATATATATATATATATATATATATATATATATATATATATATATATATATATATATATATATATATATATATATAGGTATGTCTTTGTATATTTGTATTAATGTATAAAGTGTTTATGTAAAAAAAAAAGAAAAACGCAAGCATTCAGGGGCGTTAAAATTTTTGATTTGAAAATAATATTCGTTTGTCTAATCAATAAATGAATAATAAAAAAGATATATAAGTTTGTCTTCGTATTTACAATTTTTTATTCACAAACTGGTCACCACTTATCAAGGCCCGGAAGCCACTCAGGGATAAGTGTTATTGTAAGTACAGTACGTTAGTGTGGAGATTTAATGAAGTGTCTACTTAAGGGGGCGGTTCATCAGGAATTTGTTTACGTTGGACTTGAAGACATACATGTTGTAGTCAGGAAGGAAGCAGGCAGACGGAACAGAGTTCCACGGGCGTGCAGTTCTAAGAAAGAAGCTTTGTTCATGGAATCCACGTTTTGATTTAGGCACAGATAAAGAGTGGGGAAAGTTTTAACAGTGGATTCAGCTAGACGGGTGTTTTTTGTAAAAGATTGGCGAGGGGGGGGGACCACAGATTGCAGTTCAGACGAGCACCTGCCATGGAAATAACGATAAAACAAGGATAGGTTTGCAACGTCTCTTCTGTGGGAGAGAGGTTGCAGGGAAGAGAAAAGGGCATCCCCCACTAAGCCACAAAGTCTATTTTGTACTCTGTCAAGGCAGGATAGTTTTTAGCAACTCCTGCCCAGATATGGCAACAGTATTCCATCCTTGGACGTACTTGACTTTTATATAGATAGAGAGATATCTTCTGGATCGGCAGAAGGATCCCACTATCTTCCCAGCGACCTTGGCAACAGACTTGATATACGTGTTCCATTTCAGATCAGGAGTGAAGATCAAGCCCAGAAGCTTGTCAAAACATGGGGCTTCTCCTAGACGAGAGCCATCCATTTCAATTGATGCCAGGTGGGGATCAGAGCGTTGATGATGTAAAGATAGGAGTTTGGTTTTAGATGCATTAAAGGTAACCAGCCACGTCTTCCTCCACTGAACCACTCGTTCGAGATCAGAGGAGAGAGAATCAGAGAGAGCTTTGTCATTTACAGCCTTGATGTGTTCAAAACCGCGCGTAAAATTTACGTGTTATTTCATTTTTTTTTATACAAAGACATGGAAAAAAATAGGCACTCTTGAAAAATTTAACCCGGATTTCCGGGAATTTCCGAAAAGCATGGATCGGGCGCGACCGGCAATTTTTGGATTAAGCCGAGCGCTGTAACAGATGAAAAGAAACAAAACCGGAGAAAAGAATACAAATGCAATAAATAAAAAATAACAAAAACCTGCCGTAAAAGTGACTAAATATAATTTTTTTTTATGATAAGATTTTTTTTTTTTTTTGCAAACGATTCATCAACAAAAGTTGTTTTTTTCTTTTTTCCGCTGGCGAGATTGTTTCCCGCCGTCTAAATTCCACAATTTTCATCTATTATTATTTTTTTAATGACTTTTTCTTCTGTTAATATCATCGATTACAAATTTGGGTTTCAGATTATACAAAAAAATTGAAAAAAAATGTAAATAAATATATTTATATTGCTGAAAACGTTTAAAAACTTTGTCTTTAAAAAAGGAACAATTTATTGTTTTCGTGTTAACGGACTTTGTGTACAGAAAATAATTTTTTTCTTTTTTTCTTGAGAAAATTTACAACTGTTTGTGAAAATCATAGTTTAAATGTATAATGTAACGTATTTTTTTTTATTTTGAAAATTTTTTTATATTGTAAAATGTCTTAAATGTATGTAAATGTTATGTTTTTTACGACAGGAATTCAAAGTCATTATTAGGTATATACATTAGAATTGAAATGATCTAGGAGAAAATAAGATTAATTAAGACGAATGGTTGGCTTAGAAATCAGTTAGAATTTTAGAGAGGGAACAAAATAAATTACGTAAACGGGTATTTAGAGAGTTTTCAGATGTAATAAGCCGAAAGAAAGATATAATTTTTTTTGACAATTAGTTTTTGTTTTTATGATGCTCATAACATTTTTCCCAAGAAGAGTAACTTGTTCAGGAGATGATATGCACTAGAGGTGCCCCTAATTCGAAAAATACAGATGGGAACCTGTGATATTGTGTACTTTTAAATCATGCCGTGTGTAATGGTTTTGAGCAAAGGAATAAGTCTCGACACAATAAGTTAAAAATGAGAGCCCAAAGGCTAATCACATATAGCATAATGAAGTGAGAGAGAAGTAAAAAAAATACCGTAAGTACGTAGGAAGATATAACCTTGTATATTTTTAGAGACGCATGAATGTGGGATATCTCTTCTGGATCTTGGAAGTTCTAATGAGAGAAAAGAGAAATCACAAAAAGTGGGCCATTAGATAGAATATAGTGCGCAAATAGGTATTGTGGCGCAAAAGGTGTTAGTT
This sequence comes from Euprymna scolopes, assembly GCF_053919585.1. NCBI lineage: Eukaryota > Metazoa > Mollusca > Cephalopoda > Sepiida > Sepiolidae > Euprymna > Euprymna scolopes. The sequence continues at coordinate 196,457,377 of NC_136484.1, forward strand.
AGTTAAGGGTGATGTTTCTAGGTCTTCATCAAGTTCCAAGGGTCCAAGCAAGGAAATCCGAGCGAATCAGTGAATGAAAGGTATATCTTTAACTTTGGAAGCCAACCACTAAGATAAATGAGCTTTAAGAATGTCCCAAAAAGATAAGTTATTTACAAAACGAAAAACAAAGCTCAAATTAATAGAAGAGCCATACGGAAGAAAGGATCAAGGACACATTTGGACGAAGAGTCGTCGATTTCATAAAGAGGTCAAATAAGACCTCAGTTTACGGCATAAGGGTGGCTGGATGAAGCAGCTGGCGTGAGTTATAGGAGGTACTACCCTACACCCACAAGGAATATGCCAGGGAGATCAGATAGAGAGTTTGGGCAAAAAAATAAAATTATGAAGTCAGTTAGAAAATGGCTGACTTGGAAAAAAGTTTCGTTTTTTGTTTTATGGTGTCTGATCTTTCTTAGCCAAGTGGTTATAAAAATAAATGTACTAAAATTTAAAAATGCATGCATTTTTTTTTAAATGAGCAGAAGGGATGTATATGTATCCATCTCTTACAACATGAACATCTTAAGACATATGAACACTCAACACATGAACACTCCTAAGACTATAATCTCTCACTAAGACTCTCCTAAGACGAACAACAACAACAATATAGAATTTACGTTATCTTAATAACACCCAGTATATAACAGAATCAGAGAACTTGGTCGTTTACGGTCTTTGATGTGCTGCCATAGATGGCAGTGTCTTCAGCATAAATGTTTACGAATGATCTAAGGATTTGTTTTGGGAAATCATTGATGTAGATCAGGAAGAAAGAGGGCCATGAATGGACCCCTGAGGGAATCCAGCATTAATACTGAGAGCTTTTGATTTCTTCCCATCAACCACTACTCTTATAAACCTATCAAAGAAATGATTTAATAATTGAGAAGACATTTCCAGCTTTACCATAGCTGGAGATCTTGTGAAGTAGATCTTTATGCCATACCCTATCAAAGGCCTTTGATATGTCAAGAGTAATTGCCCTAGAAAGGAAGTCTTTGTCGAGAGATTCGCTAATCCTATGAGATATAACCATAAACACATCTGCTGTAGATCTAACAGAACTGAAACCATATTGCATGTCACTAAGAAGGTTATTTTTGCTGAGGTGGTTGACTATTCTTTATTTAACATAGATCCCAGCAACTTACTCACAATGCACAGGAAACTTAATGATCTGTACTGAAAGGGAGATGACCGATCACCTAAATTTTTAAATACAGGGCATACTGATGAGGTTTTTCAAGGTGTTGGGAAACGATTCTATTTTAGACACGCTTAAACAGCTTTGTAAGTATGGGAGCTAGTTCTGGTTGAAGCTTTTTCAGCACTATAGTTGGAATGCTTTAATGAAATCAGGGTTCTTTATTAGTTTGGCAACATCATGCACAGATATCTGTATATCACATAGCATGTTTTCTGTTACAGGAAGAAATACGGGGTGGTTGATGGCCTTCGTCGCATAGAGTAGAATTAGCTCCAAAGTTCTTTGCAAAAAGTTTGGCTTTGTCTGATCATGACGAGATTACCTCAGGTCCATTGATCATAGTTGGGATAGAACGCACGCTTCTCTTTGCTATTTGCCAAAACTGGTGGGAACCAAGCCACTGCTCTCAGTATATCTGTTACGTTGGAAAAGTGATTTCTGTGGGCAATGGCAGCAGCACATTCTGGAAAGAACCACGGCTGGCTGTTAGGTTTTTGCTGGAATGTTTTGGAGGGTATTAAGCAATCTATACCTACAATAAACCATTCTGTTAGGTCTGATACCATAAACATGGAACGTAGAGGTAGATCTGATATAAATGTATGGAAGCTATCCCAGTCAGCCATAGAGCATCGATATACTGTACGGTGGAGAGGTACGTCTGAAGACTTATTACATTCTGTGTTTATCTTAACTGATACAACCGAGTGGTCGGAAGATCCCAGTGGAGACAGAAAGGAAGATAAACATAGCTCAGGGCATGTTGTGAGAAAAAAGTCTAGAAAACTTCCATAATGACCATCAGTGTCAGGCACACTAGTGACAGAATCTTCTCTCATCATTTGTCTTGTTTGAGTCAACCATTTCATATTGGGAACCCTGCAGTCTCCACAGATGTGAATGTTAGCCGAAGGATGAGTAGACAGAAGTTGGTCAATTTTCTCAGATATGCTTTTAAAGATAGTAACTCTGCTGTTCTGGGAGCGATAGATAGCAAATTATACGTGTTAAATGAAATTATAAGTATAAAATTTCATTGTAAATATAAAAGTATGAGTATAAAATGAAATTATATATATAAAATAAAATTTTAAGTATAACAAAATAATATGTATAACATGAAATAATAAGTATAAAACGCAAATATAAGTATATAATGAAATTATAAGTATAAATTGAAATTATGAATATAAAATGCAATTATAAGCATAAAACGATATAATTATAAAATGGAATTATAACTATAAAGTAAATTATAAGGATAAAATGATATTATCATTGTAAAAGTAGACTATAAATATAAAATGATATTAAAAGTATAAACCTTTATAATAAGTATAACATGCAATTATAAGTATAAAATTAAATTATAAGTATAAAATGTAATTATAAGTCTAATATGAAATTATAAGACTAATATGATATTATAAGCATAAAATGAAGTTATAAGTATAGAATGAAATCAAAAGTATAAAAAAATCATAGGTATAAAATGAAATTATAAATATAAAGTAAAACTATACGCATAAAATGAGGTTATAGATTTCAAATTAACAGCATAAAATTAAACTATAAGTATAAATTGATATATGTACAAAATTAAATCATAAGGTTTAAATAAATTTATGAGTATAAAATGAAATTATAAGTATAAAATGATATTACAAGTATTAAATTTAATTATATGCATAAAATGATATAGTAGGTATAAAATATTATAGGTACAAAATATTATAATTATAAAACGAAATTATAAGTATAAAATGATATTACATGTATTAAATTTAATTATATGCATAAAATGATATAGTAGGTATAAAATATTATAGGTACAAAATATTATAATTATAAAATGAAATTATAAGTATAAAATGATATTACAAGTATTAAATTTAATTATATGCATAAAATGATATAGTAGGTATAAAGTATTATAGGTACAAAATATTATAATTATAAAATGAAATTATAAGTATAAAATGATATTACAAGTATTAAATTTAATTATATGCATAAAATGATATAGTAGGTATAAAGTATTATAGGTACAAAATATTATAATTATAAAATGAAATTATAAGTATAAAATGATATTACAAGTATTAAATTTAATTATATGCATAAAATGATATAGTAGGTATAAAGTATTATAGGTACAAAATATTATAATTATAAAATGAAATTATAAGTATAAAATGATATTACAAGTATTAAATTTAATTATATGCATAAAATGATATAGTAGGTATAAAGTATTATAGGTACAAAATATTATAATTATAAAATGAAATTATAAGTATAAAATGATATTACAAGTATTAAATTTAATTATATGCATAAAATGATATAGTAGGTATAAAGTATTATAGGTACAAAATATTATAATTATAAAATGAAATTATAAGTATAAAATGATATTACAAGTATTAAATTTAATTATATGCATAAAATGATATAGTAGATATAAAATATTATAGGTACAAAATATAATTATAAAATGAAATTATAAGTATAAAATGATATTACAAGTATTAAATTTAATTATATGCATAAAATGATATAGTAGGTATAAAATATTATAGGTACAAAATATTATAATTATAAAATGAAATTATAATTATAAAATGAAATTATACTTATAAAATCAAATAATAAGTATATTTTATAACTTTTAAATATTTGATGATTTTTTTTACGCAATTTAGTATTTTTGTATTTAATTTTACATACACAAACATATATATATATGTGTATGTATATGCTTACATATGTATACGTATATATAATATTTTATGAAAATATATATGACAATTAAGCTACACAGAATTATAAGCCCGCAAAGTTTTTCATTAGCCAATGGCAAAGATTCTATCCGACAAAGATTCGTCTGATTTTTACTTCCTATTCATGTGATTTGTTTTAAGAGAAATTTGTAACCCATTTTTGTGAATGTGTCGAATTAATACATGACCTTGTTTTAATACATGCGTCTTTGGAGTACATTTTCTTATTTTAGTTGTTAGATTAGTTTAGGTTTTAATTTATTTTGATTTATTTATTTATTTTTTTATTTGTTATTATTCTTATATAAGTTTTATTTATTTATTATTCTTATATAAGTTTTATTTATTTATTATTCTTATATAAGTTTTATTTATTATTCTTATATAAGTTTTATTTATTTATTATTCTTATATAAGTTTTATTTATTATTATTCTTATATAAGTTTTATTTATTAATTATTCTTATATAAGTTTTATTTATTTATTATTCTTATATAAGTTTTATTTATTTATTATTCTTATATAAGTTTTATTTATTATTATTCTTATATAAGTTTTATTTATTTATTATTCTTATATAAGTTTTATTTATTTATTATTCTTATATAAGTTTTATTTATTATTATTCTTATATAAGTTTTATTTATTTATTATTCTTATATAAGTTTTATTTAATATTATTCTTATATAAGTTTTATTTATTTATTATTCTTATATAAGTTTTATTTATTATTATTCTTATATATGTTTTATTTATTTATTATTCTTATATAAGTTTTATTTATTTATTATTCTTATATAAGTTTTATTTATTTATTATTCTTATATATGTTTTATTTATTTATTATTCTTATATAAGTTTTATTAATTTATTATTCTTATACAAGTTTTATTTATTATTATTCTTATATAAGTTTTATTTATTTATTATTCTTATATAAGTTTTATTTATTTATTATTGTTATATAAGTTTTATTTATTTATTATTCTTATATAAGTTTTATTTATTATTATTCTTATATAAGTTTTATTTATTTATTATTCTTATATAAGTTTTATTTATTATTATTCTTATATAAGTTTTATTTATAATTATTCTTATATAAGTTTTATTTATTTATTATTCTTATATAAGTTTTATTTATTTATTATTCTTATATAAGTTTTATTTATTTATTATTCTTATATAAGTTTTATTTATTATTATTCTTATATAAGTTTTATTTATAATTAGTCTTATATAAGTTTTATTTATTTATCATTCTTATATAAGTTTTATTTATTATTATTATTATTATATAAGTTTTATTTATTAATTATCTTATATAAGTTTTATTTATTAATTATTCTTATATAAGTTTTATTTATTTATTATTCTTATATAAGTGTTATTTATTATTATTCTTATATAAGTTTTATTTATAATTATTCTTATATAAGTTTTATTTATTTATTATTCTTATATAAGTTTTATTTATTTATTATTCTTATATAAGTTTTATTTATTTATTTTTCTTATATAAGTTTTATTTATTTATTATTCTTATATAAGTTTTATTTATTTATTATTCTATTATATGTTATATTTATTTATTATTCTTATATAAGTTTTATTTATTATTATTCTTATATAAGTTTTATTTATTTATTATTCTTATATAAGTTTTATTTATTATTATTCTTATATAAGTTTTATTTATTTAGTATTGTTATATAAGTTTTATTCATATATTATTCTTATATAAGTTTTATTTATTTATTATTCTTATATAAGTGTTATTTATTTATTATTCTTATATAAGTTTTATTAATTATTATTCTTATATAAGTTTTATTTATTTATTATTCTTATATAAGTTTTATTTATTATTCTTATATAAGTTTTATTTATTTATTATTCTTATATAAGTTTTATTTATTTATTATTCTTATATAAGTTTTATTTATTTATTATTCTTATATAAGTTTTATTTATTATTATTCTTATATAAGTTTTATTTATTTATTATTCTTATATAAGTTTTATTTATTTATTATTCTTATATAAGTTTTATTTATTAATTATCTTATATAAGTTTTATTTATTTATTGTTCTTATATAAGTTTTATTTATTTATTATTCTTATATAAGTGTTATTTATTTATTATTCTTATATAAGTTTTATTTATAATTAGTCTTATATAAGTTTTATTTATTTATTATTCTTATATAAGTTTCATTAATTTATTATTCTTATATAAGTTTTATTTATTTATTTTTCTTATATAAGTTTTATTTATTTATTATTCTTATAAAAGTTTTATTTATTTATTATTCTTATATAAGTTTTATTTATTATTATTCTTATATAAGTTTTATTTATTTATTATTCTTATATAAGTTTTATTTATTATTATTCTTATATAAGTTTTATTTATTTATTATTCTTATATAAGTTTTATTTATTTATTATTCTTATACAAGTTTTATTTATTAATTATCTTATATAAGTTTTATTTATTTATTATTCTTATATAAGTTTTATTTATTTATTATTCTTATATAAGTGTTATTTATTATTATTCTTATATAAGTTTTATTTATAATTAGTCTTATATAAGTTTTATTTATTTATAATTCTTATATAAGTTTTATTTATTATTATTCTTATATAAGTTTTATTTATTTATTATTCTTATATAAGTTTTATTTATTTATTATTCTTATATAAGTTTTATTTATTTATTATTCTTATATAAGTTTTATTTATTTATTAATCTTATATAAGTTTTATTTATTATTGTTATATAAGTTTTATTTATTTAGTATTCTTATATAAGTTTTATTTATTTATCATTCTTATATAAGTTTTATTTATTTATTATTCTTATATAAGTGTTATTTAATTATTATTCTGATATAAGTTTTATTTATTTATTATTCTTATATAAGTTTTATTTATTATTATTCTTATATAATTTTATTTATTATTATTTTTATATAAGTTTTATTTATTCATTATTCTTACATAAGTTTTATTTATTTATTATTCTTATATGAGTTTTATTTATTTATTATTCTTATATAAGTTTTATTTATTTATTATTCTTATATAAGTTTTATTTATTATTATTCTTATATAAGTTTTATTTATTATTATTCTTATATAAGTTTTATTTATTATTATTCTTATATAAGTTGTATTTATTATTATTCTGATATAAGTTTGATGTATTATTATTCTTATATAATTTTTATTTATTATTAGTCTTATATAAGTTTTATTCATTTATTATTCTTATATAAGTTTTATTTATTATTATTCTTATACAAGTTTTATTTATTTATTATTCTTATATAAGTTTTATTTATTTATTATTCTTATATAAGTTTTATTTATTTATTATTCTTATATAAGTTTTATTTATTTATTATTCTTATATAAGTTTTATTTATTTATTATTCTTATATAAGTTTTATTTATTTATTATTCTTATATAAGTTTTATTTATTTATAATTCTTATATAAGTTTTATTTATTATTATTCTTATATAAGTTTTATTTATTTATTATTCTTATATAAGTTTTATTTATTTATTATTCTTATATAAGTTTTATTTATTTATTATTCTTATACAAGTTTTATTTATTTATTAATCTTATATAAGTTTTATTTATTTATTATTCTGATATAAGTTTTATTTATTTATTATTCTTATATAAGTTTTATTTATTTATTATTCTTATATAAGTTTTATTTATTAATTATCTTATATAAGTTTTATTTATTTATTGTTCTTATATAAGTTTTATTTATTTATTATTCTTATATAAGTGTTATTTATTTATTATTCTTATATAAGTTTTATTTTTTTTTTTCTTATATAAGTTTTATTTATTTATTATTCTTATATAAGTTTTATTTATTTATTATTCTTATATAAGTTTTATTTATTATTATTCTTATATAAGTTTTATTTATTTATTATTCTTATATAAGTTTTATTTATTATTATTCTTATATAAGTTTTATTTATTTATTATTCTTATATAAGTTTTATTTATTTATTATTCTTATATAAGTGTTATTTATTATTATTCTTATATAAGTTTTATTTATAATTAGTCTTATATAAGTTTTATTTATTTATAATTCTTATATAAGTTTTATTTATTATTATTCTTATATAAGTTTTATTTATTTATTATTCTTATATAAGTTTTATTTATTTATTATTCTTATATAAGTTTTATTTATTTATTATTCTTATATAAGTTTTATTTATGTATTAATCTTATATAAGTTTTATTTATTATTCTTATATAAGTTTTATTTATTTATTATTCTTATATAAGTTTTATTTATTTATCATTCTTATATAAGTTTTATTTATTAATTATTCTTATATAAGTGTTATTTAATTATTATTCTGATATAAGTTTTATTTATTTATTATTCTTATATAAGTTTTATTTATTATTATTCTTATATAATTTTATTTATTATTATTTTTATATAAGTTTTATTTATTCATTATTCTTACATAAGTTTTATTTATTTATTATTCTTATATAAGTTTTATTTATTTATTATTCTTATATAAGTTTTATTTATTTATTATTCTTATATAAGTTTTATTTATTATTATTCTTATATAAGTTTTATTTATTATTATTCTTATATAAGTTGTATTTATTATTATTCTTATATAAGTTTGATGTATTATTATTCTTATATAATTTTTATTTATTATTAGTCTTATATAAGTTTTATTCATTTATTATTCTTATATAAGTTTTATTTATTATTATTCTTATACAAGTTTTATTTATTTATTATTCTTATATAAGTTTTATTTATTTATTATTCTTATATAAGTTTTATTTATTTATTATTCTTATATAAGTTTTATTTATTTATTATTCTTATATAAGTTTTATTTATTTATTATTCTTATATAAGTTTTATTTATTTATTATTCTTATATAAGTTTTATTTATTTATAATTCTTATATAAGTTTTATTTATTATTATTCTTATATAAGTTTTATTTATTTATTATTCTTATATAAGTTTTATTTATTTATTATTCTTATATAAGTTTTATTTATTTATTATTCTTATATAAGTTTTATTTTTTTATTAATCTTATATAAGTTTTATTTATTTATTATTCTGATATAAGTTTTATTTATTTATTATTCTTATATAAGTTTTATTTATTTATTATTCTTATATAAGTTTTATTTATTTATTATTCTTATATAAGTGTTATTTATTTATTATTCTTATATAAGTTTTATTTATTTATTATTCTTATATAAGTTTTATTTATTTATTATTCTTATATAAGTTTTATTTATTAATTATTCTTATATAAGTTTTATTTATTTATTATTCTTATATAAGTTTTATTTATTTATTATTCTTATATAAGTTTTATTTATTTATTATTCTTATATAAGTTTTATTTATTTATTATTCTTATATAAGTTTTATTTATTTATTATTCTTATATAAGTTTTATTTATTTATTATTCCTCTATAAGTTTTATTTATTATTATTCTTATATAAGTTTTATTTATTTATTATTCTTATATAAGTTTTATTTATTTATTATTCTTATATAAGTTTTATTTATTTATTATTCTTATATAAGTTTTATTTATTTATTATTCTTATATAAGTTTTATTTATTTATTATTCTTATATAAGTTTTATTTATTTATTATTCTTATATAAGTTTTATTTATTTATTATTCTTATATAAGTTTTATTTATTTATTATTCTTATATAAGTTTTATTTATTTATTATTCTTATATAAGTTTTATTTATTTATTATTCTTATATGAGTTTTATTTATTTATTATTCTTCTATAAGTTTTATTTATTTATTATTCTTATATAAGTTTTATTTATTTATTATTCTCATATAAGTTTTATTTATTTATTATTCTTATATAAGTTTTATTTATTTATTATTCTTATATAAGTTTTATTTATTTATTATTCTTATATAAGTTTTATTTATTTATTATTCTTATGTAAGTTTTATTTATTATTATTCTTATATAAGTTTTATTTATTTACTATTTTATATAGGTTTTATTTATTTATTATTCTTATATAAGTTTTATTTATTTATTATTCTTATATAAGTTTTATTTATTTATTATTCTTATATAAATTTTATTTATTTATTATTCTCATATAAGTTTTATTTATTATTATTCTTATATAAGTGTTATTTAATTATTATTCTTATATAAGTTTTATTTATTTATTATTCTTATATAAGTCTTATTTATATATTATTCTTATATAAGTTTTATTTATTTATTATTCTTATATAAGTTTTATTTATTATTATTCTTATATAAGTTTTATTTATTTATCATTCTTATATAAGTTTTATTTATTATTATTATTATATAAGTTTTATTTATTATTATTCTTATATAAGTTTTATTTATTTATTATTCTTTTATAAGTTTTATTTATTTATTATTCTTATATAAGTTTTATTAATTATTATTCTTATATAAGTTTTATTTATTATTTTTCTTATATAAGTTTTATTTATTTATTATTCTGATATAAGTTTTATTTTTTTTATTATTCTTATATAAGTTTTATTTATTTATTATTCTTATAAAAGTTTTATTTATTTATTATTCTTATATAAGTTTTATTTATTTATAATTCTTATATAAGTTGTATTTATTATTATTCTTATATAAGTTTTATTTATTTATTATTCTTATATAAGTTTTATTTATTTATTATTCTTATATAAGTTTTATTTATTTATTATTCTTATATTATTTTTATTTATTTATTATTCTTATATAATTTTTATATATTATTATTCTTATATAAGTGTTATTTATTTATTATTTTTATATAAGTTTTATTTATTTATTATTCTTATATAAGTTTTATTTATTTATTATTCTTATATAAGTTTTATTTATTTCTTATTCTTATATAAGTTTTATTAATTATTATTCTTATATAAGTTTTATTTATTTATTATTCTTATATAAGTTTTATTTATTATTCTTATATAAGTTTTATTTATTTATTATTCTTATATAAGTTTTATATATTTATTATTCTTATATAAGTTTTATTTATGTATTATTCTTATATAATTGTTATTTAATTATTATTCTTATATAAGTTTTATTTATTTATTATTCTTATATAAGTTTTATTTATTATTTTTCTTATATAATTTTATTTATTATTATTTTTATATAAGTTTTATTTATTCATTATTCTCACATAAGTTTTATTTATTTATTATTCTTATATAAGTTTTATTTATTTATTATTCTTATATAAGTTTTATTTATTTATTATTCTTATATAAGTTTTATTTATTATTATTATTATATAAGTTTTATTTATTATTATTCTTATATAAGTTTTATTTATTATTATTCTTATATAAGTTTTATTTATTATTATTCTTATATAAGTTTGATGTATTATTATTCTTATATAATTTTTATTTATTATTAGTCTTATATAAGTTTTATTCATTTATTATTCTTATATAAGTTTTATTTATTATTATTCTTATACAAGTTTTATTTATTTATTATTCTTATATAAGTTTTATTTATTTATTATTCTTATATAAGTTTTATTTATTGATTATTCTTATATAAGTTTTATTTATTTATTATTCTTATATAAGTTTTATTTATTTATTATTCTTATATAAGTTTTATTAATTTATTATTCTTATATAAGTTTTATTTATTTATAATTCTTATATAAGTTTTATTTATTATTATTCTTATATAAGTTTTATTTATTTATTATTCTTATATAAGTTTTATTTATTAATTATTCTTATATAAGTTTTATTTATTTATTATTCTTATATAAGTTTTATTTATTTATTAATCTTATATAAGTTTTATTTATTTATTATTCTGATATAAGTTTTATTTATTTATTATTCTTATATAAGTTTTATTTATGTATTATTCTTATATAAGTTTTATTTATTTACTATTCTTATATAAGTTTTATTTATTTATTATTCTTATATAAGTTTTATTTATTTATTATTCTTATATAAGTTTTATTTATTTATTATTCTTATATAAGTTTTATTTATTAATTATTCTTATATAAGTTTTATTTATTTATTATTCTTATATAAGTTTTATTTATTTATTATTCTTATATAAGTTTTATTTATTTATTATTCTTATATAAGTTTTATTTATTTATTATTCTTATATAAGTTTTATTTATTTATTATTCTTATATAAGTTTTATTTATTTATTATTCTTATATAAGTTTTATTTATTATTATTCTTATATAAGTTTTATTTATTTATTATTCTTATATAAGTTTTATTTATTTATTATTCTTATATAAGTTTTATTTATTTATTATTCTTATATAAGTTTTATTTATTTATTATTCTTATATAAGTTTTATTTATTTATTATTCTTATATAAGTTTTATTTATTTATTATTCTTATATAAGTTTTATTTATTTATTATTCTTATATAAGTTTTATTTATTTATTATTCTTATATAAGTTTTATTTATTTATTATTCTTATATAAGTTTTATTTATTTATTATTCTTATATGAGTTTTATTTATTTATTATTCTTCTATAAGTTTTATTTATTTATTATTCTTCTATAAGTTTTATTTATTTATTATTCTTATATAAGTTTTATTTATTTATTATTCTTATATAAGTTTTATTTATTTATTATTCTTATATAAGTTTTATTTATTTATTATTCTTATATAAGTTTTATTTATTTATTATTCTTATATAAGTTTTATTTATTATTATTCTTATATAAGTTTTATTTATTTACTATTCTTATATAGGTTTTATTTATTTATTATTCTTATATAAGTTTTATTTATTTATTATTCTTATATAAGTTTTATTTATTTATTATTCTTATATAAGTTTTATTTATTTATTATTCTTATGTAAGTTTTATTTATTATTATTCTTATATAAGTTTTATTTATTTACTATTTTATATAGGTTTTATTTATTTATTATTCTTATATAAGTTTTATTTATTTATTATTCTTATATAAGTTTTATTTATTTATTATTCTTATATAAGTTTTATTTATTTATTATTCTCATATAAGTTTTATTTATTATTATTCTTATATAAGTGTTATTTAATTATTATTCTTATATAAGTTTTATTTATTTATTATTCTTATATAAGTCTTATTTATATATTATTCTTATATAAGTTTTATTTATTTATAATTCTTATATAAGTTTTATTTATTATTATTCTTATATAAGTTTTATTTATTTATCATTCTTATATAAGTTTTATTTATTATTATTATTATATAAGTTTTATTTATTATTATTCTTATATAAGTTTTATTTATTTATTATTCTTTTATAAGTTTTATTTATTTATTATTCTTATATAAGTTTTATTAATTATTATTCTTATATAAGTTTTATTTATTATTTTTCTTATATAAGTTTTATTTATTTATTATTCTGATATAAGTTTTATTTTTTTTATTATTCTTATATAAGTTTTATTTATTTATTATTCTTATATAAGTTTTATTTATTTATTATTCTTATATAAGTTTTATTTATTTATAATTCTTATATAAGTTTTATTTATTATTATTCTTATATAAGTTTTATTTATTTATTATTCTTATATAAGTTTTATTTATTTATTATTCTTATATAAGTTTTATTTATTTATTATTCTTATATTATTTTTATTTATTTATTATTCTTATATAATTTTTATATATTATTATTCTTATATAAGTGTTATTTATTTATTATTTTTATATAAGTTTTATTTATTTATTATTCTTATATAAGTTTTATTTATTTATTATTCTTATATAAGTTTTATTTATTTCTTATTCTTATATAAGTTTTATTAATTATTATTCTTATATAAGTTTTATTTATTTATTTTTCTTATATAAGTTTTATTTATTATTCTTATATAAGTTTTATTTATTTATTATTCTTATATAAGTTTTATATATTTATTATTCTTATATAAGTTTTATTTATGTATTATTCTTATATAATTGTTATTTAATTATTATTCTTATATAAGTTTTTTTTATTTATTATTCTTATATAAGTTTTATTTATTATTATTCTTATATAATTTTATTTATTATTATTTTTATATAAGTTTTATTTATTCATTATTCTCACATAAGTTTTATTTATTTATTATTCTTATATAAGTTTTATTTATTTATTATTCTTATATAAGTTTTATTTATTTATTATTCTTATATAAGTTTTATTTATTATTATTCTTATATAAGTTTTATTTATTATTATTCTTATATAAGTTTTATGTATTATTATTCTTATATAAGTTTTATTTATTATTATTCTTATATAAGTTTGATGTATTATTATTCTTATATAATTTTTATTTATTATTAGTCTTATATAAGTTTTATTCATTTATTATTCTTATATAAGTTTTATTTATTATTATTCTTATACAAGTTTTATTTATTTATTATTCTTATATAAGTTTTATTTATTTATTATTCTTATATAAGTTTTATTTATTTATTATTCTTATATAAGTTTTATTTATTTATTATTCTTATATAAGTTTTATTTATTTATTATTCTTATATAAGTTTTATTAATTTATTATTCTTATATAAGTTTTATTTATTTATAATTCTTATATAAGTTTTATTTATTATTATTCTTATATAAGTTTTATTTATTTATTATTCTTATATAAGTTTTATTTATTAATTATTCTTATATAAGTTTTATTTATTTATTATTCTTATATAAGTTTTATTTATTTATTAATCTTATATAAGTTTTATTTATTTATTATTCTGATATAAGTTTTATTTATTTATTATTCTTATATAAGTTTTATTTATGTATTATTCTTATATAAGTTTTATTTATTTATTATTCTTATATAAGTTTTATTTATTTATTATTCTTATATAAGTTTTATTTATTTATTATTCTTATATAAGTTTTATTTATTTATTATTCTTATATAAGTTTTATTTATTAATTATTCTTATATAAGTTTTATTTATTTATTATTCTTATATAAGTTTTATTTATTTATTATTCTTATATAAGTTTTATTTATTTATTATTCTTATATAAGTTTTATTTATTTATTATTCTTATATAAGTTTTATTTATTTATTATTCTTATATAAGTTTTATTTATTATTATTCTTATATAAGTTTTATTTATTTATTATTCTTATATAAGTTTTATTTATTTATTATTCTTATATAAGTTTTATTTATTTATTATTCTTATATAAGTTTTATTTATTTATTATTCTTATATAAGTTTTATTTATTTATTATTCTTATATAAGTTTTATTTATTTATTATTCTTATATAAGTTTTATTTATTTATTGTTCTTATATAAGTTTTATTTATTTATTATTCTTATATAAGTTTTATTTATTTATTATTCTTATATAAGTTTTATTTATTTATTATTCTTATATGAGTTTTATTTATTTATTATTCTTCTATAAGTTTTATTTATTTATTATTCTTCTATAAGTTTTATTTATTTATTATTCTTATATAAGTTTTATTTATTTATTATTCTTATATAAGTTTTATTTATTTATTATTCTTATATAAGTTTTATTTATTTATTATTCTTATATAAGTTTTATTTATTTATTATTCTTATATAAGTTTTATTTATTTATTATTCTTATATAAGTTTTATTTATTTATTATTCTTATATAAGTTTTATTTATTTATTATTCTTATATAAGTTTTATTTATTATTATTCTTATATAAGTTTTATTTATTTACTATTCTTATATAGGTTTTATTTATTTATTATTCTTATATAAGTTTTATTTATTTATTATTCTTATATAAGTTTTATTAATTATTTTTCTTATATAAATTTTTATTTATTTATTATTCTTATATAAGTTTTATTTATTCTTCTTATATAAGTTTTATTTATTTATTATTCTTATATAAGTTTTATTTATTTATTATTCTTATATATGTTTTATTTATGTATTATTCTTATATAAATGTTATTTAATTATTATTCTTATATAAGTTTTATTTATTTATTATTCTTATATAAGTTTTATTTATTATTATTCTTATATAATTTTATTTATTATTATTTTTATATAAGTTTTATTTATTCATTATTCTCACATAAGTTTTATTTATTTATTATTCTTATATAAGTTTTATTTATTTATTATTCCTGTATAAGTTTTATTTATTTATTATTCTTATATAAGTTTTATTTATTATTATTCTTATATAAGTTTTATTTATTATTATTCTTATATAAGTTTTATTTATTATTATTCTTATATAAGTTGTATTTATTATTATTCTTGTATAAGTTTGATGTATTATTATTCTTATATAATTTTTATTTATTATTAGTCTTATATAAGTTTTATTCATTTATTATTCTTATATAAGTTTTATTTATTATTATTCTCATACAAGTTTTATTTATTTATTATTCTTATATAAGTTTTATTTATTTATTATTCTTATATAAGTTTTATTTATTTATTATTCTTATATAAGTTTTATTTATTTATCATTCTTATATAAGTTTTATTTATTTATTATTCTTATATAAGTTTTATTTATTTATTATTCTTATATAAGTTTTATTTATTTATAATTCTTATATAACTTTTATTTATTATTATTCTTATATAAGTTTTATTTATTTATTATTCTTATATAAGTTTTATTTATTTATTATTCTTATATAAGTTTTATTTATTTATTATTCTTATATAAGTTTTATTTATTTATTAATCTTATATAAGTTTTATTTATTTATTATTCTGATATAAGTTTTATTTATTTATTATTCTTATATAAGTTTTATTTATTTATTATTCTTATATAAGTTTTATTTATTTATTATTCTTATATACGTTTTATTTATTTATTATTCTTATATAAGTTTTATTTATTTATTATTCTTATATAAGTTTTATTTATTTATTATTCTTATATAAGTTTTATTTATTAATTATTCTTATATAAGTTTTATTTATTTATTATTCTTATATAAGTTTTATGCATTTATTATTCTTATATAAGTTTTATTTATTTATTATTCTTATATAAGTTTTATTTATTTATTATTCTTATATAAGTTTTATTTATTTATTATTCTTATATAAGTTTTATTTATTTAATGTTCTTATATAAGTTTTATTTATTTATTATTCTCATATGAGTTTTATTTATTATTATTCTTATATAAGTGTTATTTAATTATTATTCTTATATAAGGTTTATTTATTTATTATTCTTATATAAGTCTTATTTATATATTATTCTTATATAAGTTTTATTTATTATTATTCTTATATAAGTTTTATTTATTTATTATTCTTTTATAAGTTTTATTTATTTATTATTCTTATATAAGTTTTATTAATTATTATTCTTATATAAGTTTTATTTATTATTTTTCTTATATAAGTTTTATTTATTTATTATTCTGATATAAGTTTTATTTTTTTTATTATTCTTATATAAGTTTTATTTATTTATTATTCTTATATAAGTTTTATTTATTTATTATTCTTATATAAGTTTTATTTATTTATAATTCTTATATAAGTTTTATTTATTATTATTCTTATATAAGTTTTATTTATTTATTTTTCTTATATAAGTTTTATTTATTTATTATTCTTATATAAGTTTTATTTATTTATTATTCTTATATTATTTTTATTTATTTATTATTCTTATATAATTTTTATATATTATTATTCTTATATAAGTGTTATTTATTTATTATTTTTATATAAGTTTTATTTATTTATTATTCTTATATAAGTTTTATTCTTTTATTATTCTTATATAAGTTTTATTTATTTATTATTCTTATATAAGTTTTATTAATTATTATTCTTATATAAGTTTTATTTATTTATTATTCTTATATAAGTTTTATGTATTATTCTTATATAAGTTTTATTTATTTATTATTCTTATATAAGTTTTATTTATTTATTATTCTTATATAAGTTTTATTTATTTATTATTCTTATATAAGTTTTATTTATTTATTATTCTTATATGAGTTTTATTTATTTATTATTCTTATATAAGTTTTATTTATTTATTATTCTTATATAAGTTTTATTTATTTATTATTCTTATATAAGTTTTATTTATTTATTATTCTTATATAAGTTTTATTTATTTATTATTCTTATATAAATTTTATTTATTTATTATTCTCATATAAGTTTTATTTATTTATTATTCTTATATAAGTTTTATTTATTATTATTCTTATATAAGTTTTATTTATTTCCTATTCTTATATAGGTTTTATTTATTTATTATTCTTATATAAGTTTTATTTATTTATTATTCTTATATAAGTTTTATTAATTATTATTCTTATATAAGTTTTATGTATTTATTATTCTTATATAAGTTTTATTTATTATTCTTATATAAGTTTTATTTATTTATTATTCTTATATAAGTTTTATTTATTTATTATTCTTATATAAGTTTTATTTATGTATTATTCTTATATAAGTGTTATTTAATTATTATTCTTATATAAGTTTTATTTATTTATTATTCTTATATAAGTTTTATTTATTATTATTCTTATATAATTTTATTTATTTTTATTTTTATATAAGTTTTATTTATTCATTATTCTCACACAAGTTTTATTTATTTATTATTCTTATATAAGTTTTATTTATTTATTATTCTTATATAAGTTTTATTTATTTATTATTCTTATATAAGTTTTATTTATTATTATTCTTATATAAGTTTTATTTATTATTATTCTTATATAAGTTTTATTTATTATTATTCTTATATAAGTTTTATTTATTATTATTCTTATATAAGTTTGATGTATTATTATTCTTATATAATTTTTATTTATTATTAGTCTTATATAAGTTTTATTCATTTATTATTCTTATATAAGTTTTATTTATTATTATTCTTATACAAGTTTTATTTATTTATTATTCTTATATAAGTTTTATTTATTTATTATTCTTATATAAGTTTTATTTATTTATTATTCTTATATGAGTTTTATTTATTTATTATTCTTATATAAGTTTTATTTATTTATTATTCTTATATAAGTTTTATTTATTTATTATTCTTATATAAGTTTTATTTATTCATAATTCTTATATAAGTTTTATTTATTATTATTCTTATATAAGTTTTATTTATTTATTATTCTTATATAAGTTTTATTTATTTATTATTCTTATATAAGTTTTATTTATTTATTATTCTTATATAAGTTTTATTTATTTATTAATCTTATATAAGTTTTATTTATTTATTATTCTGATATAAGTTTTATTTATTTATTATTCTTATATAAGTTTTATTTATTTATTATTCTTATATAAGTTTTATTTATTTATTATTCTTATATAAGTTTTATTTATTTATTATTCTTATATAAGTTTTATTTATTTATTATTCTTATATAAGTTTTATTTATTTATTATTCTTATATAAGTTTTATTTATTAATTATTCTTATATAAGTTTTATTTATTTATTATTCTTATATAAGTTTTATTTATTTATTATTCTTATATAAGTTTTATTTATTTATTATTCTTATATAAGTTTTATTTATTTATTATTCTTATATAAGTTTTATTTATTTATTATTCTTATATAAGGTTTATTTATTTATTATTCTTATATAAGTTTTATTTATTTATTATTCTCATATAAGTCTTATTTATATATTATTCTTATATATGTTTTATTTATTTATTATTCTTATATAAGTTTTATTTATTATTATTCTTATATAAGTTTTATTTATTATTTTTCTTATATAAGTTTTATTTATTTATTATTCTTATATAAGTTTTATTTATTTATTATTCTTATATTATTTTTATTTATTTATTATTCTTATATAATTTTTATATATGATTATTCTTATATAAGTGTTATTTATTTATTATTTTTATATAAGTTTTATTTATTTATAATTCTTATATAAGTTTTATTTATTTATTATTCTTATATAAGTTTTATTTATTTATTATTCTTACATAAGTTTTATTTATTAATTATTCTTATATAAGTTTTATTTATTTATTATTCTTATATAAGTTTTATTTATTTATTATTCTTATATAAGTTTTATTTATTTATTATTCTTATATAAGTTTTTTTTATTTATTATTCTTATATAAGTTTTATTTATTTATTATTCTTATATAAGTTTTATTTATTTATTATTCTTATATAAGTTTTATATATTATTATTCTTATATAAGTTTTATTTATTTATTATTCTTATATAAGTTTTATTTATTTATTATTCTTATATAAGTTTTATTTATTTATTATTCTTATATAAGTTTTATTTATTTATTATTCTTATATAAGTTTTATTTATTTATTATTCTTATATAAGTTTTATTTATTTATTATTCTTATATAAGTTTTATTTATTTATTATTCTTATATAAGTTTTATTTATTTATTATTCTTATATAAGTTTTATTTATTAATTATTCTTATATAAGTTTTATTTATTTATTATTCTTATATAAGTTTTATTTATTTATTATTCTTATATAAGTTTTATTTATTTATTATTCTTATATAAGTTTTATTTATTTATTATTCTTTTTCAAGTTTTATTTATTTATTATTCTTATATAAGTTTTATTAATTATTATTCTTATATAAGTTTTATTTATTATTTTTCTTATATAAGTTTTATTTATTTATTATTCTGATATGAGTTTTATTTTTTTTATTATTCTTATATAAGTTTTATTTATTTATTATTCTTATATAAGTTTTATTTATTTATTATTCTCATATAAGTTTTATTTATTTATAATTCTTATATAAGTTTTATTTATTATTATTCTTATATAAGTTTTATTTATTTATTTTTCTTATATAAGTTTTATTTATTTATTATTCTTATATAAGTTTTATTTATTTATTATTCTTATATTATTTTTATTTATTTATTATTCTTATATAGTTTTTATATATTATTATTCTTATATAAGTGTTATTTATTTATTATTTTTATATAAGTTTTATTTATTTATTATTCTTATATAAGTTTTATTTATTTATTATTCTTATATAAGTTTTATTTATTTATTATTCTTATATAAGTTTTATTAATTATTATTCTTATATAAGTTTTATTTATTTATTATTCTTATATAAGTTTTATTTATTATTCTTATATAAGTTTTATTTATTTATTATTCTTATATAAGTTTTATTTATTATTATTCTTATATAATTTTATTTATTATTATTTTTATATAAGTTTTATTTATTCATTATTCTCACATAAGTTTTATTTATTTATTATTCTTATATAAGTTTTATTTATTTATTATTCTTATTTAAGTTTTATTTATTTATTATTCTTATATAAGTTTTATTTATTATTATTCTTATATAAGTTTTATTTATTAATATTCTTATATAAGTTTTATTTATTATTATTCTTATATAAGTTGTATTTATTATTATTCTTATATAAGTTTGATGTATTATTATTCTTATATAATTTTTATTTATTATTAGTCTTATATAAGTTTTATTTATTCTTCTTATATAAGTTTTATTTATTTATTATTCTTATATAAGTTTTATTTATTTATTATTCTTATATATGTTTTATTTATGTATTATTCTTATATAAATGTTATTTAATTATTATTCTTATATAAGTTTTATTTATTTATTATTCTTATATAAGTTTTATTTATTATTATTCTTATATAATTTTATTTATTATTATTTTTATATAAGTTTTATTTATTCATTATTCTCACATAAGTTTTATTTATTTATTATTCTTATATAAGTTTTATTTATTTATTATTCCTGTATAAGTTTTATTTATTTATTATTCTTATATAAGTTTTATTTATTATTATTCTTATATAAGTTTTATTTATTATTATTCTTATATAAGTTTTATTTATTATTATTCTTATATAAGTTGTATTTATTATTATTCTTGTATAAGTTTGATGTATTATTATTCTTATATAATTTTTATTTATTATTAGTCTTATATAAGTTTTATTCATTTATTATTCTTATATAAGTTTTATTTATTATTATTCTCATACAAGTTTTATTTATTTATTATTCTTATATAAGTTTTATTTATTTATTATTCTTATATAAGTTTTATTTATTTATTATTCTTATATAAGTTTTATTTATTTATCATTCTTATATAAGTTTTATTTATTTATTATTCTTATATAAGTTTTATTTATTTATTATTCTTATATAAGTTTTATTTATTTATAATTCTTATATAAGTTTTATTTATTATTATTCTTATATAAGTTTTATTTATTTATTATTCTTATATAAGTTTTATTTATTTATTATTCTTATATAAGTTTTATTTATTTATTATTCTTATATAAGTTTTATTTATTTATTAATCTTATATAAGTTTTATTTATTTATTATTCTGATATAAGTTTTATTTATTTATTATTCTTATATAAGTTTTATTTATTTATTATTCTTATATAAGTTTTATTTATTTATTATTCTTATATACGTTTTATTTATTTATTATTCTTATATAAGTTTTATTTATTTATTATTCTTATATAAGTTTTATTTATTTATTATTCTTATATAAGTTTTATTTATTAATTATTCTTATATAAGTTTTATTTATTTATTATTCTTATATAAGTTTTATGCATTTATTATTCTTATATAAGTTTTATTTATTTATTATTCTTATATAAGTTTTATTTATTTATTATTCTTATATAAGTTTTATTTATTTATTATTCTTATATAAGTTTTATTTATTTAATGTTCTTATATAAGTTTTATTTATTTATTATTCTCATATGAGTTTTATTTATTATTATTCTTATATAAGTGTTATTTAATTATTATTCTTATATAAGGTTTATTTATTTATTATTCTTATATAAGTCTTATTTATATATTATTCTTATATAAGTTTTATTTATTATTATTCTTATATAAGTTTTATTTATTTATTATTCTTTTATAAGTTTTATTTATTTATTATTCTTATATAAGTTTTATTAATTATTATTCTTATATAAGTTTTATTTATTATTTTTCTTATATAAGTTTTATTTATTTATTATTCTGATATAAGTTTTATTTTTTTTATTATTCTTATATAAGTTTTATTTATTTATTATTCTTATATAAGTTTTATTTATTTATTATTCTTATATAAGTTTTATTTATTTATAATTCTTATATAAGTTTTATTTATTATTATTCTTATATAAGTTTTATTTATTTATTTTTCTTATATAAGTTTTATTTATTTATTATTCTTATATAAGTTTTATTTATTTATTATTCTTATATTATTTTTATTTATTTATTATTCTTATATAATTTTTATATATTATTATTCTTATATAAGTGTTATTTATTTATTATTTTTATATAAGTTTTATTTATTTATTATTCTTATATAAGTTTTATTCTTTTATTATTCTTATATAAGTTTTATTTATTTATTATTCTTATATAAGTTTTATTAATTATTATTCTTATATAAGTTTTATTTATTTATTATTCTTATATAAGTTTTATTTATTATTCTTATATAAGTTTTATTTATTTATTATTCTTATATAAGTTTTATTTATTTATTATTCTTATTTAAGTTTTATTTATTTATTATTCTTATATAAGTTTTATTTATTTATTATTCTTATATGAGTTTTATTTATTTATTATTCTTATATAAGTTTTATTTATTTATTATTCTTATATAAGTTTTAATTATTTTTTATTCTTATATAAGTTTTATTTATTTATTATTCTTATATAAGTTTTATTTATTTATTATTCTTATATAAATTTTATTTATTTATTATTCTCATATAAGTTTTATTTATTTATTATTCTTATATAAGTTTTATTTATTATTATTCTTATATAAGTTTTATTTATTTCCTATTCTTATATAGGTTTTATTTATTTATTATTCTTATATAAGTTTTATTTATTTATTATTCTTATATAAGTTTTATTTATGTATTATTCTTATATAAGTGTTATTTAATTATTATTCTTATATAAGTTTTATTTATTTATTATTCTTATATAAGTTTTATTTATTATTATTCTTATATAATTTTATTTATTTTTATTTTTATATAAGTTTTATTTATTCATTATTCTCACACAAGTTTTATTTATTTATTATTCTTATATAAGTTTTATTTATTTATTATTCTTATATAAGTTTTATTTATTTATTATTCTTATATAAGTTTTATTTATTATTATTCTTATATAAGTTTTATTTATTATTATTCTTATATAAGTTTTATTTATTATTATTCTTATATAAGTTTTATTTATTATTATTCTTATATAAGTTTGATGTATTATTATTCTTATATAATTTTTATTTATTATTAGTCTTATATAAGTTTTATTCATTTATTATTCTTATATAAGTTTTATTTATTATTATTCTTATACAAGTTTTATTTATTTATTATTCTTATATAAGTTTTATTTATTTATTATTCTTATATAAGTTTTATTTATTTATTATTCTTATATGAGTTTTATTTATTTATTATTCTTATATAAGTTTTATTTATTTATTATTCTTATATAAGTTTTATTTATTTATTATTCTTATATAAGTTTTATTTATTCATAATTCTTATATAAGTTTTATTTATTATTATTCTTATATAAGTTTTATTTATTTATTATTCTTATATAAGTTTTATTTATTTATTATTCTTATATAAGTTTTATTTATTTATTATTCTTATATAAGTTTTATTTATTTATTAATCTTATATAAGTTTTATTTATTTATTATTCTGATATAAGTTTTATTTATTTATTATTCTTATATAAGTTTTATTTATTTATTATTCTTATATAAGTTTTATTTATTTATTATTCTTATATAAGTTTTATTTATTTATTATTCTTATATAAGTTTTATTTATTTATTATTCTTATATAAGTTTTATTTATTTATTATTCTTATATAAGTTTTATTTATTAATTATTCTTATATAAGTTTTATTTATTTATTATTCTTATATAAGTTTTATTTATTTATTATTCTTATATAAGTTTTATTTATTTATTATTCTTATATAAGTTTTATTTATTTATTATTCTTATATAAGTTTTATTTATTTATTATTCTTATATAAGGTTTATTTATTTATTATTCTTATATAAGTTTTATTTATTTATTATTCTCATATAAGTCTTATTTATATATTATTCTTATATATGTTTTATTTATTTATTATTCTTATATAAGTTTTATTTATTATTATTCTTATATAAGTTTTATTTATTATTTTTCTTATATAAGTTTTATTTATTTATTATTCTTATATAAGTTTTATTTATTTATTATTCTTATATTATTTTTATTTATTTATTATTCTTATATAATTTTTATATATGATTATTCTTATATAAGTGTTATTTATTTATTATTTTTATATAAGTTTTATTTATTTATAATTCTTATATAAGTTTTATTTATTTATTATTCTTATATAAGTTTTATTTATTTATTATTCTTACATAAGTTTTATTTATTAATTATTCTTATATAAGTTTTATTTATTTATTATTCTTATATAAGTTTTATTTATTTATTATTCTTATATAAGTTTTATTTATTTATTATTCTTATATAAGTTTTTTTTATTTATTATTCTTATATAAGTTTTATTTATTTATTATTCTTATATAAGTTTTATTTATTTATTATTCTTATATAAGTTTTATATATTATTATTCTTATATAAGTTTTATTTATTTATTATTCTTATATAAGTTTTATTTATTTATTATTCTTATATAAGTTTTATTTATTTATTATTCTTATATAAGTTTTATTTATTTATTATTCTTATATAAGTTTTATTTATTTATTATTCTTATATAAGTTTTATTTATTTATTATTCTTATATAAGTTTTATTTATTTATTATTCTTATATAAGTTTTATTTATTTATTATTCTTATATAAGTTTTATTTATTTATTATTCTTTTTCAAGTTTTATTTATTTATTATTCTTATATAAGTTTTATTAATTATTATTCTTATATAAGTTTTATTTATTATTTTTCTTATATAAGTTTTATTTATTTATTATTCTGATATGAGTTTTATTTTTTTTATTATTCTTATATAAGTTTTATTTATTTATTATTCTTATATAAGTTTTATTTATTTATTATTCTCATATAAGTTTTATTTATTTATAATTCTTATATAAGTTTTATTTATTATTATTCTTATATAAGTTTTATTTATTTATTTTTCTTATATAAGTTTTATTTATTTATTATTCTTATATAAGTTTTATTTATTTATTATTCTTATATTATTTTTATTTATTTATTATTCTTATATAATTTTTATATATTATTATTCTTATATAAGTGTTATTTATTTATTATTTTTATATAAGTTTTATTTATTTATTATTCTTATATAAGTTTTATTTATTTATTATTCTTATATAAGTTTTATTTATTTATTATTCTTATATAAGTTTTATTAATTATTATTCTTATATAAGTTTTATTTATTTATTATTCTTATATAAGTTTTATTTATTATTCTTATATAAGTTTTATTTATTTATTATTCTTATATAAGTTTTATTTATTATTATTCTTATATAATTTTATTTATTATTATTTTTATATAAGTTTTATTTATTCATTATTCTCACATAAGTTTTATTTATTTATTATTCTTATATAAGTTTTATTTATTTATTATTCTTATTTAAGTTTTATTTATTTATTATTCTTATATAAGTTTTATTTATTATTATTCTTATATAAGTTTTATTTATTAATATTCTTATATAAGTTTTATTTATTATTATTCTTATATAAGTTGTATTTATTATTATTCTTATATAAGTTTGATGTATTATTATTCTTATATAATTTTTATTTATTATTAGTCTTATATAAGTTTTATTTATTCTTCTTATATAAGTTTTATTTATTTATTATTCTTATATAAGTTTTATTTATTTATTATTCTTATATATGTTTTATTTATGTATTATTCTTATATAAATGTTATTTAATTATTATTCTTATATAAGTTTTATTTATTTATTATTCTTATATAAGTTTTATTTATTATTATTCTTATATAATTTTATTTATTATTATTTTTATATAAGTTTTATTTATTCATTATTCTCACATAAGTTTTATTTATTTATTATTCTTATATAAGTTTTATTTATTTATTATTCCTGTATAAGTTTTATTTATTTATTATTCTTATATAAGTTTTATTTATTATTATTCTTATATAAGTTTTATTTATTATTATTCTTATATAAGTTGTATTTATTATTATTCTTATATAAGTTGTATTTATTATTATTCTTGTATAAGTTTGATGTATTATTATTCTTATATAATTTTTATTTATTATTAGTCTTATATAAGTTTTATTCATTTATTATTCTTATATAAGTTTTATTTATTATTATTCTCATACAAGTTTTATTTATTTATTATTCTTATATAAGTTTTATTTATTTATTATTCTTATATAAGTTTTATTTATTTATTATTCTTATATAAGTTTTATTTATTTATCATTCTTATATAAGTTTTATTTATTTATTATTCTTATATAAGTTTTATTTATTTATTATTCTTATATAAGTTTTATTTATTTATAATTCTTATATAAGTTTTATTTATTATTATTCTTATATAAGTTTTATTTATTTATTATTCTTATATAAGTTTTATTTATTTATTATTCTTATATAAGTTTTATTTATTTATTATTCTTATATAAGTTTTATTTATTTATTAATCTTATATAAGTTTTATTTATTTATTATTCTGATATAAGTTTTATTTATTTATTATTCTTATATAAGTTTTATTTATTTATTATTCTTATATAAGTTTTATTTATTTATTATTCTTATATACGTTTTATTTATTTATTATTCTTATATAAGTTTTATTTATTTATTATTCTTATATAAGTTTTATTTATTTATTATTCTTATATAAGTTTTATTTATTAATTATTCTTATATAAGTTTTATTTATTTATTATTCTTATATAAGTTTTATGCATTTATTATTCTTATATAAGTTTTATTTATTTATTATTCTTATATAAGTTTTATTTATTTATTATTCTTATATAAGTTTTATTTATTTATTATTCTTATATAAGTTTTATTTATTTAATGTTCTTATATAAGTTTTATTTATTTATTATTCTCATATGAGTTTTATTTATTATTATTCTTATATAAGTGTTATTTAATTATTATTCTTATATAAGGTTTATTTATTTATTATTCTTATATAAGTCTTATTTATATATTATTCTTATATAAGTTTTATTTATTATTATTCTTATATAAGTTTTATTTATTTATTATTCTTTTATAAGTTTTATTTATTTATTATTCTTATATAAGTTTTATTAATTATTATTCTTATATAAGTTTTATTTATTATTTTTCTTATATAAGTTTTATTTATTTATTATTCTGATATAAGTTTTATTTTTTTTATTATTCTTATATAAGTTTTATTTATTTATTATTCTTATATAAGTTTTATTTATTTATTATTCTTATATAAGTTTTATTTATTTATAATTCTTATATAAGTTTTATTTATTATTATTCTTATATAAGTTTTATTTATTTATTTTTCTTATATAAGTTTTATTTATTTATTATTCTTATATAAGTTTTATTTATTTATTATTCTTATATTATTTTTATTTATTTATTATTCTTATATAATTTTTATATATTATTATTCTTATATAAGTGTTATTTATTTATTATTTTTATATAAGTTTTATTTATTTATTATTCTTATATAAGTTTTATTCTTTTATTATTCTTATATAAGTTTTATTTATTTATTATTCTTATATAAGTTTTATTAATTATTATTCTTATATAAGTTTTATTTATTTATTATTCTTATATAAGTTTTATTTATTATTCTTATATAAGTTTTATTTATTTATTATTCTTATATAAGTTTTATTTATTTATTATTCTTATATAAGTTTTATTTATTTATTATTCTTATATAAGTTTTATTTATTTATTATTCTTATATGAGTTTTATTTATTTATTATTCTTATATAAGTTTTATTTATTTATTATTCTTATATAAGTTTTAATTATTTTTTATTCTTATATAAGTTTTATTTATTTATTATTCTTATATAAGTTTTATTTATTTATTATTCTTATATAAATTTTATTTATTTATTATTCTCATATAAGTTTTATTTATTTATTATTCTTATATAAGTTTTATTTATTATTATTCTTATATAAGTTTTATTTATTTCCTATTCTTATATAGGTTTTATTTATTTATTATTCTTATATAAGTTTTATTTATTTATTATTCTTATATAAGTTTTATTAATTATTATTCTTATATAAGTTTTATGTATTTATTATTCTTATATAAGTTTTATTTATTATTCTTATATAAGTTTTATTTATTTATTATTCTTATATAAGTTTTATTTATTTATTATTCTTATATAAGTTTTATTTATGTATTATTCTTATATAAGTGTTATTTAATTATTATTCTTATATAAGTTTTATTTATTTATTATTCTTATATAAGTTTTATTTATTATTATTCTTTATAATTTTATTTATTTTTATTTTTATATAAGTTTTATTTATTGATTATTCTCACACAAGTTTTATTTATTTATTATTCTTATATAAGTTTTATTTATTTATTATTCTTATATAAGTTTTATTTATTTATTATTCTTATATAAGTTTTATTTATTATTATTCTTATATAAGTTTTATTTATTATTATTCTTATATAAGTTTTATTTATTATTATTCTTATATAAGTTTTATTTATTATTATTCTTATATAAGTTTGATGTATTATTATTCTTATATAATTTTTATTTATTATTAGTCTTATATAAGTTTTATTCATTTATTATTCTTATATAAGTTTTATTTATTATTATTCTTATACAAGTTTTATTTATTTATTATTCTTATATAAGTTTTATTTATTTATTATTCTTATATAAGTTTTATTTATTTATTATTCTTATATGAGTTTTATTTATTTATTATTCTTATATAAGTTTTATTTATTTATTATTCTTATATAAGTTTTATTTATTTATTATTCTTATATAAGTTTTATTTATTCATAATTCTTATATAAGTTTTATTTATTATTATTCTTATATAAGTTTTATTTATTTATTATTCTTATATAAGTTTTATTTATTTATTATTCTTATATAAGTTTTATTTATTTATTATTCTTATATAAGTTTTATTTATTTATTAATCTTATATAAGTTTTATTTATTTATTATTCTGATATAAGTTTTATTTATTTATTATTCTTATATAAGTTTTATTTATTTATTATTCTTATATAAGTTTTATGTATTTATTATTCTTATATAAGTTTTATTTATTTATTATTCTTATATAAGTTTTATTTATTTATTATTCTTATATAAGTTTTATTTATTTATTATTCTTATATAAGTTTTATTTATTAATTATTCTTATATAAGTTTTATTTATTTATTATTCTTATATAAGTTTTATTTATTTATTATTCTTATATAAGTTTTATTTATTTATTATTCTTATATAAGTTTTATTTATTTATTATTCTTATATAAGTTTTATTTATTTATTATTCTTATATAAGGTTTATTTATTTATTATTCTTATATAAGTTTTATTTATTTATTATTCTCATATAAGTCTTATTTATATATTATTCTTATATATGTTTTATTTATTTATTATTCTTATATAAGTTTTATTTATTATTATTCTTATATAAGTTTTATTTATTATTTTTCTTATATAAGTTTTATTTATTTATTATTCTTATATAAGTTTTATTTATTTATTATTCTTATATTATTTTTATTTATTTATTATTCTTATATAATTTTTATATATGATTATTCTTATATAAGTGTTATTTATTTATTATTTTTATATAAGTTTTATTTATTTATTATTCTTATATAAGTTTTATTTATTTATTATTCTTATATAAGTTTTATTTATTTATTATTCTTACATAAGTTTTATTTATTAATTATTCTTATATAAGTTTTATTTATTTATTATTCTTATATAAGTTTTATTTATTTATTATTCTTATATAAGTTTTATTTATTTATTATTCTTATATAAGTTTTTTTTATTTATTATTCTTATATAAGTTTTATTTATTTATTATTCTTATATAAGTTTTATTTATTTATTATTCTTATATAAGTTTTATATATTATTATTCTTATATAAGTTTTATTTATTTATTATTCTTATATAAGTTTTATTTATTTATTATTCTTATATAAGTTTTATTTATTTATTATTCTTATATAAGTTTTATTTATTTATTATTCTTATATAAGTTTTATTTATTTATTATTCTTATATAAGTTTTATTTATTTATTATTCTTATATAAGTTTTATTTATTTATTATTCTTATATAAGTTTTATTTATTTATTATTCTTATATAAGTTTTATTTATTAATTATTCTTATATAAGTTTTATTTATTTATTATTCTTATATAAGTTTTATTTATTTATTATTCTTATATAAGTTTTATTTATTTATTATTCTTATATAAGTTTTATTTATTTATTATTCTTTTTCAAGTTTTATTTATTTATTATTCTTATATAAGTTTTATTAATTATTATTCTTATATAAGTTTTATTTATTATTTTTCTTATATAAGTTTTATTTATTTATTATTCTGATATGAGTTTTATTTTTTTTATTATTCTTATATAAGTTTTATTTATTTATTATTCTTATATAAGTTTTATTTATTTATTATTCTTATATAAGTTTTATTTATTTATAATTCTTATATAAGTTTTATTTATTATTATTCTTATATAAGTTTTATTTATTTATTTTTCTTATATAAGTTTTATTTATTTATTATTCTTATATAAGTTTTATTTATTTATTATTCTTATATTATTTTTATTTATTTATTATTCTTATATAATTTTTATATATTATTATTCTTATATAAGTGTTATTTATTTATTATTTTTATATAAGTTTTATTTATTTATTATTCTTATATAAGTTTTATTTATTTATTATTCTTATATAAGTTTTATTTATTTATTATTCTTATATAAGTTTTATTAATTATTATTCTTATATAAGTTTTATTTATTTATTATTCTTATATAAGTTTTATTTATTATTCTTATATAAGTTTTATTTATTTATTATTCTTATATAAGTTTTATTTATTTATTATTCTTATATAAGTGTTATTTAATTATTATTCTTATATAAGTTTTATTTATTTATTATTCTTATATAAGTTTTATTTATTATTATTCTTATATAATTTTATTTATTATTATTTTTATATAAGTTTTATTTATTCATTATTCTCACATAAGTTTTATTTATTTATTATTCTTATATAAGTTTTATTTATTTATTATTCTTATATAAGTTTTATTTATTTATTATTCTTATATAAGTTTTATTTATTATTATTCTTATATAAGTTTTATTTATTAATATTCTTATATAAGTTTTATTTATTATTATTCTTATATAAGTTGTATTTATTATTATTCTTATATAAGTTTGATGTATTATTATTCTTATATAATTTTTATTTATTATTAGTCTTATATAAGTTTTATTCATTTATTATTCTTATATAAGTTTTATTTATTATTATTCTTATATAAGTTTTATTTATTTATTATTCTTCTATAAGTTTTATTTATTTATTATTCTTATATAAGTTTTATTTATTTATTATTCTCATATAAGTTTTATTTATTTATTGTTCTTGTATAAGTTTTATTTATTTATTTTTATTATATAAGTTTTATTTATTTATTATTCTTATATAAGTTTTATTTATGTATTATTCTTATATAAGTTTTATTTATTATTATTCTTATATAAGTTTTATTTATTTATTATTCTTATATAATTGTTATTTAATTATTATTCTTATATAAGTTTTATTTATTTATTATTCTTATATAAGTTTTATTTATATATTATTCTCATATAAGTTTTATTTATTTATTATTCTTATATAAGTTTTATTTATTATTATTCTTATATAAGTTTTATTTATTTATCATTCTTATATAAGTTTTATTTATTATTATTATTATATAAGTTTTATTTATTATTATTCTTATATAAGTTTTATTTATTTATTATTCTTTTATAAGTATTATTTATTTATTATTCTTATATAAGTTTTATTTATTATTATTCTTATATAAGTTTTATTTATTATTTTTCTTATATAAGTTTTATTCATTTATTATTCTTATATAAGTTTTATTTTTTTATTATTCTTATATAAGTTTTATTTATTTATTATTCTTATATAAGTTTTATTTATTTATTATTCTTATATAAGTTTTATTTATTTATAATTCTTATATAAGTTTTATTTATTATTATTCTTATATAAGTTTTATTTATTTATTTTTCTTATATAAGTTTTATTTATTTATTATTCTTATATAAGTTTTATTTATTTATTATTCTTATATAATTTTTATTTATTTATTATTCTTATATAAGTTTTATTTATTATTATTCTTATATAAGTTTTATTTATTTATTATTCTTATATAAGTTTTATTTATTTATTATTCTTATATAAGTTTTATTTATTTATTATTCTTATATAAGTGTTATTTATTTATTATTCTTATATAAGTTTTATTTATTATTATTCTTATATAAGTTTTATTTATTATTATTCTTATATAAGTTTTATTAATTTATTATTCTTATATAAGTTTTATTTATTATTATTCTTATATAAGTTTTATTTATTTATTATTCTTATATAAGTTTTATTTATTTATTATTCTTATATAAGTTTTATTTATTTATTATTCTTATATAAGTTTTATTTATTTATTATTCTTATATAAGTTTTATTCTGTGTATACAGTCTGCCACGCTCCAGCTTCTGTCGCATTTCTGTGTTTGTTTTATAAGTACTTCCCTGGAATGTACTCCAATGAATCAACTTACCCGACTAGTTTCTAAATCTCATCTCTTCACTGTTGATGTCTCGGAAGATTTCTCGGATCGCTTACTTTGATAATCTTCTTACTGCTCCCCGGTTTCCCTGATGATACACAACATGTAAACATTTAAATTTAATGTTAATCAACGTCTTGCTATCTAACTTCACAACCAGATTGTCCTTTATGAATCTGAACCCTAACATAGTAACCTGTTTATTGTTTTGGAGCTTTTAATGGAATAAATAAAAGTAAAAAAAAGAAAAGAAAGTAATATTTAAGATTTATAATTGCTTAACTTAAAATAATTAACTCAGGCGTTTACTAATTAATCAGTCTACTAATTAACTTTACCGACTTGCTCACCAACTCACTTGTTTATGTATTGTTCTTTGGTTTGAAGCTCTATGCGACACCCATTTTATTTCCACACATACTCACCCACCCAGGTGATATAAACCATCGTGTAAATTCTAAAGCATGTACAAAAGTTATTGTTGAAATTCATACGCTGAAAACAGTTTGGCGATTACTTTAGATGCGATGGATGTGAATGTATACATGCAAATATCTATAGAAAGATGTAAACTCTGCCTAACTACAAAAAGTCCTATGTTTGTGCCTCACACTATGTCATGCTAAATCGGAAAGGTTGTCATTGGGAATAAGCAAAATACTTTATAACCCAGCTGTGTGCGTGTGTTATTTCGCTGCCAAGTGTATGTATGGCGACAATAACAAAAGTTGATTTTAGAAATTATATAGATTGAAAAGCACATTGGACGATCGGACACAGTGAATGTATAGACCTATATAATATTGATTTAGCCGATTATATGGACTCTAAAAAGGTCCACTTACTGCTTTGAACATCAGAATTCACGGAACACAAAAATTCGAGGATTACATTTTATTGCGAAAAACGCATGACTTAACTTTTTTGAAACCATAAAACTCTTAATAAAACTGTTCAGCCCCAAAACGTTGCTATTTTATAGAAGATAGAAATGCCTAAATTTAACCAAGAAAATTAGTGAGAACTATTTTACATTTTCAAGTCAACAAACATTGCGACGATTTTAAACTAGCTGAACTGAGTGCTGATGATTTCAAAAGCCTGATATTTGTTCAAGGATTGACATCAGCAAAAGATCCTGAAATTCAGCGCAGAATTTTAACTAAATTAGAAAGTAGACCAAACCTGACCCTACAGACTTATGCATAAGATTACCAACGAGTAGCGTTAAAAAGGATTCAGAAAACATTAAATAATTCGACATCGCATACATAAGAATGATAGATAAAAAGTCAAAACTTCTATTCTCAATAGAAAATAGAAAAAGACAGCATATTCTTTCCTCCGCATGCAGAAAAGACAATTCACTGGAAATCAAATTCATCACCAAATCTATGTTATCGACGCGGAGCCCTGCATTGAGGTAAAGATTGTCCATACCGTACGAAAATTTGTCTGGCACGAGAGAACTGGAAGTTTGTAACTGCGAAGATAAATACAAAAGCTTCTTTCTCAATTTCTAAATAATGCTTTTCTACCGAAAGCAGATATTTTGAAGCGTGTGAAATAGGTTTATTATTTTCATCAGGTATTTTATGTAAGATACATGCCCTTTTTAGTATGAACTTGCATCACTAGCAACTATTATATCTAGTTTTGGGTCATACTGAGTGACGAATAGATATGACGTCAGTTTTTTATTTTTATTTTACTGAATGCTGCTTGGCATTCAGGTGTGAATTTCTACCCTTTGTCTTTTTTAGTAGCTTGTTCAGCGGGGCCTGCATATCGCACATATTGGAAATTGATGTCTTGTAATAATTCGCTAATCCCAAAACCTTTGTGAATCTGTAATATTTTGGAGAGATGGCATATCTTTTATAGCTGTAACTCTTTCCGATTCCAGTCTTCTACCATTTTTGATGCGTTCCAAGTATTTAATTTCTTCCATGAAGAAATTGCATTTACCTTCTTTTATTTTACAACCAAAATCGTGTATTTGAGAAAATGCCCTGCAAATATGTCCTTGATGTCGTTCTCTGGTCTCCATTATTATGATAATGTCATCCAAGTATGCGACACGAAATCAAGGCTGCCCAACATAGCATCCATAATTTCCTCAAAAGTGGTGAGTGCTACCTTGATTCCAAAAACTAACCTTTAACATTTGAATAAAACCTTAAAGGTGTTGATACAAAGCAAATTCGAGCTTTTTCCTCGACTGGAATTTGAAGGCATGTGTCTCTCAGATCGACTTTAGAGAAAATCTTTCCACCGTTTAGCTTAGTGAAAACTTCTTTAGGGGTAGAAAATGAGTAATGGTAATTTTTTAATACTGAGTTCAAACCAGTGGAGAAATTGGCACAAACACGGATTTCTTTTAACTTCTTTTTGACATAGACAGTAGGTGCTGCCTATTGAATTCATATTTTTTACAAGTCTTTTAAACTCCTCATTAATCTTCTCCAATGAGGCGAACAGTACATTTTTTATTTAATTATTATTGCATATAATCTTTGAGTCCGAATCTGGCTTACATTTTTTGTGCATTTTCCCAGACCGAGTAATAAAACTTGTTTTTTAATTCTGACTTGAGATTTTTCTTCTCTGTAGATTTAGTTTCTACTTCTTTGAAAAAAGTATTTATAGGTAAATCCCACAACTTGAATTGTTGGATCCAATTTTTTCCCCGTAACATTAGTAATTAATTTACTTTGAAATTTTATTTTCCATCCAGTTACAGTTCTGACTGTTTTGCAAGACTTTAGCATGGAAGATTTATTTAATCTTTTCCATTTATGCAAATTAATATTGATACGTTTGATCTCGAATCTTTAAGTTTTTATTTAAGATTTTCACCAGCATAATTTATGTATGTTTTTATCGTTTTTTCGTTTGTTCTAGTGTGTCATATCTGAATTTAATTTTGTCATTTGCTCTACAATGGGCAATTTTTTTATCTTGCAAACTGTCCATAAACTACTATTGACCGTCTTTGGCTAGAAAAAAAAGGCTACCCGTCCACACAAGGAATAGACTGTTGAAATTGGACACTATTCTGCTGAATTCCAATTTCAAGTTAGAGTATCTCGCCTTCAAGAAGATTAGACATGCAGATGCACTTTCAATATTGGTCCTGGGACACGTCTTTCTGGAAACTACGCACAATAAATAAAACAATCAGAAATATGTTCTTCAAGGTCTTAAATTCACACATAAAAGACCAAATAAGAAAACGTCTGTTAGATGATCCCAACAATGTGTAACAAAGCGCGGATACGCTTATGTTAATGCATACGAAATGTGGTCACCAGGAAAGAAAAAAGACTATTAAAAAAAGAGAAATAGAACAATCACGAGAGAGATGTAGAGAACGTTCGCGATCACATGTGAGGCATGAAGGATGTTTGAGAAGAAGATCACGTGAGTGACGTCACAGTAGTAAAGAGAGAATGAGGAAATAAATGCTGTTGCAAGCGAGTTGGAGTTATTTCCTATCCTTTACTTTGGTCTCTTTTGCGACTGAAACTGCACACAACGTTGGTTCTCGGACAAAATTATATCTGCACCTCATGAAGAAGAGACCGTTGAAACATTATATGACACTTTTGACATCAAATTACCCCAAGTAGCTCCAGAATGTCGCCGATTTGGGAAGGAAAAGGAAATTCAGGGGTCCAAAAGGAAAAGTTACTAAGTATCCCTTGCAGAGTAAAGACTTGGGAGGGCGATGTTATGGGGACTTACCCATTCATTCGTAATGGACTCTTCTAATCATTATAAAAAGCTGAGTTTAAAACTCTTGTGAGAAATTATCGCAATCCAACATAAGACAACAAACTGTCTAACTTAACCATCGGGACATATCGATAACCTTTTTTGTATTCACTTTTTGTTTCCTTTCATTTAGAAGCAGAATTTGCAACCACAACCTTTCTTAATTGTATTTTAATTCTCTCCCCAAATACCATCATCTGCACATAATAATTTAATGTTGGTTAATTTAGAGTTTTTGTACTGATAATTGCGTCTCCAATGATGCAAGTGATACAAAAATTGACTCAAACTGGACCGATTTCAATTGGCACATCTGTTCACATACAAATAAGTGGATTGTGTATGGCGTATTTCCAATAGTTCTTCTTGAACTACCAGAAAGAACAGTTGGAAATAAGTTATACACCATCCTCTATGACTATGCAATTCTTACAGATATACACCTGAAAAATGGAGCTATTTAACCTGAAATTCCCATATGGGAAAGGAAGGGGTGATAAACATAATTAGTGAAAGTTGTCCTCTATGATATGGGGTTAAACAGAATTGAGAGGAAAAAGCTAATGAAATACGAAGGTTTTATATATGACATGAAAAGAAACTGGAATCTTAGGAAGATCTCCATCATTCCAGTAATCAAGGAGCAACTGAACTTATGAAAAATAATTTCAAAAATTACCTCGCAAATATACCCGGTGAACCAAGCGCAAGAGATTCAAACAATTTCACTTGGAATCTTAAAACGATCTAATGTTGTGCTTTGTTGTGACTATGAATTAGCATTTTCATTTTTGTTTAATCAAATGTGCATCAAAAACAAAAATACTGCCATATATATATATATATATATATATATATATATATATATATATATATATATATATTTAAAGGAGATTAGAACAATAGTCTAAAGAGCAGAGTGTATTTTAATGTAATAGTAAAATTACTAGTTTAATTAAAATACAGGGGAAAAAAGTGCTCGTTGTAATTTAGATATATAATAAGCTCGATAGGTAAATGTCCTAGAGCTAATTTAATATTCAGTAATGTGATTGATAATTTAAAATTCAAATTAGAATTAAATTAAAAATCCGTGTCACAAGAAGGAACAACAACAAAATCAATAATTTATCGTACAAATTATTGATTTTGTTGTTGTTCCTTCTTGTGAAACGGATTTTTAATTTAATTCTAATTTGAATTTTAAATTATCAATCACATTACTGAATATATATATATATATATATATATATATATATATATATATATATATATTGTAGGCGTGAGTATGACCGCGATTTTTTTCTAAAATACAAAGAATATCACAATCTTTCTTCAAATAAACATAAATATACAATCTTAAAATCAAAGAATAAAAACAATTGCAAATACAAAGAAATGCATGACTGAAGGAGTACTGCAACAAACACAAACTTTTACAAGCCATTAATTCCAACAAATGTTACAGAGAGAGAGAGAGAGAGAGAGAGAGAGAGAGAGAGAGAGAGAGAGAGAGAGAGAGGAGAGTAAACGTGGAGGTAGACACGTTTACCAGAACCGAAGGTCAGCTGACCAAATTACGTATGTGTGACGTGGTTGGCTAGATCTGTGAGATTTGATTTGGAATTTGAAGAAGACGGACGGTTTTTCCGTTGTCTCCCCCTTTTAACTGGGGAGGGGGGAGACGAACGCTGACGTGTGTAGAAGAAGAACCCACACAAGCAGATTTCACTTCCACCTTCTGCAGGACCTCTGGGGAAAGTGAAATAAAAACTATAAAACCTATTCATCGTCTTGGAGTGATAAATCTTTGTCAAACAGGTATCAAGTCTCCCTCCAGGATGAGAAATTCCCAGATGGTCCAACATCGAAGAAGCAGAGGTAGGTTCAGAAATTACATGTCACACACACGATTCCCTTTATGATAATCAGACACTCAGCCATTTATATTAGAGACAATCATACGGAATCTTCTTATGTTATATAGAAAACGTAAATGGTGCTCCTCAATGATAACCCTAGTGAGAACTCTCAATGAATTGAATATATAACACAAATGCATACAAACTGGAACAATTTACAAAAAATCTTAATCATCACAAAAAAACTCTTTATTTTCTTTCCTGTAATTATTTCTCAACAACAATATTTTAGATCAGCTTCAAACTCACATCAGAAAAAATCAGTAACCTGACTGCATCTAATCAACCCTAAATCCTTTATAGCACAAAAAGCATTTATCCACTCGCAAAATCCCTTCACATAAAACTCCCATCAGACCTATAGCATCACAAATAATACAATGACAGAATCAATACAAGGATGACCACACACTAAACACTGACTTTAAAACATCCCGCATATATTAAAGATATCATTTACTTCATCAACAAACTAAAATAAATAATCTTTCAAACGGAGCACTTTTAGTAATAACATACATATTTGGCTTCTATCCAAACACCCCGTCTCATGAGGATATCAAAACTAGCAAATAATTTCTTACAGGTAAAAATTTCTCAAACAATAAAATACGAGGCTTGTTCAATCCAATCTACCTTGACAAAACTTTCAATTTAATAATAAAAATCATCTACATATAAGAGGTACCACTATAGGCAATTTTTTTTTTTTTTTACATGGGGGTCACCACTTATCAAGGCCCAGGAGCCACTCGGGGATAAGGGTTATTGTGTGTACAGTAATCAATGGGATAGTATCGTAGTAATAGTTAGTATTGGGGATTTGATAAGGTGTCATTACTTAAGGGGGCGGTTCACCAGGAATTTGTTTGTGTTGGACTTGAAGACATCCAAGTTGAATTCAGGGGGGAAACAGGTAAGCGGCAGAGAGTTCCACAGGCGTGCAGAAAGAGAGTTTTATTCATGGAATCTACATTTTGATTCAGGCACAGATAAAGAGTGGGGAAAATTATTGACAGTGGTTTCAGCTAGTCGGGTGTTTTTCATGAAAGATTCGTGAGGGGGGATCAGAGAATGGAGCTCAGACGAGCACTTGCCATAGAAATAACGATAAAACAGAGACAGGCTCGCAACGTCTCTTCTGTGGGAGAGAGGTTGCAGGGTAGAGAAAAGGGCATCCCCACTAAGCCACGAAGTCTATTTTGTACTCTGTCAAGGCAGGATAGGCTATTTTTAGCAGCTCCTGCCCAGATGTCGCAGCAGTACTCCATCCTTGGATGTACTTGGCTTTTATATAGATAGAGAATTGCATCAGTAGTGAGATATCTTCTAGAGCGGTAGAAGG
The DNA here is from genome assembly GCF_053919585.1 of Euprymna scolopes. Lineage (NCBI taxonomy): Eukaryota > Metazoa > Mollusca > Cephalopoda > Sepiida > Sepiolidae > Euprymna > Euprymna scolopes. The sequence continues at coordinate 196,498,686 of NC_136484.1, forward strand.
ATCCCACCATTTTCCCAGCGCTCTTGGCCACAGACTTGATGTATGTGTTTAATTTCAAATCAGCAGTAAAGGTCAAACCCAGAAGCTTATCAAAACATGGGGCCTCCCCTAGACCAGAGCCATTCATTTCAATCGATGCCAGATGGGGATCAGGGCGTTTATGATATAATGATAGGAGTTTGGTCTTTGATGCATTAAAGATAACCAGCCACCTCTTCCCCCACTGAACCATGCGCTCAAGATCTGAGGAGAGAGAATCAGAGAGAATGTTGTCATTTACGCCCTTTGATGTGTTGTCATAGATAGTCATGTCATCAGCATAGATGTCAACGAAAGATTTTAGTATGTGTTTTGGGAGATTATTGATGTAGATCCAGAATAGAGTTGGGCCTCTGATTTCTGCCCATCGACCACTACTCTTATGAGCCTATCAGAGAGAAATGATTTAATGATAGAGAAAACATTTCCAGTTATACCGTAGCTGGAAATCTTGTGAAGTAGGCCTTTATGCCATACCTTATCGAAGGCTTTTGATATGTCAAGAGCAATTGCCCTAAAAATGAAGCCTTTGTCAAGAGATTCGCTAATTCTATGTGATATAACTGTTAGCACGTCTGCTGTAGATCTAACAGAACGGAAACCATATTGTGTGTCACTAAGAAGGTTATTTCTGCTGTGAAGTGGTTAACTACTTCTCTATTTAATGTGGATTCCAGCAACTTACTCATGACACTCAGGAGACTTATTGGTCTGTATTGAGAGGAAGATGACTTATCACCTGAATTCTTAAATACAGGGTATACTGATGAGGTCTTCCAGGGTGTTGGAAAGCACTTCTCCTTAAGGCAACGCTTAAACAGTTTGGTAAGTATGGGGGCAAGTTCTGGTTGCAGCATTTTTAACACAATAATTGGAATACCGTCAGGGCCAGTTTCTTTACTGGAATCAAGGTTCTTGATTAGCTTGGCGACCTCATGCACAGATATTTGTATGTTACCTAGCGTGTTGTGCGTTGTAGAAGGAAATACAGGGAGTTGATGGCCTTCGTCGCATAGGGTAGAATTTGCTGCAAAGTTCTTGGCAAATAGTTTGGCCTTGTCTGATGCTGACAAAATGACCTCTGGACCATTGATAATGGTTGGGATAGAACGCACGCTTCTGTTCAGGATCCTATTTGCTATTTCCCAGATATGGTGGGAACCAAACCGCTGCTCAGCTACTTTGTATTTAACGGACTGTGCATAATTGGTTCAGATCTACGCAAGTCTATTGAAAAAAAAGAGGTGGTTTTGTCACTTTCGTTCATTGGATAAAGTCTTAACTTTAATCTGTTGTAACACTGGCTGGCACTTGTCTTTATTATTGGTAGTTTGAATAATAAAAGTAAAACAAATGTTAACCTTTAAAAGGAAACAACTTTATTTGCCTTTTTACATTTTGGAGTGAGTAGACCTCTTGTTAATAATGTTCACTGGCAACGTACATCTTGTTGGTTCGATGGCTAAGAGTGTACTGGCTACTTGTCTGTCATGCTGGCTAGGGCTTGGTTAAGGAAAGAGAGAGAGAGAGAAAGAGAGGGGGAGGGGTGGGGAGAGGGAGATGATGAGGGACTCTGGATAGCAGTTCTTGGTTTGCGTTCGATTTATGAGAAAGAGAGGGGTTAAGAAACTATTATTTTGGGGGAATGGTATTATTTTCGTCCTATTTCTTGTCTTTTAGGGGTGACTCAGGTCAGTCCTACAATATTTCCCTACCAATTCACGGAGTGTTTTATTTTTTTTTGAAAGTTTAATAATAAATGTATGTATTATCTTTTTTCCATGTGACTCTCCTTCCTGAAGTTCTTGTTTTTATTTTATTTTCCTGCACTTTTTCAGGAGATAAACTATCAGGCTTTTTATTTGTATTTGTAATTGTATTTTGAGTGCATTTTTGTTTATTTTCAATGTAAGGTTTCAAACGGTCTATTGAAACTTGTTTATACGTGTTTGAGTTAGTTTCTATTAAGAAATATTTTGATGTTCTTTCGAGTACCATGTAAGGACCTGAATAGGGTGCTTCTAGCGGTTTTCAAACGCAGCCTATCCTAACCCAAACTTTATTACAGGTTTGAAATTGATCTGGAACGTATGATTTTCTTGTTGATTTTTATAGTTGTAGTATTTGTTTTTCTTGGGGTTTTCGCTAATTTTCCTCTTGTTGCATTTGTCTTTCTTCATTTTTTTTAGCTGTTGCGAAATTTAACTTTTTCCGGCTTTTGTTTTTGACGTATTTGTCTTTTTTGCTGTTGTAGCATTTATGGAATCTTACTTCCTTAGTATTTTGATATTTTAGCATTTGTCTTTGTTCGTTATTTTTTATTTATTTTTTTTTAATTTTTTTTGGTTTCTAGCATTTGTTTGTTTTTATTGCTGTTGTAGAATTTGTCTTTTTGTTGTTGTTGCATTTTTTATCGTTTTTGGTGTCGCAGCATTTGTTTTTCTAAGTTTTTATTTATTGAAGCATTTGTCTTTCTTCATTTATTTTTTTTACCATGTCTTTCCTCATTTTTTTTTTCATTGTAGAATTTGTTTTTATCAATTATTTTGTTTGCACGCTTTGTTTGCATTATTTTTTGCATTATTTTTTTAAATTCATTCATTTTTGTTGCAGCATTTTTTCTTTGTTATTTTTATTTTATTCTTTTTTGCTTTTTTTTTCCAGTTGTATCATTTGTCTTTCATCATTATTTTTGTTTTTATCTGTTTCCTGCATGTGCTGTGCGGTAAACGCTGTCACATTGATATTGTTAAGAAAGGACATGAGTTTGTGGTGTCGTATTTCTGATGTTTTTATTAAATGTGAACTGGGAATAAAAATGTGTCTATGTGTCTGATATTATATTTTTATACGAGGAAGTGAAAATATCGTTGCTGACTGCTTGTCTCGTCCAGCCAGTGCAGTTTCTGTAGACGTCTTTGATCTCCCTGCCTTGGTGAAATAACAAGCAGCTGATAATGAAATTAAAGATTATTCTGATAAACTTAATCCTACAAATTTTCTCCAGATTCAGAACTCTTATGTGACGTTTCAACGCCATACCCTCATCCTTTTGTGCCCAAGTCATCAAGGAGGGCTATCTTTGATCAATTTCATGCTCTATCATATCCAGAAACAAAAGAATCATTAAAATTGATCAAATCAAGATTTTATTGGCCTGGAATGGACAAGATGATAAGATAATAATGCAAGGAATGTCTCAACTGTCAGAAATCCAAAGTTACGAGACATACAAGATCTCCAGTTGAGCCATTCAGTCTACCTTCGAGTCGATTTAAAACAGTGCATCTTGACATAGTGGGTCCTCTTAATCCAGTAACTCCTAAAAATTCTACGTTTCCATCATCTGCCAGATATATTCTTACATGTATCGTTAGGACTACATACTGGGTTGAGGCCACACCCATGTCTGACATTACAGCAGAAACAATTGCAATATCCTTTCTAAATATTTGGGTCTCTAGATTTGGAGTGCCTCTCTATTAACCGATAGAGGAGCACAGTTCGAAAGTGAACTTTTTAGTCAACTATCTAAACTTTTAGGATTCCATCATTTGTGTACGGCGAGTTACCACCCTCAATCAAACAGTATGATCGAGCATGTACACCATACATTAAAGTCGGCTATTGTTGCTCGAAAACAAAACTGAATTGATGCATTGCCTATTATTCTGCTAAGTATTAGAAATATGCAAAATGAGGATAATTAGTCATCATCTGCAGCAGTAACTGGAAAATAGCAATAAGTGGAAAATCCTTACTTGTACGAAGACCAATGATTGATAATGAATCTTCAGAAGTTTCTTATCCAAAAATTAAGATTTTAGCGGAAGAAATGCAAAAGTTAGACCTCAAACTACTATCTGAAGGCCGAATCCACTTTTCCGCTAAGTCACATATCCCAGCTGATCTAAGAACCTGTACTCATGTGTGCATACGAGTCGACCGAGTTTGTCGTCCACTCGAAGCTTCTTACACGGATCCTTATAAAGTTCTTCAAAGATATCCAAAATACTTTACTATAAAATTAAATTCTGGTAAGAGTGATACAGTTTCAGTGGATCGTTTGAAGCCAGTATATATTAAGTCTTTTGAAAATAGACATACTGAATCAGAGAAATCTGCGAAAGTTCCTGATGAATCAAATGTCACTGAACAGGAAATTTCATCTACTGAGGATTTTACAGAAGAACCAATTGAAAATGATTCCAACGATTTATCTAGTACGCCCACGGAAGAAGCTGACCAACAAAATCAGTAAATCTTCCCAAAGATTAAAAACTACAACGACAAGATCAGACAGAATAGTAGTTTTCTCCAGCTCAACGACTGCCATTACTTCTAACAATATCTCCGATACTGAGATGGGAAATATTGTGGTGTCATATTTCTGATGTTTTTATTAAATGTGAACTGGGAATAAAAATGTGTCTATGTGTAGATGATAATAAGTTCAAAAAAGAAAATATTAACCTTTTTTTCTGATTGGTCTAAAACTTTTTAAAAAAAAAAGGAAAAAAAAAAGAATAATTAACCTTTTTCTTGATTGGTCTAAAACTTAAAAAAAAGAAAAGAAAAGAAAAAAGAATAATTAACCTTTTTTCTAATTGGTCAAATTTTTTTTGGGTTATTTGAAGCCGCCATAAAAAAGAAATAAAAAAAAACTGCCATCTATTAGCATAGAGAGAAAGAAAGCAATTATTTACAATGAAGATAAGTGTATTAAGTTTTGTAGGCCTAGCTAAGCTCTTGAAAACCTTCAGTAAATTTACAAGTTCATCCACAAGTTTTCCAAGTTGAGATGGGTTAAATTCTTTTTGTGAGGCTATGACGGGGGAAATTGTGGCTGGTAGGGCTTGTAAAAATTTGTGAATTACAATTTCTTCGCCGATACCTATTTGCTTTGCTATTGATAGCATCTCTTGTAGGTATGGAAGGACGGCCTGTAATGGTGATGGGTGACATTAATTTGTCAAGCAATTCTGGTTTTAGTTCTTCACAGTTCTTTGCCTTTAACGTGTGTATTGTATTTTTGCTACCACCTCTGCAGGCAGAGATGATATCACTGTGAAGAATTTCGTTGTTGAAGCTGTTATGTTGCGTAAGTGGAATTATGCTTACAGAATGGAAAACCAGCCATTCACTGCCGTTTCCATGAATTCTGGAGTTTTTTTTATCAATTTTTTGGTATATATATATATATTTAGACGAAGAAAGGAGGGAAAATGTAGTTTTTGTTTTACTTACGGCGAAGGTTCCTTTTTTTTTTTTTTAAACATTTACGACGTGAAGTTGAAAAGTTACTTGCATTTTCTTGAATTCGCCAACAGTTGTTTTTCATTTCCTTTTATTCCCAGTAATATTTGTTCTTTTCTTGTCGGGATGCATTGTTCGTTTGTAGGAGTCATCGTTGTAACATTGGCTGGCAGTTGTCTTCATTAGTTGTTGTTTGAATAATAAAATTAATACAAATGGTAACTTTTAAAAGGGAAGAACTTTATTTGCCTTTTTACATTTTTTTTTTCACACTTTCGCCCCAAACAAGCACGTTGCCACTTTGATGTACGGGGCTACTATGATGGAGCTAAGTTGTAGGGGAACTATGTAGGAAGATGTCCGTTTACTTGAACTTCTGCATGTCAGTACAGTTAGGGAAGCAGGAAACCGGAAGAGAATTCCAAATTTCTGCAGTTCTGGGGAAGAAGCTATTAGAGCAAAATTATAGTGTTGAAAAAGCTCCAACCAGAACTTGCCCCCATACTTACCAAACTGTTTAAGCGTTGCCTTAAGGAGAAGTGCTCTCCGACACCCTGGAAAACTTCATCAGTTTGCCCTGTATTTAAGAATTCAGGTGATAAGTCATCTCCCTTTCAATACAGACCAATAAGTCTCCTGTGTGTCATGAGTAAGTTGTTGGAATCCATATTAAATAGAGAAGTAATCAACCACCCCAGCAGAAATAACCTTCTTAGTGACACGCAATATGGTTTCCGTTCTGCTAGATCTACAGCAGACGTGCTAACAGTTATATCATATAGAATTAGAGAATCTCTCAACAAAGGCTTCATTTTTAGGGCAATTGCTCTTGACATATCAAAAGCCTTCGATAAGGTATGGCATAAAGGCCTACTTCACAAGATTGCCAGCTACAGTATAACTGGAAATGTTTTCTCTATCATTAAATCATTTCTCTCTGATAGGCTCATAAGAGTAGTGGTTGATGGGCAGAAATCAGAGGCCCACAGTATTAATACTGGAGTACCTCAGGGGTCCATCCTGGGCCCAACTCTCTTCTTGATCTATATCAATGATCTCCCTAAACACATACTAAAATCATTCGTTGACATCTATGCTGATGACAGGACTATGTTTTTTTTTTTATTTATTACATTTTCACCCCAAACAAGGCACATTGCCACTTTGGTGTAGGGGGCTACTATTAGGGGCAGCAACTACTGGGGCACTATGTTGGGATTTGAGCAGCAAGATGTCGGTTCACGTTACATTTGAACTTCTGCATGTCAGTACAGTTAGAGAAGCAGGGACCTGGAATGGAATTCCAGAGTCTAGCGGTTCTGGGGAAGAAACTACTGGAGCAGAAAGATCTTTTACATCTAGGGATCTCTACTGTGTGGGGTGGGATTTAGCTGCCTGTCGGGTTTGTCGAGGGTATCTACATCGTGGGGGCACAAATGTCTGCAGTTCGTCAGAGCATTCACCATTAAAATACTTGTAGAACAGGCAGAGGGATGCAACGTTTCGTCGATGGGACAGAGGCTGAAGTTTAGATGCCAGTTCAGGGCCTATCAGATTGGCGACTCTCTTTTGATACTTGTCTAGGAGCAAGAGACTAGTAGCAGATGCACCAGCCCAAATGTGACAACAATACTCCATACATGGACGAATGGTTGCCTTATAGAGGTACAGGATACTTTCAGATGTCAGTAGTTTTCTAGCACGGTTGAGAGAGCCTTCCTTTTTCACAGCGGCCCTGGCAATGTTTTCAATATAATTGTTCCAAGTCATGTTCCCTGTGAACGTTAGGCCAAGCAGTTTGAAAGATGTACTCTCAGACAGGAAGTCACTGGCCATTGCTATTGGTGGCAGAGAAGGTTTCTTGTAATTATTGTAGGAAACCAGTTTAGTCTTGGCAGCATTGAATGTGACCATCCATTCATCAGCATATATACCCATCTCAGAGGCAGTTTTGTCGGGGAGGTCATTAATAAATATCAGGAACATACCGACACCTTGCTGCCCAAATCCCTACATAGTACCCCAGTAGTTGTTGCCCCTGATAGTAGCCCCCTACACCAAAGTGGCAATGTGCCTTGTTTGGGGTGAAAATGTAATAAAAAAACAAAAAAAAAAAAACAATAGAGGACCAAGGATAGATCCCTGGGGCACTCCCGTATTTATATTATATTGTTTAGACGTACGACCGTTGAGGTCAACCTGGATTTTTCTCTTATCTAAGAAGGATTTAATTATGTTAAGTATTCTACCAGTGATACCTGATTTAATTTTCCTGAGGAGACCCTCATGCCATACCCTGCCAAAAGCCTTAGATATATCTAGAGCTACCGCTCTGCACTCACCCGCTTTGTCCAGTGAATGGTATATACGTTCAGAGATTACAGAGAGGATGTCAGCTGTGGAACTGGCTTGTCTAAATCCATATTGTTTGTCAGTCAGAAGTTTAGCATCTGTAAGGTGCTGGACTAGAGCATGGTTAATTATGGTCTCAAATATTTTGGCGAAAAGTGGGAGGAGGCTAATAGGGCGATAATTTGATGGGTCAGTTCTTCCGCCAGAATTCTTGAATACTGGTACCACAGAAGCAGTTTTCCAACAGCCCGAAAAGCATGATTCATTAAGGCATTTGTTGTAGAGTTTGGAGAGAACTGGAGCTACTTCGGCTGAGCACTATTTTAATAGCACAGCTGGAATGAGATCAGGTCCATATGCTTTTGAAGTGTCAAGGTTTTTATGATAGTGTGTACCTGAGCAGGGGGTGATTTTTAGATCATCTAGCGTGGCCTCTGTCCGCAAATGAAAGTCAGGAGGGGGTGGTTGGAAGGGTCCAGTGTGGAGTTCTAGGCAATCCGGCTGGCAAGCATGTTAGCCTTGTCGGTTGCTAAGCAAACACCCTTGTGATTGTTGGTTGGTGGGGGAATTGTTGATTGCCCATTATCTACTACACTGTTGTAGATTTTCCAGAAGTAACGATTTCCTAATTTTTGTGCTTCGATGCGTTTTTTGGTTGTTTCAGTAAATTCTCTCTTTGCTGTCGCTATTTCTTTCTTAACGTTACTTCTAGCTTCTATATACTTTTGTCTGTTTGAACTGGACTTATGTCGGTTAAACCTGCGGAATGCATGCTGCCTTTGAGCAATGGCAGTTGTGCAAGTCGAAGTAAACCATTGGGGAGAGTGGGGCTTGCTATAAAATTTCCGCATGGGAACATGTGCTTCACTTGCTGTTTTGAACCATTCAGTGGTCTCATTTGCGCACTGTTCAGCAGGAAGAGAAAAAATATTTCCCCTGGGGCATCTCTGATAAGATCTCTGATGGCTTCCCAGTCAGCCTTTTTATAATATCTCTTTGTTTTGAACACTGGCTCTTCAGTTTTGGGTCTAGAGTTTCGGGCGATTTCAACCATTATCACTGCATGGTCAGCGTTCCGGAGTGGGCTGTCAGCATTTGTTATACAATCCTCGGGAACTGTAGTCAGAAACAGATCTAGAAGTGATGCATGTTGTTCTTGCTGGTCAGAGAAATGGGTTAGAAATGTAACCATCAAAGGCCGTAAATGACAAATTTCTATCTGATTCTCTCTCCTCAGATGTTGAGCGCGTGGTTCAGTGGGGGATCAGGTGTCTGGTTACCTTTTAATGCATCTAAGACCAAGCTCCTATCATTACATCATAAACGCTCTGATCGATTGAAATGAATGGCTCTCGTCTAGGGGAGACCCCATGTTTTGATAAGCTTCTGGGTTTGAGCTTTACTCTTGATCTGAAATGGAACACATACATCAAGTCTGTTGCCAAGGTCGCTGGGAAAATGGTGAAATCCTTCTACCGCTCCAGAAGATATCTCACTAATGATGCAATTCTCTATCTATATAAAAGCCAAGTACGTCCAAGGATGGAGTACTGCTGCCACATCTGGGTAGGAGCTGCTAAAAATAGCCTATCCTGCCTTGACAGAGTACAAAATAGACTTTGTGGCTTGGTGGGGGATGCCCTTTTCTCTTCCCTGCAACCTCTCTCCCACAGAAAAGACGTTGCGAGCCTGTCTCTGTTTTATCGTTATTTCCATGGCAAGTGCTCGTCTGAGCTCCATTCTCTGGTCCCCCCTCGCCAATCTTTCATGAAAAACACCCGACTAGCTGAAACCACTGTCAATAATTTTCCCCACTCTTTATCCGTGCCTAAATCAAAATGTAGATTCCATGAACAAAGCTTCTTTCTTAGAATTGCATGGCTGTGGAACTCTCTGCCACTTACCTGTTTCCCCCCTGAATTCAACTTGGATATCTTCAAGTCCAACACAAACAAATTCCTGATGAACCGTCCCCTTAAGTAATGACACTTTATCAAATCCCCAATACTAACTATTACTACGATACTATCCCATTGATTACTGTACACGCAATAACCCTTATTCCCAAGTGGCTCCTAGGCCTTGATAAGTGGTTACCCCCATGTAAAAAAAAAAGGCTTTCTTACATCTCTGTGTCTCAACTGTGTAGGGGTGCGACTTAGCTGCTTGTTGGGTTTGTCGGGGGTATTTTTGTCGAGGGGGTACGAGGGCTTGTAGTTCATCAGAGCATCCATCATTAAAATACTTGTAAAACAGGCAGAGGGATCCAACATTACGTCGAGGCTTTTCTCTGCGAACAAGAAGGGGGTAGTGAGTTTTGGCCATCTTGAATTCTTACGGCTCGTAAAAAGTTAATATTTGATATGAAATAAAGAACGTTTAAAACTACTTGAAAAAACTAATAAATGATTCAGGTTGCAAAGTAACTTTTACAGTTAATGTTAATATTTCTTTGTTGTATATTTGAATTTTTGACCACTTTTTCGAATCTATGTGTACAGTAATACAAACCCTAAATGTCTTCTCCTCAGAATTGTCATCACCATCGTTAATCGTGTCTTATGAGCCCGGTTATACATGTCCCCAATAGTAGCCCCCCTGCTACACCACACAAAGAAGAGTCTCCAATCTAATTGGCCCCACACTGTCGAATAAGCTCCAACCCCTGTCCCATCGCTGCAGTGTTACATCCCTGAAGAATTTTAGTGGAGTATTCTCTGACGAACTCATCGCACTTTTGTCCCATCGACGTATACACCCCTGACAAACCTGTTTAGCAACTACATTACACCTCTTCACTGTAGAGATCTCTAGATCGAAATGTTGCATCCCTCTGCCTTTTTTACAAGTATTTTAATGGTTAATGCTCTGACGAGCTACAAGCACTAGTACCTGCTCGATGTAAATACCTCCGTCAAACCTGACAAGAAGCTCAATCCCACCCCTACACAGTAGAGATCCCTAGGTGTAAGAAAGCCTTCTACTCCAATAGTTTTTTTCTCCAGAACTGCTAGACTCCTAATGAACCGCCCCCCTAATTAAACACTTCATCAAATCTCCTCACTAACGTAATGTACTTGCAATAACCCTTATCCCTGAGTGGCTACCGGGCCTTGATAAGTGGTGATCACTGTGTAAAAAAAAAAAAAAAAAAAAAAAAAAAAATAGACTTTGGAACTCCCTTCCGGGATTCTGCTTTCCCAACTGTACTGATATGCAGAAGTTCAAGTGTAATGAGAACAGGCATCTTTCTATTCATCTCCCTTCATAATGCCTCCGCAAATTTTGTCCCCGATAGTAGCCCCCTACTTCAAAGTGGCACTGTGCGTTGTTTCGGGTGAAAATTGAATTTTTAAAAAATGATGCCAGAAAGCCTTCTACTCTGATAGTTACTTTTCTCAAACTGCTAGACATCGGAAATCCCTTCCTGTTACCTGCTCCTCTGACTGAAGCAGAAGTTTAAATGCAATTTAAACCGACATCTTGCTCATCTCCCTTAAACATGGTCTCAAATAGTATGCTCTTACGTCATGGTAATGTTTTGTTTGGGGTGAAAATCAGAACACAAACGAAAAGTTCTATTTCTTTTAATCTTTAGTATAACTCAACTAAGGATTGAACCCTGATCTCCCAGCTCATTAGCAAACACTTTTACCATTATACCAAATGGTTACAATGGTTATAAGTTGTACAAAAATTCTGTTGCTTTCTTTTCAAACTGAACGAGAGATTATTACTCATTTTGAGATCATTTCAATACTACAAATGCTGAAAAAGAGCTTCTCCCGATAGTCATATCCATTCTGCAGACTTGCAATCAATATATTCTACAATCTTAGTTGATAGTGTGTTAATATTAGAACCATTAATTTAAAAACATTTTTTTCGAAATAATGTGTTTATTAAATTGATTTTTATTACTGAATAAATAAAAGGTTACTCAATGATTTAATGTTGTATTTTAATGGCAAATCAAATATCCACATATGCAAAGCAATGGTTGAATGCCTTGGAAAATAATCTACAATCTGTCATAGAATGAAATAAAAAATGGATGATCACATTTTAAGCTCGTTTCCTTGAACAAACTCTATAAAATCTTGGCAGTCTAGCAGAGTTACTGATCCAAGCGATTTCCAGTTTTGAAAGTCATCAGAAGTAAACAATGTTACTTAATCTGAAAATCCCAATATATTACGTTTCTTTACTTAATCGATTACGATCCACATCAACTGGATTCATATTTATTATGTAGTTTAATTAGATTTGTAACAACTACACAGATTCTTTTCATTATATTTATTTCATTGCATGTGAAAAATTCATATTTTTTTTATCTATGTTAAGTAAACATTCATTTTCTTTTCCATTTAATTTTTTATATTTGAACAATATATTTTACTTTCAGTGTTAATCATTTTTCTAGAAATTTTTCCATAAATCAGCATAAAAAAAACAAATAAATATATTTATTTAAAAAAAATCAGTTTACGGGAATATTTTGTTGGGGTGGGTGTTCATCAGATTAAATAACACTGTTTACTTTCTATGAGTTCCAAACTTGAAAGTCACTTGGATCGGTAACTACACTAAATCCCCGAAACCTTTCCAACAAGCGATTATCATGGCTGATAGAATCTTTCCTGAAAATCTAATGTTTAAACCCCTCGACTTCACATTCTTAGGCAAATGAACTGAAATAAATAGATAGAAGATGCTGCCAAATCTGCTGCCAAAAAAGGTAGATTCCCTCTACCAAGCTAGTAGACTTCTAACACCTGCCAGTGTCTTTTATCCGTATAAAGCTACCATTCACATGGAGTATTGTCGCCACATCTTGCCTGATGAATCAACCAGTAACTTCTCTTTCATGTACAGGCTGCAAAAATAAATTTCTAACCTACTTTCGGAAACCCTGTTAACTCTCGCTTCCCTTTTTTTGTCCTGTGGTCCTCACATGTAATGAGCTATGTTTCTGACAAAGGGGGAAGATTTGCTGTTTTCTGGATTGGAATTTATCCATATATGATACATATCGTTAACTAATTTTTAAACATGAAGTGGTATATATTTTTTTAACTCTCTTCATTAAGTAGTTTCATGGCGTATCTGAAGCGATTTCCATTTTAAAAGTATATATATCTATATATATCTACAAAAATAAAAATGTGTGTGTGTGTGTGTGTGTGTGTTTGTCTGTGTACATTTCCCTACCAAATAACTCTGTCAATTTTCGGTCTAGAGACTCGAGATTTGACATAAGGAGTATTGAGGTATGGGAAAAAATTTTTAATCAGTTTTCGGCCAGAAATTTGGCTTTCAAGGGGTCAAAATTCAATGATTTGACCTTTGAAAACACTACCAAATTCCTCTGCCAATTTTGGGTCTAAACACTTGAAATTTTAAATGTAGGTTACTTGGATATAGATCAAACTTTATAATTTGATTTGAGCCTAAGGGGCCGAAATTGGAGTCAAAGTTTTTACAAATTGACATTTGCTGTGTCTATGAAATTACTCAAACAAATTTTGGGCTAAACATTTGAAATCTTACATAAAGTGTATTCACACACAGGACAAGTTATAAACAGTACATAGGGCCCAAACAAAGCCGGGTGGAACTGCTAGTATATATATATATATATATATATATATATATATATATATATATATATATTTGCATAAAAGATATGTAGAGGTGCCACAGTTTGCTTGTTTTACAAGTACTTTCACAGAATGGGGTCTGTTGAACTTGTATCCCCCTCAACATAAATATCTCTGATTCACCAAATTAGTTCCACCCCTTCACTGCAAAGATCCCTAAATGACCAAAGAATTTCTCATAAGAACTTCTTTCTCTGACCTTTTCTCTTTGGAATTCCTTCAAATAATTTTTTTTTTCGCTGACCATACCACAATTCTAAATAGGCTTTTACTTAACTTGACATTGGACCCGGCCCCCTACTCCCTTCCTGGTTTTCCTTTGCGGACAGACGCTATACCCTCCCTGATTTTTCTTTGCGGACAGATGCTACACTAGATGTTTTGAAAATCACCTCTTCTCAAGTATATGGTATCATCAAAAAACCTAGACACCTCAAAAGCATGTGGACCCGATCTCATCCCAACTGTGCTAAAAAAATGCTCTGCTGAGGTTGCTCCAGTTCTCTTCAAACTTTACAACAAATTGGAAAACTGCTTCTGTGGTACCAGTATTCAAGAATTCTGGCGAAAGAACTGACCCATTAAATTATCGCCCTATTAGCCTCCTCCCACTTTTTGCCAAAATATTTGAGACCTTAATTAACCATGCTCTAGTCCAGCACCTTACAGATGCTAAACTTCTGACCGACCATCAATATGGATTTAAACAAGCCCGTTCCACGGCAGACATCCTCACTGTAATCTCTGAACGCATATACCATTCACTGGACAAAGCGGGAGAGGGCAGAGCGGTAGCTCTAGATATATCTAAGGCTTTTGACAGGGTATGGCATGAGGGTCTCCTCAGGAAAATTAGATCTTACGGTATCACTGGTAGAATACTTAACATAATTAAATCCTTCTTAGATAAGACAAAAATCCAGGTTGTCCTCGACGGTCGTACGTCTAAACAATATAATATAAATGCGGGAGTGCCCCAGGGATCTATCCTTGGTCCTCTGCTGTTCCTGATATTCATAAATGACCTCCCCGACAAAATTGCCTGGGAGATGGGTATATATGCTGATGACACCACACTCTATAGCAGGCACGACAGGAAAACAAATGAACATATATCTAAAGTAATGGCAGAAACACTAGAGGATGACCTCCAATCAGTAGTGGAATGGGGACAAAAATGGATGGTAACGTTCAATGCCACCAAGACAAAACTGGTTTCATTCAATAATTACAAGAAACCTTCTCTACCACCTATAGCAATGGCCAACAACTCTTTAGCTGAGAGTACGTCTTTCAAGCTCCTTGGCCTAACGTTCACAGGAAACATGAGTTGGAACAATTACATCGAGGGCATTGCCAGGGCCGCTGCGAGGAAGGTGGGCTCTCTCTACCGTGCTAGAAAACTTCTAACACCCGAAAGTATCCTGTACCTCTATAAGGCCACTATTCGCCCATGTATGAAGTATTGCTGTCATATTTGGGCCGGTGCATCGGCTACTAGTCTCTCACTCCTTGACAGGGTTCAAAAGAGAGTCGCAAATCTGATAGGCCCTAAACTGGCATCAAAACTTCAGCCTCTGTCCCATCGTCGAAACGTTGCATCCCTCTGCCTGTTCTACAAGTATTATAATGGTGAATGCTCTGAAGAACTGCAAGATTGTTCAGGAACCTACCCGTGTGCCCGATAATGACGGCCAGTATGCGAGCCTACTAGACCTTTTTCTCACAACTTGCCCTGAACTATGTTCAGTTTCTGTTCTGTCGCCTCTTGGATCTTCCGACCACTCTGTTGTATCAATTAAGATAAAAATGAAATGTAATAAGTCCCCAGACGTACCTCTTCATCGTACAGTATATCGATACACTAAGGCTGACTGGGATAGCTTCCGTACATTTATATCTGATCTACCTCTGCATTCCATGTTTAAAAAGGATGTGTCCTCTATAGTATTAGACCTAACTGAATGGTTAATTGTAGGTATTGACCATTTCATACCCTCTAAAAAGTTTCAGCAAAAACCTAACAGCCAGCCATGGTTCTCTCCAGAATGTGCTGCTGCCATTGCGCACAGAAATCACTTTTTCCACTGCTTCAAACGTAATAGATGTATGGAAACTAAAGCCGTTTTCAGGACTGCCAGCAACCATTGTAAGAAAGTAATAAGGAACGCAAGAGTGTTGTATGCTCAATCTGTTAAGTCCAAAGTAGCTGAGCAGCGGCTTGGTTCCCACCAGTTTTGGCAAATAGCAAACAGAATCCTGAACAGAAGCGTGTGCTCCATCCCAACTATTATCAATGGACCTGAGGTAATCTCGTCAGCATCAGACAAAGCCAAACTCTTTGTCAAGAACTTTGCAGCTAATTCTACCCTTTGCGACCAAGACCGCCAACCCCCAATATTTCCTCCTGTATCAGAAAACACGCTATGTGATATACGTATATCTGTACGTGATGTTGCGAAGCTAATCAAAAACCTTGATTCGAGTAAAGCAACTGGCCCTGATGGTATTCCAATTATAGTACTCAAAAAACTTCAACCTGAATTAGCGCCCATACTTACAAAACTGTTTAAACGTTGTCTTAAGGAGAATAGTTTCCCATCTCCCTGGAAAATCTCATCAGTATGCCCTGTATTTAAGAATTCAGGTGATCGCTCATCCCCCTCTCAGTACAGGCCAATAAGTCTCCTGTGCGTCATGAGTAAGTTGCTAGAATCTGTGTTAAATACAGAAGTAATCAAACATCTCAACAAAAATAACCTTCTTAGTGACACTCAATATGGTTTCCGTTCTGCTAGATCTAAAGCAGATGTCCTTACAGTTATATCGCATAGGATTAGCAAATCTCTCGACGGTGGCAATCTTTCTAGGGCAATTGCTCTTGACATATCTAAAGCCTTTGATAGGGTATGGCATAAAGGTTTACTTCATAAGATCGCTAGCTATGGTATAGCTGGAAAAGTCTTCTCAATTATTAAATCATTTCTTTCTGATAGGTTCATAAGAGTAGTAGTTGAGGGGCAAAAATCAGAAGCTCACAGTATTAATGCCGGTGTCCCTCAGGGATCCATCCTGGGCCCAACTCTTTTCCTGATCTACATTAATGATCTTCCAAACCATATCCTTACATCATTTGTAGACATTTATGCTGACGACACTACCATTTATGGTACCACATCTAAGACAGTAAACGACCAAGTTCTCTCCAATTCTCTCTCCTCTGATCTTGAGCACGTAGTACAATGGGGAAAGAAGTGGCTGGTTACTTTTAATGCATCTAAAACCAAGCTTCTCTCTTTACATCATCAACATTCTAATCCACATTTGTCATCAATTGAAATGAATGGCTCTCGTCTTCAGGAGGCCTCAAGTTTTGACAAGCTTCTGGGCTTGACCATTACTCCTGATCTTAAATGGAACACGTATATCAAATCTGTTGCCAAGGCCGCTGGAAAAATGGTGGGATCTTTCTATCGATCCAGTAGATATCTCACTGCTGATGCTATTCTCTACCTATATAAAAGCCAGGTACGTCCAAGGATGGAATACTGTTGCTACATCTGGGCAGGAGCTGCTAGAAAGGACTTGTCCTGCCTTGATAGAGTTCAAAATAGACTTCGTAGCCTCGTAGGAGATGTCCTTTTCTCCTCCTTGCAACCTCTATCTCACAGAAGAGATGTTGCGAGTTTGTCTCTGATGTATCGTTATTTTCATGGAAAGTGTTCAACTGAGCTTCAATCTATGGTCCCCCCTCGCCAAACTTTCACAAGAAACACTCGTCTAGCTGTAAACACTATCAATAATTTCCCCCACTCTTTATCTGTGCCTAAACCTAAACGTAGATTCCATGAACAAGGCTTCTTTCTTAGAACTGCACGCCTGTGGAATTGTCTTCCATTTTCCTGCTTTCCGGCTGACTACAATATGGTTGTGTTCAAGTCTAAAGTAAATAAGTTCTTGATGAGCCGTTCCATATAAGTTATTAAATTTACTAAATTTTCATTACTAATGATTACTATATTGACCAATTTCTACTGTACACTCTTTAACCCTTATCCTTGAGTGGCCTCTGGGCCTTGATAATGTGGTGATGCCTTTGTAAAAAAAAAAAAAAAAAAAAAAAAAGCACTTGTGCCCCCACGACGTGAACACCCTCGACAGACCCGACAAGCTGCTAAATCCCACCCCCACACTGTAGAGATCCCTAGATGTAAAAGATCTTTCTACTCCAGTAGTTTATTCCCCAGAACTGCTAGACTTTGGAATTCAATTCCAGGTCACTGCTTCCCCAACTGTACTGACATGCATAAGTTCAAGTGCAACGTGAACCAACATCTCGCTGCCCTAATCCCTACATAGTACCCCAGTAGATGTTTCCCCTGATAGTAGCCCCCTACATTAAAGTGGCAATGTGCCTTGTTTGGGGTGAAAATGTAATAAATAAAAAAAATAAAAAAATGCCTCAATGAATCTTGCTTTCCTAACTGCTGGAACGCTGCTTCTGTGGTACCAGTTTTTAAGAATTCTGGCGAAAGAAATAATCCATTAAATTATCGCCCCATACAGCCTCCCGCTTTTCACCAAAATATTTGAGTCCTTAATTAATCAAACTCTAGTCTTACAGCTTACTTGACCGACAATCAATATGGATTTAGGCAAGCCCATTCCACGGCAGATATCGTAACTATCATCTCTGAACGTATATACCGTTCACTGGACAAAACAGGGGAGGGTAGAGTTGTAGCCCTCGATATATCTAAGGCTTTTGAAAGGGTATGGCATGATGGAAAATTAGATCACATGGTATCACTGGAAGAATACATAATATAATTAAATCCTTCTTAAGAAAAAAAATCCAGGTTGTTCTCGAGGGTCGTACATCTAAACAATATGATATAAATGCAGGAGTACCTCAGGGGTCTATCCTTGAATCTTTATTATTCTTGATATTCATAAATGACCTCCCTGATAAAATTGTCTCTGAGATGAGTGTATTTCCTGATAACACAACTCTCTATAGCAAGAACGAGAGGAAAACAAATGAACACACATCTAAGGAAATGGCAGAAACACTAGAGGATGACCTCCAATCTGTAGTGGAATGGGGACAAAAATGGATGGTCACATTCAATGCTGCTAAGACTAAGCTTGTTTCCTTCAATAACTACAAGAAACCTTCTCTACCACCAATAGCAATGGCCAAGAACACATTACCTGAAAGTACTTCCTTTAAACTCCTCGGCCTAACGTTTACAGGGAACATGAACTGGAATAGATACATTGAGAGCATTGCCAAGGCTGCTGTGAAGAAGGTGGGCTCTCTCTACTGTGCTAGAAAACTACTTAGGCCTGAAAGTATCCTGTACCTCTATAAGGCCACCATTCGCCCATGTATGGAGTACTGTTGTCACATTTGGGCTGGTGCATCTGCTACTTGTCTCACTTCTTGACAAGGTTCAAAAGAGAGTCGCCAACCTGATAGGTCCTGAACTGCCATCTAAGCTTCAGCCTCTGTACAATCGACGAAATGTTGCATCCCTCTGCCTGTTCTACAAGTATTATAATGGTGAATGCTCTGACGAACTACAAGCACTTGTATCCCCTCGTGAACACCCCCGACAAGCAGTTAAATCCCACCCCTTCATAGTAGAGATCCCTAGGTGTAAGACAGCCTTCTACTCCAATAGTTTCTACCCCAGAACTGCTAAACTTTGGAACTCCTTTCCAGGATTCTGCTTTCGCAACTATACTGACATGCAGAAGTTCAAGTGTAATGTGAACAGATATCTTGCTGCCCATCTCCCTTCATAATATCCCTGCAACTTATGTCCCAGATAGAAGCCCCCCTACTTCAAAGTGACACGGTGTCTTGTTTGGGGTGAAAATTGAAAAAAAAAAATTATTGTTGCATTAACGAGACAAAAAACAAGAAAGACAACATGGCGTATTTGATGAGGATTATTTGGATTATTCAGACAACTTTTCTCATTTTGAGTTTTATTTGCACGTTTTCATGTAATCTCCAACCTTTTTGTTGAACTTTGGAATTTTTCTGTTCAATTTGGTAATCTGTGTGGAATTTCAAATGGAATCATTTATTTAATCTATGGAAGAGCATGTTCTCGTTCTGTCAACCATTATTGGGTAGAAGTCCTAAGCAATTCGCAATTGTATTGTGAGTATCGCTCACACTGAAGAGTGAATCTCAAAAGATACGTTTCTTCAAATGATCGAGAGATTCACAAACTAAAATTTTGTTTTTTTGTTCAATGTTTTATTTATTTGCATTTTAACGTACTTCATTTTCTTTGCGATAATGGAATATGTTTAGACAAATTTAAATTAATTGTTGCATGGTCTTTGCCAATATCCAACATGACCATCGTTGTTAAAAAAAATGACCAAAGACAGGGACAATGCAACAATATGAATTGGAAGTCTAATATCTTTAGAGTAATCCTTAAAATCAAAATTTAACATCTTTGTTGTCGATATTTTGATGTTTTTCCTTTTTATTTTATCATTTTGTTCAGGCTTGGGATGGAGAATCCTTCCAGACATTCACCTACTATCTCATACATTCCAACTGAGATATCTTTTTAAAATTCTAACCATTCCTCTTTAAGTCCAATTATTTGCATTTCTCTTGCACTTAGTTCACAAGGTATATTTCCAGGTCGTTTATGAAATTCTTTTCATCAGTCCAGTTGCTCCTATAATTACTGGAATGATGCTAATCTTAAGTTTCCATTGTTTTTTCATTTTGTATATAAAACCTTGATATTTCATTAGCTTTTCCCTTTCAGCTCTGTTTAAGTCAGCATCAAGTGCATTAACTGAACGTGTGACTACAGACGAATGATCTCGTCCAATAAAGGAAGTCTGTTCATGTGTAGTCATACTTTCGTTGATGTTGGCTGAAGCATGAATAAACCGAGACACATATTTAAGAACTCACGATCGCTTTTTCTCTATTCATTCAACTTAACAAGCTATCCCTTGTTTCTTGTTATTCACTTTATCCACATATACACGGTGTCAATGAAAATGTTTACGCCTACTTTAACCATGGATAAATTAATTTTCATTATGTTTTAGGTTGGTTATTCCATAAGAACACAGGACGAAACAGATGCTAGTGTGATTGCAAGAGTAGGTGAAATAAGTTCAACTAACTAGCAGAGCAATTACCATTGCCGGTCAAGGGAAAGATACATTAAGCATGTTTATGCAGTGCAATGATGTATGGAAGTGAAACTAGGCTAGTGAGGGTTGAGGACATGCATTGCATGGTGAGAAATATGAGCATGATATAGTGGATGTGTAAAATGAGAATTAAAGACAAGCTTAGTTCTGATGACCTCAGAAGATTAAATCTAAACAGAGTGAGGAGATATGTTCAGAACAGGAGACTCCTATGGTATGGCCACTTTTAAAAAGTGGATGAGAGTTTTTCAGTTAGTAGATATTGAACAGTTGATGTTGCAATATTTTTTATATATATTAAACGGTATAATCACTGAAAGTTAACAGATTCTACTAATAGAAACTAATGAATCAAACTGAGTCACCTTCTGCTAGCAACCAATCAAAAATCAGAATTGCTCCATAAAAATGTTGAATCTTTTAGCATTCCAGCACATCATATTTTCGTGTCAACACAAAAAGAATCGTTTAGTCTTTGCCTGCAAAATCATAAAGTCCAGGACCTGTACAGAACAGCTACCCACTGAAAATTCTTCATCTCCAGGACCTGTACAGAATAGCTATCTATTGGAAACTCTTCTGAAATTAAACATGGTTACCAATTCAAGTAGTTTCAATTCTAAGGGGATAATCAAAGAAAACATCAGAGAAAATGAAAGAAATGTATTTGAGAGAAAAAAAAAAAAGAATAAAGACTTGGTCAAAAATAGATTAGTTTAGAATTCAATTTCAAACTTTTCCAACATCCAATGTTTGCATATAAGATGGACGATGATGATGGTTTAAATAATTCAAAATTATGATGGCAACTTTGTATTATACAGAGGAACCCCCAGATACAGTGGCCCTAGGATATGGGTTTTTTCAGGTTACAATGTGGAATACAATGTTTTTCTAGACCCTGGTTACGGTATTTGCCGCACCTTACGGTGTTATTTATAATGTTATTTGATTATAGACATGTGTATTATATATTGTACTGTATTTTTTTTTTTTTTACTAATTTTCAATACTGTATCTTGCGGTTCTACTATATTTATGTGTGTGTGTATATATATATATATATATATATATATATATATATATATATTTAAATTTGTAATTATTTAAACCAACGATCCTGGCTTGACGCAGTTGCCTGTGTAGCCGCACTGATGAGCTGTGACACAGCAAAACAGTACTGTATGTGGATGACTATATATATATATATATATATATATATATATATGATGTACAATTATTTCTAATTCAATTTCGGCCTTCATTTTTGAGGTGTGAAAAGTGAACATTGCATCATTTATAATAGAAAAAATTGCACTGACAGACAATTTTTCAAGTATCATCAAATAAAACTGACAGTAAATCTGAACATTTTATGAAATTCTATACATAATGATTATTATGCCTATTTCTTTAAACAATTCCAGCTGCAATTTACTTCATTATAAGTCGATAAAAATGTTGATACGTTCAAGTTGGGTGGTGGAAATAAAGTACCAAATGTGATAAACATATACATATTTCAAAATCATATATCAAAAAAACTATTAAAAGATCTAGAATTTTGCATGCCTAATCAATATATATTGTAGAATGCTATATCCAAATGTCAGCTCTTTACACCATGTACTTCTTAAATAGTATCCTCAAGAAAATGTAATAATAATAAAATGTAAACGTTCAACATCAATTTAATTTTAATACAAGTCCCCATTGGTAAGTTGTTAAGGTAGGAATCTTATCAACAGCATACATTACAAGAGCTTTTCGTTGTTCTTAATTTATTTTCAGCATATAATATGTTAAATTCCACCATGTAACCACATCTTGAATGAGTTTGTTTTTCCAAATTAAACTGATCCTGTATTTCAGTTAAATTATTTAATAAATTTGCTAATAGAAAACGATTAAAGTGAGAAACTGTATGTTTGTTTGATGTAATGGTTGTCTTCACAGCCTGAGTTACAATGTATGATAGTTATTTTAAATTACATTCTCTGACATTAGTAACTATATTTGTTCCTGAATCCCGCAAGACAGTTTATTGAAGATTTACTCATCCCAAACATTGTGCAATTCTTCACTTATTGCACCCATGTATGTGCACCAGAAAATGGAACCACTCTAAGCACCGCTCTGCACTGTTCAAAGTTATTTGAAAACCAATGACCTATCGAACTCAGAAAGGGAGCATTATCTGCTGTAGCTGTCCAGATGTCTGTACTTCATGAAATGTTACTAATTCCAGTAAGAAACAGTTGAATTCTTGCTTTACTTTTGTAAAAATATTGAAAATTATTTTGCAGTGAAGTACGTTTTTGATGGAATCCTGTAATTTAAACAAAGTTTTACAACATTAAATCTAATATCGGATGTTACAGAATATGGTTTAATATCAACAACAATTTTTCTTTTACCAGATAATGAATCTGTTGTGACCTGTTATCATTAATCTCCAAAATTTTCATTTTGGCCAATATTGATTTTATAGTAGTTTGGTGTTTCACTGGAGGCTTGTAGTTGCTGCCACTTGTTCCTGAAATGTCTGCCCCTAAATATTCATTGTGTTTCCTTTTCTTATTTGCAACTTTTGCTTCTTTTCAGTGAACTTTTCAAAAATGGTTTCAAATATTTGTTGTTGTAAAAGTTTTTGCTGATTTGCCTTTCATATGATGATTCGACGTAACTTGCAAGCAGTTGTTTTCTTATTCTTGGGATTGCCATCAAAATACTTCCAGCAGAAACTGGTTACCATAATGGTTGTTGTTAATATTTAGTTAATTTATTATGAATTTAAATTACTTATTACTAACTAGATATCAGATATTTGTCTCAATAAAATATTCATTATCTAAACCAAAAAAAATAAAAATATGTAATGGTAGCAAGAGCCTGAAAATGAGAAACAAGAGCATGACTAACGAAAATTTTCAGGAAGAGTTTTCCCAGTCATAATTGTTGGTTGTAAACGTTTCCACCTTTTTATAGGTTTTCAAAATTTATTAGCTTTGAAAATGCCTAAACAGCAAACATCTGACATACTCACCTCCGGAAGGGAAACTCTTTCACCTTTTTAATAAATGCAAAGTATAGATACCCAAATATTTTTAGATTATATTCAAATACTACATTTGGCCAATGTCAAGTGAATCTGCCAGTACATGAGCACAGTCATGCTGGGATTAACCTTTGACTTTCCTGAATGTCAAAAATCAATCTATTGATAAAAAATCATTGTGAAAAAAAGATTTTGTGAAGAAAATGTTTTCATATTTCGATGGAAATAAAAAAAAATTATTACATTTTTTTTATTTAGTTTTATTTTATTTCAAATAACAAAAACAAAATAAATTTAACAAAAACTTGATGATCAGAGAGAAAGAGGAAGGAGAAAGTTAGAGAAAGAGGGAGAAAGAGCAGGTTAAAGATATTGATGTCAGTTTGAAATATTGTCTGTAATGAATTGAGATGAACACAAGATAACACCTGAACAGATTGCAGATTATATCACAGCTCAAATGGATTTATTATGTGATTAACAAAAGATATTCATAACAAATACAGGTTATAATGCACAGCAAAACAGAATAAATGTCAAAAGAAACATAACGATAAAATTAATTTGAACATATCTTTTTGAATGACTCCATGTTAAATTTCAAAAAACAAAATGAATTTTTTTTTCCAGTTTGGATATTTTTCAGTTGTTTTCTGATTTTTTTGCAGATGTTTTCTGATTTTGTTTCAGTTGTTTTCTGATTTTGTTGCAGATGGAGGTTTGAATGCTCGACGTACGTTTGACGGAAGTTGAATGGGCAACGGAGAAAGACTTGGGCTGTTTCCATACATCAACAGTTTTGTGCGTTTTGATTCTTGCAGCATCTTTTGTTTGAGTCGGGCTTCGTCACACTCTTGTGACATTAGACTTTCACCACACACATCATTCATGGAAGATGTCTGAAAACAACAAAAAAGAAATGGAAGAAAGATATATTATGTGTGTATGTATAAAGATAAATTCAAACTTATCATATAACGAATCTGATAGTGCTCAATGAAAAATCTGTAATTAATAGAGCAAATATATTTATAAGATATTTGGCTTACACTGACAATATCAATATTTCCTCAGAGCAAAGTGTTCTAAGAATGGATGAAAAATAGAAAAAACAAAAAGTATGAATTTTTATTAATTTTATTTTTCTTCTCATAAGAAAACTTGTTGTCATGGTTGGCATTAAGCAGTTAACAGGATGTGGAATGATAAAAGATGACATGATTCCAGTTTTGTTTGATGAAAACCAGTTTTCTTTTCTTTTTGTAGCAGACCATCTACTAGTTGGCCAGTTGTGTACAAACCCCAAGAGCAATAAGAGCCTTCTATCATGTGTGAAAGTGATGTTCAATGTTCAACAAGTACAACTCATACTCTCTACTGATCTAGATTATGACAACAGGACCATTGCCAGCACCCTCAAAATGCAAATCCTAACACTTGAAGGCACAGCTCAACAAAGTTTCCAGCTATGGTTATAGTCTTTGGTGTGCTTTCAAGTGAGGGCCACATTATGCTACCTCACATCTTCAAAGTCGGCTTGAAAGTCAACACCAAATTGTACCTGGATGTGCTGAAGAGTGTAGTGATACCCTGGTGCAATCAAGTGGTCACTGACAGGCCGTGGGTGTGGCAGCAGGAATTGGCACCGGCCCACAAGTTCAAAGAGACATAGGTTTGTCTTCAGAAGGAATGCTACGACTTTGTACTCTGGCCCCCTCCTTCACCGACCTGAACCTGTAGAACTAATTTGTTTGGTCATATTTCAAGAATATCACCAACATGACCTCCCACAACACCAAAGCCATGCTCCCAGTTCTGGACTCCTATTGAGGCAGTGATTGAGGCTGAAGGCGGCTACATTGAATAATCAAGTTACGCGAATTGATTTTTTCAATAAAATTTAAAAAAAAAAGCTGTAGTGTTGTTTTCTTTAAGGTGACAGTTTTATAGTTCCATCCTGTTTATTGCAACTGTCATCAAATTTAAGAATAATCTTCCAAACAAAAATCAATGCTAAAAGTGAAACCCCCCCCCTAAAAAAACAATCATTAAAATGTAAAAAGGAGCAGAGAACATGTACAAAAAATGTTGAAAGAAATAAAATATCATGGAAACCAAATTAATCATAATTATTATAAATATAAATATTACAAATCAAATTAATCATAATTATTATAAATATAAATATTACAAATCAAATTAATTATAATTATTATAAATATTACAAATCAAATTATAATTATTGGTTACAAGAGATTGAACAAATTATTTGATTCAAAATGCGAATCAAAAACAAAAATCAATAAAGCAAAAGAATCTCATGAAAAACGATTGATTTTATCTTCTCTTCCTTTCTTTAATCCTTTCAACATCAAATGTGTGTTTTCAATGTACACATACGAAGATTGAAATCAAGAAAAAAATGCTATTAAACCTTATGTCTAGAATCCTTACTCTAATTTTGATAAAAATCCATTAAGTGATTTTGATTCTTGAAAATGTCTAAAATTTTAGGCTTAAGCTTTAAGTGGTCTTAAAAAGAAAATAAAATACAGGTAATCTTGCTTAATGGGTGCCTAATGATTATGATTAAATCTGAAATTTGTGGAAGATGAATTGATAACCCAATACCTATGGTTGATATGTCATAAAAATCAGAGGTATCTGAATTTTCAAACACTTTTCAGTTCCCCTTTTGCATAAAACTAAATTAAATTAAACAAGTCGCTCGTGTGTGGTTCCCCTCTGGTGCTGCATGTGAGATGACATATATAGTGATGAAATGACGAATGTGAGAAGTATGAAGAGCCAACGTTGCCTTCACATTTTCACCAAGTTTCAGAAAAATCTAACGGATGGGGTAAAAGTTATGGGGTAAAAAGTGTCATTTTTGCGATTTTGGGTCATTTGTGATCCCTTTTGAGCTCCTGGGAATGCCTAATCTCAGTGAAAATGGACAAACGGTGCAGTTTCACACCTTAAGACATGTATATTTGAATTCAGCACCATGGAAAACCACTATATAGACATAAATATCAAGTTTTTGAGTAATATACAAAAACAGCTCCAAAAAGGCATGTTCTTTTTAACCCTAAAAGTCCCAGAGGGATGCGAACCAGAATGTTGCCAGGGTCACCCATACTGAATTTATATTAAGAACAATGGCCTTCACATTTTGGCCAAGTTTCAGGAAAATCTAATGGGGCAAAAAGTGTCATTTTTGGCCTCTTTTGAGCCCCTGGGGACACTGAATCCCAGTGTGAAAAGTGAAACAAACGACCACCATGCTTTTTAGCCTCGAGTATCCAAGAAAAAAAAACCAAAGCTAAGTAAAAATTCCTAACTGTTCGCATATAATTTAAAGCTAATATTCTTTCCATTTTCAGGCATATTGTAACCGATAACTTTTCTTCACTTAAATAGACTATTTCGCCGCTTACAATGCCATGTCACTTAATTAATAAGTCAATGCTATAGTAAAGACAAACTCGGTAAAAAAAGAAATTATGCTAAGTTATTTAGAGGACATGAAAACCTTATTTAAATATCATTTCCACCGTGTTATAAATCTAGACTTATTGCATGTTCAATTATTGCATATATTAAAAAAAAACCTATAAATAATTAGATTTATTGAATTAAACCTAAAACTCTATGATTCTCAATTTATTGTTGGTTTTCCTTCACGACGGTTAAAACTTATTTCAACGAATCCTTACGCACCGTAAGTTTATTATTTAAATTATTTCCTAAAGCTGTACTTTTCAACTGCACATTTCCTTTTCAGTTTTTTCCGCTTTTCACCTTGTACGTTACTTATGCCATTACTTTTACGTTATATCTATTAATATTTTATTTCCATCATATTTGTTTGAAACGCGTATTCAATTGTTAACATTAATACCCCTAAAAACGATACACATGTAAAGAAATATGTCGCGCCGCCAACTGGAACACTTTTCACTAAGTGACCCCCCTCCCTCTAAATCAGCCCACACCGTCTCCCTAATTAGATAGCATCTTGGTACCACAAGTGCCATTTGACCGTATGAGGCCAAGTGAAACAAACGACCACCATGCTTTTTAGCCTCGAGTATCCAAGAAAAAAAAACCAAAGCTAAGTAAAAATTCCTAACTGTTCGCATATAATTTAAAGCTAATATTCTTTCCATTTTCAGGCATATTGTAACCGATAACTTTTCTTCACTTAAATAGACTATTTCGCCGCTTACAATGCCATGTCACTTAATTAATAAGTCAATGCTATAGTAAAGACAAACTCGGTAAAAAAAGAAATTATGCTAAGTTATTTAGAGGACATGAAAACTTTATTTAAGTACGATACTTAATATAATCAGCCATCGAAAAAAAAAATTAAAAAAAAATTTTTTTTTTTTTTTTTTTTTTTTTTTTAAGAAAAAAAAATAAAAAGTTATAAACATCAGTGACCCCCCCTTGCTTGTACACGTCCATTTCCTTTCCGGATCCCTGCTCCGAACTTATGCTCGTGATCCATCATCTCATCTGAAGATGAGGGGCTCTTATGCCTTACACAACAATTTATCAGTCTATACTATTGTCTATAAACTGATATCACCAACAATTAGATAAGCTGTTTTTAAATTTCCCCTCTTGACAAAATTGCAAACCGGAATGCAAACGGATTTTCCTTTGCGTTAGAGGATTGAACTGAAGCAGTATACTTAATATGTACAATACGTGCGTACTAAACTAAACCACCTTTGTTACCTATATACAATCGCCTATACTGAATCCTCATCGGCTCAAAGCTCTCTGTATCCCCAGACTCTTAATTTCTCAAATCTTATATCACCAAGACATCCTTCTTAATTGATACAAGAATCCTCCTGAGCAGTTCAACATCCAGTGATCATATATCCAATCCTCATGAAACTGCTTATATCACCCTGAATATTACCTTAAATCTTTATTCTATCCCTAAGCAAAGTAGAACACCAAATAACACTCTAGTCAACTACTTTTAAAATTAGAAAAACCCAGTTTCAATATTAGAAGTACATCGTCCCTCACCTTGACTACGGACTTTTGCAATAAGTCATGAAACTATTGTACCTAAAATTCCTCTCCAAACTACAAAATACTGCTGCTTGTATACTAAGCAAGTACCTCCTATAGATACTTTACCTCCAAGATGACTGCCTTGTCTGTTTTGCATGACAAACCTTATTATTTTTTACTTAAATTCTCTTTCTCCTGATCACTAACAAATCAAATCTGCTCTACTTCCTAAGTTGACACTAAACAAATCCGTCTCACGTAACTTAGATGGGTCCTTGCTCTCCGCCCTTGACCTTAACAAACTCGCAAATCGATACCCATTAACACCTAAAATTTCCTAGGCATGCTCCCGATTATAACTCCCAACCCATAACCAAGCTTCTAAGTAAATACTTACTAGCCTTAGTCCAATACATTGACTTAAAGTAATCTATAATGAACAGTAACCGTTAATATCTCTTTATTAAGAGATAGTATTGCAATAATTATTACACAAACTAAACCGGTACTCATTGAAATAAAAACTTCCGGATATTAAGAGAAAGGCGAAGTCATTCTCCTTAGTTGTAGTCTAAAGGCAACTTACTCAAATTGTCTAAAATTCCATGCATTCGTATACAATACTACTTATCCATCCATCTATACTTTTACTATACTTACAGAATATGCAATAACCTATATCTATCAGGTATAACTGTACTCCATATCAAATGTTCTCTTGTCTCTATACTGAACATATCTAATCTTTCAGTCTTACTAAATGTCCGGTTTGGGCACCAAATCAGAATTTCTAATAGAAAGTAGATCATACTCTAGCACTTTATCCTAATTCCTAAACCTACTAAACCATATCTAACCATACATTCCTAAACCTACTAAACCATATCTAACCATACATTGCTAAACTTACAAAACTATATCTAACCATACATCAACTCGACTCTCTCGATCCAATACTGTAGCAAATTTAACTGCTTCCACTGCATGAATTTTTACGTATGCCCTCTCTCAGTATAAATGAAAATGGACAGCATAATAATGCCCTTTTTAAACCACACTTGAGGAGTGAAAATCTTCTGTAGAAGCTAACCTAAATGCCCGATTTTCCAGGAGATATTAACCTAAATAACCAATAAATATTAACTACCCATGCGGGGTCGCAGAAATACCTGGATTAGGACCCAGGCGCGGGGCGAACCCCCTCGGAGCTGATGGACCCGTAGGTCTTCCCAGGCCATCCGTCTAGGAGAAGGAAAACTCTGAAACTAAACCTAGGGGAGGGAGGCCTCTTCAGTCCTGGACGACAACCTTCCTAGAGCTGGTGACTCAAACAAATCACCGGTTGGCAAACCTAAACTGCTTAAGGAGGAGATAGACTCTGTCTATCGCTCGGCTTTCATACTCCTTCTTTGCCTATTGGCCAGGCGTAGAGGTACTATCACAGGGACTCGCTTGAATCACCCAGTGGTTGACCTTGTTTCCTGACTAGGGTAATGAACGCCGCTTTTCCCCACTCCTGCCACATCCCATCCCCCTAAACTGGACACAGTGGGGTGCTTCAGTGCCATATATGTCAGTGCAGTTGGACTGGGCTGGCTTTGCCTAATGGATTGAGGGTACCGGATTGACAGTTCCTGGCTGCTGTTTCCGACTGATAGTACAGGAGCCCTAACTCTTTGGTAGCGCTTAGAGCGGCTGCTCCATCAACAGTTGTAAAATATCGGGATGTTTGTAGTGCCATGTCGCGCATGGAAAGGGACCCTGCACTCATCCCCGGTGGGCTTTCCCGAGGCCACAATCCTGTGGGTGAGGACAGCTGATGGTCTACTTGTATTGCATGTCTGGTATTCTGCACAACTACTTGTCCAGCACCCCCTCACTCATCCACCCTAACTGAAACTTTTAAATAAAATAAAATGAAATGACAGCTCAAGCAAAAGTTACGTTTAAACCAGGACCAAACTCAAAGAAAACCAACCTGCCTCCTCCCTTGAGGCTTGCATTTACTAATATCCGCGGGCTTAGAACTAACTTAGATGATGTTGAGTCATTTCTCCTTGTAAACACCCCGGATATCTTAGCATTAAGTGAAACTAACCTTCACTCCTCCATACCCTCTAACCACTTTAACATGCCTGGTTATCTCCCACTCTACCGTAAGGACTCGGACAGACATATGCATGGACTTGGAGTCTATATTCGAAACACCCTCCCCCTAACTAGAGAAATAAAACTAGAATCAGAGGGCCAGGCCTTTATGTGCTTCAGACTAAATATGCAACACAATATTAGCTACTTATATTTTCTCTACCGCTCTCCCTCAAACCAAGACTGTACCCTAATAAACAAAGTCTCAGACAGCATAGATATAGCACTCTCCCTCGATACTAGCGCACAAATACATGTATTTGGTGACTTCAATGTCCACCACAGTAACTGGCTAGGATTCTCAAATCACACAGACATAGCTGGTAGCGCCACATATAGCTTCTCTATATCTCATTCCCTATCTCAGATGGTTACATTTCCGACACGTTTCCCAGACCAGCACGATCAACATGCCTCACTTCTAGATCTCTTTCTGACAACAGTTCCCAATGACTGTACAACAAATGCCCATAGCCCACTCGGGAATGCTGATCACGCTGTGATAATGGTAGAAATCAGCCTAAATTCTCGCCCTAAAACTGAAGACCCACTACTCAAAACAACGAGGTATTACAAAAAGGCTGATTGGGAAGCCATCAGGGAGCTCATCAGAGATGCCCCATGGCAAAATATCTTTACTCTTCCAGCGGAACAGTGTGCAAATGAGACAACTGAATGGTTCAAAACTGCTATTGAAGCACATGTTCCCGCACGGAAATACTATAGCAAGCCCCACTCCCCCCAATGGTTTACTTCTGCTTGTGCAGCTGCCATTTGTCAAAGGCAGCATGCGTTCCGCAGATTCAACCGACATAAGTCCAGCTCAAATAAACAGAAGTTTATAGAAGCTAGAAATAATTGTAAGAGAGTGATAGACACAGCTAAGTCAGATTACTCTGAAACCACCAGAAAGCGCATCGAAGCACAGAAATTAGGAACCCGGGATTTTTGGAAAATCTACAACAGCGTAGTTAATAATGGACAGTCAATTATTCCCCCACTAACAAACAATCATGAGGTTGCTTGCACGGCAACTGACAAGGCTAATCTGCTTGCCAGTCGGTTTGCCTCAAACTCCACACTGAACTCGGTACACCACTCACTCCCTGATTTTCCTCTGCGAACAGACGCCACACTTGACGACTTGAAAATCACCCCTTCTCAGGTACATGCTATTATAAAAAACCTAGACACCTCTAAAGCATGTGGACCAGATCTCATCCCGGCTGTGCTATTAAAAAAATGCTCTGCCGAGGTTGCTCCAGTTCTGTCCAAACTTTACAATAAATGCCTTAACGAATCTTGTTTTCCCGATTGCTGGAAAACCGCCTCTGTGGTACCAGTCTTCAAGAATTCTGGTGAAAGAACTGACCCACTAAATTATCGCCCCATTAGCCTCCTCCCGCTTTTCGCCAAAATATTTGAGTCCTTAGTTAATAAAGCCCTAGTCCAGCACCTAACAGCTGCTAAACTCTTGACTGACAAACAATATGGATTCAGGCAAGCCCGTTCAACAGCAGATATCTTAACTGTAGTTTCTGAACGTATATACCGTTCATTGGATAAAACAGGGGAGGGTAGAGCGGTGGCCCTTGATATATCTAAGGCTTTTGACAGGGTATGGCACGATGGTCTTCTAAGGAAAATTAGATCATATGGAATCACTGGAAGAATTCATAACGTAATTAAATCCTTCTTAAGTAATAGAAAAATCAAAGTTGTCCTCGACGGACGTACATCCAAACAATATGACATAAATGCGGGAGTGCCTCAGGGGTCTATCCTTGGACCTCTATTGTTCCTGATATTCATAAACGACCTCCCTGATAATATTGTTTCGGAGATGGGTATATTTGCCGATGACACCACTCTCTATAACAGATATGAGGGGAAAACAAATGAACACATATCCAAGAAAATGGCAGAAACACTAGAGGATGACCTCCAATCCGTAGTGGAATGGGGACAAAAATGGTTGGTCTCATTCAATGCTGCTAAGACTAAGCTTGTTTCCTTCAATAACTACAAGAAACCTTCTCTACCACCAATAGCAATGGCCAAGAACACATTGCCTGAAAGTACTTCTTTTAAACTCCTCGGCCTAACGTTTACAGGGAATATGAACTGGAATAGATACATTGAGAGCATTGCCAAGGCTGCTGCAAGGAAGGTTGGCTCCCTCTACCGTGCTAGAAAACTACTTACGCCTGCCAGTATCCTATACCTCTATAAGGCAACCATTCGCCCATGTATGGAGTACTGTTGTCACATCTGGGCTGGTGCATCTGCTGCTTGTCTCTCGCTCCTGGACAGGGTTCAAAAAAGAGTCGCAAACCTGATAGGTCCTGAACTGTCATCTGGGCTTCAACCTCTGTCCCATCGACGAGATGTTGCATCCCTCTGCCTGTTCTACAAATACTTTAATGGTGAATGCTCTGACGAACTGCAAACACTTGTACCTCCCCGACGTAACTACCCCCGACAAACCCGACAAGCTACTAAGTCTCATCCCTTTACAGTGGAGATCCCTAGGTGCAAGAAAGCCTTTTACTCCAATAGTTTCTTCCCCAGAACTGCGGGTCTTTGGAACTCCCTTCCGGGATTCTGCTTTCCCAACTGCAATGATATGCAGAAGTTCAAGTGTAATGTTAACAAACATCTTTCTACTCTTCTCCCTTCATAATGACCCCGCTAATTAATTCCCTAATAGTAGCCCCCTGCTTCAAAGTGGCACTGTGCCTTGTTTGGGGTGAAAATTGAATAAAAAAAAAAAAAAAAAAAAGTTTCAGGCCTTAACACATGTATATTTGAGTTGAATACCGTGAAAAACCTCTATATAGTCAGACATATCAAGTTTTTGTTGAGAAATATGAAAAAAGAGCCACAAAAAGGGGTGTTTTTAGCACTGAAAGTCCCTGGGGACATGAACCAGAATTTTGCCAGGGTCACCCATACTAGATTTATATTAAGAACAATGAGATCCATTTAATGGATGGATCAAATGCTATGGGGCAAAACGTGTCATTTTTGGCCATTTGGGGGCATTTTTTACCTCTTTTGAACCCCTGGAGACGCAACGGGAATTTTCACAAAAACATTTTTTTTTACTGTGCACATCTATTTAATCAAATACAATTTGGGCAAAATTTCAGGAAAAATTATTGGATGGTTATTTGGCAATCATCCGGACTAACAGACGCACGGACAGACGCCGCTGAAAACATAGGTTCCACTCCGATAACTCTGGGGACCAATATAACCCACATTTTACATTTCAAAATTAATAATGATCGGTTTAATAGTTTAAGCTGAATAAAAATAAACATCATTTAAAAGATTTTATTTGAAACAATTTTCTCATTTGACTTACATATACATACAATGGCGAATTTTCTCTTTCTGTGAAATAAAAAATAATTTCATTTGTTATAAAAATGTCAACAGACGAAAACATCAATTGAAAAAAATTGTTTGTTTCTTTTTTCTGATGTTTTTATAAATTCAAGCATCAATGGAAAAGATATGATGCAGATATTGTGGAGGAGGGCAAAATCCTAAATATAGAACTAATTGGGGAAAGTGTTTGTCTCATCAAGAGAGATATGTCCTCTTTTCCTCAAGCTACTTTGAAGAATGAATTACTGTATGAAAAACTATTCAGCAACACAAAAATGAAATATCTAAGATTTTTTATTCGCTACGGTTGCAAAAGCTTTTTTTCTGTTTCGGTGATTTTCATTAAGGACACAAAAGACTTTTATAAATTAAAAAAAAAATCCAACTCTTCAGATTACGAAAACAGATTTTTTGATCAAAATACTATGAAATCTTAAAATCCAAGAATTTCTTGTTATTTCTTATCTAATTTATAAACATCACTACGTCTGTCTGTCTGTCTCCATATTTTCAAACTATCTCTTCCGAAACTAAAAGTCGCTATGGGTCTCAAATGATTGAATTCTTTATGGATCTTTAGGTGGTTAAAATAGTTTTTAAGAAGTCAAAATTAAAAAAGTTGTTATACATTTTGTAAATTCATCTTAGTTTATTTTTAATCAGTTCATATGTGTGTCACGTTGGTACAGTGGTAACGTCACCAACTTTGAATGCTACAATTTTTCTGTCGGTTTCGATTCTAGATGATGGCACCCAAATACATTTTTTTTTACTTTTGAAATCATAACTCTTTAATAATATGTACGAAATCTGGACAAAGTAAAATATCATATTTAAGAGTATTTTACGACTGCGCAAAGTCTGTCCCCCCCTCCCGACTAGTAGGAATATAAAATGCTGCTGACTGTCAGGTTTTCTAATTCTGATATATATATATATATATATATATATATATATCTATGTATACATACATAAACATATACTAGTGTGGGGAGGGGGGCACCCAGCTTTGCATGGTTGTAAAATATGCTTAAATATGATATTTTAATTTGTCCAGATTTTGTCTATCTTATTATAGAATCGTGATGTCAAAAGTAAAAAAAGTATTTGAGTGTCATGAGAATTGGAGCCAAAATCAAAACTGTAGCATTCAAAGCTGGTGACGTTAGAACTGTACCAACGTGACATGCATATGAACTGATTAAAAATTAGAAATAAAGATGAACGTATGATGATTTTTTCAATTTTGACCCCTTTTTGATCCCTTAATATTATAACCTGCTAAGGACCCATCAAAGAACAATCCGTAAAAAGTCCAATCATTCAGGCCCCTGGCATTGCACTGCGACTTTTAGTTTTGGCAGAGATAGGGTTTGAAAATATGGAGATAGACAGATTTATATATATATATATATTTTTTTTAATTTTTTTTATTACATTTTCACCCCAAACAAGGCACATTGCCACTTTGGTGTAGGGGGCTACTATCAGGGGAAACATCTACTGGGGTACTATGTAGGGATTAGGGCAGCGAGATGTTGGTTCACGTTGCATTTGAACTTATGCACATCAGTACAGTTGGGGAAGCAGTGACCTGGAATGGAATTCCAAAGTCTAGCAGTTCTGGGGAAGAAACTACTGGAGTAGAAAGATCTTTTACATCTAGGGATCTCTACAGTGTGGGGGTGGGATTTTGCAGCTTGTTGGGTCTGTCGAGGGTGTTCACGTCGTGGGGGCACAAGTGCTTGCAGTTCTTCAGAGCATTCACCATTATAATACTTGTAGAACAGGCAGAGGGATGCAACGTTTCGACGATGGGACAGAGGCTGAAGTTTAGATGCCAGTTTAGGGCCTATCAGATTTGCGACTCTCTTTTGAACCCTGTCAAGGAGCGAGAGACTAGTAGCCGATACACCGGCCCAAATATGACAGCAATACTCCATAGATGGGCGAATAGTGGCCTTATAGAGGTACAGGATACTTTCAGGTGTTAAAAGTTTTCTAGCACGGTAGAGAGAGCCCACCTTCCTTGCAGCGGCCCTGGCAATGCCCTCGATGTAATTGTTCCAACTCAACTTAAATAAATGTTTAGAGGTACAGAATTCATATATAATATATACACACACACACACACACACACACACACACACACACACACACACACACACTAGGTTGGTGCAAAAACAATATCGTTTTCTCACATATGTTACTTTTATATATGATTTCTAAATTCATTGATTGATATATATATAGCCATGTTAAATATCATTTTGAAGCACGTTTTTTGGTTCTATCGAATTGTATAATTCGTTACGGTTCTCAATATCTTCATTCATTTTTTTTACAGACTTTTCAACAGCATTGACAAAATTCAAATCCATATGATTTTCTTGTTCCACTTCAAACTAGGCTGAAAAGCTGTCGAGACGGCTTGTGATATCATTGATGTGTTTGGCCCAGGAACCACTAATGAACGTGTGGCACAATGGTGGTTCAAGAAATTTCGCAATGGTGATGAGAGCCTCAAAGATAAAGATAGCCGACTGCAGTTGGTAACAAACATTATAAGCTGATCCTCATCAAACTACACGAGAAGTTACTGTTGAACTCAAGGTCGACCACTCAACAATCGTTTGCCATTTAAAGCAAATAGGGAAGTCAAAAAAGTGGGATAAAAGGGTGTTGCATGAATTGAACAATAACAAAAAAAATTTGTCATTTTGAGGTGTTTTCTACGCTCCTTCTCCGCAACAAAAACAACCCATTTCTCAAACGGATTGTGATGTGTGGTGAGAAGTCGATACTCTACCACAACCGGTGACATTCTACACAGTAGTTGGATGCCGGAGAAGCTCCACAACACTTCTCGAAGCTGAAATTCCATCAAAGAAGGGTTATAGTGACTGATTGGCGGTCTGTGACTGGTCTCATCCATTACAGCTTCTTGAATCCAGGAGAAACAATTACAAGTACTGCTGACAAATTGACCAAATGCACCGAATCTCCAACGTATGCGTCCGAGATTGGTCAATATGATGGGACCAATTCTCCTCGATGACAATGCTCACCTACATGTTGCTCAGCTGACCCTGCAGAAGATGAATGTATTGGGCTATGAGACTCTGCCTCACCTGCCATATTCACCAGACCTCTCGCCCACTGATTATCACTTTTTCAAGCATCTCAATAACTTCCTGCGCGAAAAATGCTTCAAAAATCGAGATGATGCAGAATCGGCCTTCAATGACTTCATCGTTTCCAGAACTCTGGATTTCTATGCTAATGGGATAAATAAACTTGTTTCTCGTTGACAAAAATGTGTTTATTCTAATGGTTCTTATTTTGATCAATAAAGTTTATTATGAAAAGAGTTATGATCTTTTGAAGTTGAACGTCAAAAACGACATTAGTTTGACACCAACCTAATATATATTCCAGATAGAGAGATATCCAAAAATGAAGAATAACCGAATTTAAACAAAGGTCGTTGATAGTGGTCAATCAAGGAGAGCAAATTATATATATATATATATATATTTTATTATTCTTTATGTAAATACAATCATATCTTGCTATGATATGCAGACCGTTTTGATCATAATAGGCAAGAAAAATTCAAAAATTAAAAATGGTTCAAAACCATTTTTAATTTTTAGAGGAGATATACTTTGCCATAATTGGCATGAAGTGATGTTAAAGATCTTATGGATTTAAAATTAATTACAAAAATCAAATTTTATTTGAAGAAGGGGAGGTAAAAAGATGTTTTTGGGGAAGAATATAGGAGGGAAAATATAACATAAATATATGTAGGGGGGCTATGAACTCCTTAAGAGATAGAAATGGAGGAGTGAGAATAGTTGACATGTGATGAACGAAGATGTCAGAGAACAAAATTAATGATTTTATAAATCGAGATCTAACCTGGTTAACTGAATTGGGTCAAAAGGTCTGTTTATGAAACCTGACATTTGTCGTTCGATTTTTTATTTCTTTATTATATCTCTTAATTTAAAATTACCATTGACTTTTTTCAGTTATATCAAATTCAATATTCATTTAATTTATATCTTAATAAGTTAAAATATTAAGATTATTGAATAGTTATTATGCTAGCTTTTATTTAGTTTCTATAGATACACACACATACAAATGCAGACACACATACACACACATAGACCAGTTATTATAGAATAGCAACTGAAATCTAAAGAGATATCAATCATACCAGTTATTAAAGGTACCACAGGGATTATGAAGAAGAACCTGAAGTCCTACCTAACCAATATTCCTGGTGAACCAAGTGCAAAAGAGATTCAAACAATTGCACTTAAGGGAACAATGAGAATACTAAAAAGAGCTCTCGGTTGGTTTCAATAAAAAGCAGGGCAATGTTGGCAGCTGGTTTCAAAGGAAGAAAATTAAAAAATAAAAATAATAAAAACAAAAAGATATAGACACTCACACGAATACATATGTATACAAACACATACAGATATACTTGCACAAACACACGCACACAGGCATATGTACACATATAAATTGTGTTTTAAGTTATTATTAATTTATATAAGTATTTGTTTCTTATTATTTTTATATTTTTAAATATTATTTTATTATTTATTATAATTCATAATTTTTATTATTTACTTATTTCGTTTCTTTTCTTAAACTTATTAATTTATTTATTGATTTAAGTTTTGATATATAAAGAGTGTATTTAAATCTAAATAATTTTCAAAGGGTTTCTCAAAGAATTTTAAAATATTTTAAAAATCATCTAAGGTCACCTTTAATCTTTACATTTCGATGGTCTTTTCTAAAAAATTTATAGTATTTTTTTTTTTTTAATTTTATTTTATTTAGTTAGGGACTTAATTAATTCTTATGAAAACATCATTTCACCTTAATGTATTGTAAATCTTTGAAAATATGTACTTAAAACTATATTACTGGGATTCACTAATTAATTTCCAATATATGTTAGAGAAAGGGATAATTAAATCAATAAATTGATGCATTAAATGCTAATGTAGCGCTGTAGAAAGTGTGCTGGAGATAACAACTAGAATTGGGGTATTTATTTTATTGAGGGTATTATAGTAATTATAGTTAGGAAAGAAACTGTAAAAAAAAAAAAAAAAAAAAAATTGTTTCCCACTGGATTGCAAAGATGATTTTGCAATCTTTCAAAAGTTTGAGTGGCACTTCCTCAGATGTTGTCGTTAAGTGAGCCAATGCTAAAAGAGAATTAAAGACAGGAACATTTATTGACTTTCTTCTTCTTCTTCTATTCACTTTTCCTCAGACATTTTTTTGATATCACACAAGTTTATTCACGTCTCATCATGCAGCAGGTGAGACGTCTCCAAATTTCACGAAGCAATCTCGTTTAATCACTTACTTCCAAGTTTTCCTTGATTAGTCAAGCTTCCTGCAATTTAAGGCATCTTTGCTTCTTCAACAGTTTATCCAGGAGGATGAACGTTCCATGTGACCATACAATCATGATCGATTCATCCTTACAATCACTTCCATGCTGAACAAGTGCTTTTAGCAAATCCTCTAAATTGATGTGTTCAGTTTGCTCAGATTTCATGTTGCAAATCCATCTGATCTTGGAGTTGTCATTTTGCTGAATACGGGCAAAAGAAGATGAGGGTCAAGCATTTATTGCTATATATCCTAACACTCTCGACACAACTGCTATATAACTTACTCGGATGTAGAAGGGAACAACTTACGATGTCAACAGAGAAAACAAAAATTTTGTCCAAACTGTCGGCTGTACTAAATTCATATTTAACACCTGCACTCGGCAGATCATTGTTTTCTAGAAATAATTCAACATCAAAATCTATATAAATATTAGAAAAATAAGAAATCTATAAGAAAAAAATAGTGCTACCCTGCACCAATATAATTATTACACAACATACTATACACTGTCTGAAATGAATTTCCAATATTAAAAACAAAATATTGATCATCCTTGGATGTTGATGCAGCAAAGAAATGATGGTTAAATTGATTGCAAAATCAGAAAACAAAGATTGGAAAATGAGTTTTTCATACAATTTTTTTTTCTGAGCATATAATATGATCCCTTTTATTAAGCCCCGATATGTATCCTGTATGAGTCTCAATTTTCATTATGTCATTTTTTACTTATTTCTAGCCTCACAGACTAAATAATTGCATGTCTAGTAATATTATCTGTACAAACAATAACAAAAAAACAAAACAAAAATAGACGTAGCCTTATACATAAACATTAAAATTCCGAAAATTTTTAGAATAAACTATTAAAAGAAATAAAACAATAAAGATAAAAATTAAAATAATTTCATTATCAATCTAAATAAACATGTTACTAGTAATCAGCTTAAAATGGATTTTTTAAAGCAAATAAAATACATATGACATATTTTTAAATCAGTAAATAAAAAGAGGGGTAGTGGTAGTTTATCAGATCGTTACTAGGAGAAACACCGGAAGTAGCAACATGCTTATAATTAACAGCATTCACACGGGGTGGGTTGAGCCATTTCCAAATGAGTTCACCATATTCTGCATCAAAACGGTTCACCCACAGCAATTAGCAGCTGAGTTCAAAGCTGATACTGATGGAAGTGGATTGTTAAACGCCAAACTAAGAACATAATTAGGTCAGGGGAGCAAAGGAGAAAAGAGTAAAAAGAGAAAGAAAAATGAAATTGCTCGAAGCTTCAGCATCTCATGAGTGAAAGATGAAAACTTTTTGAGTTGCATTCAAAGTTTTTTTTTATTATCGTTTCACCCCAAATAAGGCACAGGGCCATTTAGTCATGAGGGGCTACTATTTGGGACCAGATTTGCAGGGATACTATTAATGGAGTTGGGCAGCAAGATGTCTGTTCACATTACATTTGAATTTCTGCACAGTACAGTCAAGGAAGCAGGTGCCTGGGAGGGAATTCCAAAGTGCAGCAGTCCAAGGGAAAAAGCTATTGGAGTTTTACAGAATCTAGGGATCTCTACAGTGTAGAGGTGAGATTTTGTGCTTGTTGGGTTTGTTAAGAGTATTGTCGTCAAAGGAGTACTAGTGTTTGAAGGTCGTCAGAGCACTTG
The DNA here is from genome assembly GCF_053919585.1 of Euprymna scolopes. Taxonomy (NCBI): domain Eukaryota; kingdom Metazoa; phylum Mollusca; class Cephalopoda; order Sepiida; family Sepiolidae; genus Euprymna; species Euprymna scolopes. The sequence continues at coordinate 196,539,954 of NC_136484.1, forward strand.
CCATTGAAATACTTGACACAAGAATGCCACGTTTCAGTGATGGGGCAGAGGTTGGAGTTTATTTGATAGTTCAGGATCGATTAGGTTGACGACTCTTTTTTGAATCATGACTAGGAGCAAAAGACTAGTGGCAAATGCACCAACCCAGATGTAGCAACAATACTCCATGCATGGGTGAACTTTGATCTTGTAGGGAAAATAAAAAGACAATGAAAGTATAATAGACTCCTACAACTGTAGTAGATACTGTGTACAGCACCTGGATTTATTTTCACCAATTTTTTTACTTAGAATCTTTTATATTTTGTGGTGCGAAATGATTATCACCCATCCACTAGGTCCTCAGATGGTAGACAACAAGCTTTAGACATGGAGATTAGCTACTAATACCCAATAAGTAGTCAACTCAATAATCTATCTTTTCTGTGAAACTTTTGAAAAATTGTTTTTTTTCTATGCGCTGATGAAGCCCAGTTGTGCAAAATTATAATTGATGAAGTGTTATATACTTGTATGCTAACACTGGGGGAAAAACAATTGTATGCAATGTGTTACCAATAAAAGACCAACATTTTGAAAATAAATAAATAGTTGAGTATCTATTCCTTTTAATATGGTATCTTTAAGAAAAATATTTATAGCTCTAGTATCGCACTATCGAGCTATCTAAAAGAGAATCTTGTTATTTATACATATGTAATTACTATTCCAAGTAGTTAACTTAGATATAAACGTATAAGCTATATTACGCTAATATCTTTTGTGTGTCCCCTACAAAAAAAAGGTTAGAGAATCTACATGAGACCTAAAAGTGGTAAAAATGAATAAAAGTGGCCCTGAATCTCTAAGTGCCTCTACGTAAGGAAGCTTTGAAGACAGAATCCTATGTTAAAACTTCAAATATATTCGGATGAAATTAAATCATATGTATAACATTTTCTGGGGAAGGCAATGAAGGTGATTCCAACTCTTTAAATGCCTCTCAATATGCTGAAACTCTATGTGGTTCCTCCAAGGGAGCTTTGAAGAAAAAATCCTCCTTAAAATCCCACCCCTTCACAATTGAGATCCCTAGATGTAAGAGAGCCTTCTATTCCAGTAGTTTCTTCCCCAGAAACGCTAGACTTTGGAATTCCCTTCCGGGTTCCTGCCCCTCCCCCCCAACTGTATTGACATGCAGAAGTTCAAGTGCAACGTGAACCGACATCTTGCTGCCCAAATCCCCACATAGTATCCCTGTAGCTTATGTCCCTGATAGTAGCCCCCTACATCAAAATGGCAATGTGCCTTGTTTGGGGGTGAAAATGTAAAAAATAAAATTGCAAACACATGCATGAGACACAACTTCAGAGTTTTTCAAATTTTCAGTTTCTTTTGGCAAATATTCGTCGCCGCAAAACGAAAACAAAATTATGGTGTCATGAGCAACAAAAGTCATTTTCCTTATTCATTATCAAGCAACGGCAGGTATCCTGCTAGTATTCATATAACCATGTATTCATATAACCATGTATTCATATAACCATGTATTCATATAACCATGGCCACTAAAGCATTGTAACTGTGGCCCGAAAAGTGACAAGCGGCCAGTGTCGACGACTTCAGTATTTCACATGAACATGTGATGCATCAGCCAATATAAACTCTGCACAAGTAAGAAATGTGTCCGAAAGGCGGAATCATTTGAAATGTCACTGATAAGCGTTAATCAAGTGTTTATCCAATCACGTCTTATCAATTGATAATCATTTTGTTTTGATGACAACAGCAAAAAAAAGGAAAAAAAAACAAACGTAAAATTATAGAAATACAACACATTCTGATATCCAGGATGAGAAAATCAATGTGGAGCATGTGATGCAACGGAAAAAAAATGGTTGTTATTTTTAACACGAAACTTATCTCTTCTCACCATAATTCGCACCTTCATGAAGCCTCCTGCCTTCATAAACTTCTATGACAAACTTTCATACCAGACTTAAAATGGAAGCCTTACATCAAATCTGTTGTTTCAATTCTTTTTTTACTCTTGTTCACCACAAACAAGGCATATTGCCATTGCACGTAAGCGGCTACTATTTTGGACTATGTAAGATGGGCAAAATGTCTGTTCACATTACATTTAAACTTCAGCATTTCAGTACAATCCGGGAAGCAGAGAGCAGGGAGGGAATTCCAAAGTCCAACAGTTTAAGGAAAGAAGTTATTAGAATAGAAAGCTTTTGGTACCTAGGGACATCTATAGTGAAAGATTTTGCTGCTAGACGAGTTTATCAAGTGTGTACAAGTGTGATGAGCTCATCATAGTACACTCTATTAACGTACTCGTAAAATGAGGATAAAATATTGCAGCGATGGGACAGAGGCTTGAGCTTGGTTGATAGTACAGAACCTATTAGATTTGAGACTCTTTTTTTAACCTAGTCTAAGAGGAAGGAAGCTAGTGGAAGATGCATTTGCCCAGATGTGGCAACAATATTCCATACATGGGCGACTGGTGACTTTATAGAAATACAGGATATTCTCAAGTATAAATAGGCTGTTATTAGTCATGACTATCAGTGGTTGAAAAGGTTTCTTGGCATAGTTAATGGAAAAAAGCTTAGTCTTAGTAACATTAAACATTACCATCCATTTACGACCTCATTCCACTATTGACTGGAGGTTGTTTTGTAATGATTTAGCCATTGTGTTAGTTATGCGTACATGTATTTTTCTCTCGTGCCTATTATAGAGCATTGTATCATCAGCAAATATATCCATCTCAGACACAATGTTATCAGGGAGGTCATTTATGAATAATCTGTATACGAGTCAGGTACATCCTAAGATGGAAGACTGCTGTCATATTTGTGGTGATGTCATTCGAAACACGTTTGCAAAAATGACGTTATAACTTACTGGGGAGATGTTATCATCTCTTCACCGAAGATATGTTGCTAATCTTTCTTTACTATATTAATTTTTTTCTGGCAGGTGCTCTAAACTACAATATACCCCCCCCCCCTTCTCATAAAATTTTCAAGTGTCAAAGTAGGATCACAGTATTTTCTTCCTGTGTTCTTAAAACCAAACAGAATTTCTTTCCAAAAACCATATACAATTCCATGAGACTGCTTCTCTAATGACTACAACATAGTTGTCTTCAAATGCAATGTCAACAAATACTTGTTATAAAATCAAATTTGTCCAGTATCACTTTTTTATTCTCATTAATCTTTATCCTCAAGTGGCCTTTCGGTCTTTGTAAACAGTGACTCAATAAAAAAAAAAATTTTGGATTTTAAAAAATACTAATGAAGTGTAGATAAAAATTTACAAAAACAAGCGCAGTTCAATGAAAAAAAAAGATTTTTTTCATACACACGTCTTTTCAAATTTGTAAAAGTTTTTGTACCTTTTGTTTTATTTTACGCAAACTGTCAAAAATTGCCTGCAGTTTCTTGGATTTGTTTTTTTTTAAGAATATGAAAATTCAATCAATTTTTTTAAAACTTGAGAAATAATTGTCTGCAGATCTTAACTTTAAATACATAGAAATATAAACGAAAAAGAAAAATCATCATCATCGTCATCAGTAGTAGTAGTAGTATCACTGATCCTTTATTCTCCATCACACAAGGAAGGTTTTCATACATGCATTGTGAATCCTCTGCTAGTTATCTGAAGTTGGTTCCATGTGGTATCCCTACTGCACCATTGTTTTAACATTTACAAAAGAACATTGCTAACAAGCTCATCCTTAGCTTTTCAGCAAATTTGGTTCTTCTAATTTGGATCAGAGTTAAAATTTGAAGATGTCCATATAGAGATTCTTTTGATGGGGTGCTGCCTCCAGCATTCTAGTGTATACACTTAATTTTCTTCAATCTTTTGCTAAAAGTGACAGGAGCTATTTCCATATTCAAAAACTGATGCAAAATCATGTTTGATCTTGGTAGAAATATTTGACTTCTAGATTGTTTTTGGGTTCAACAAAGAACTACTGTGTTACCTACTGAGGGAAGGGGGTGGCATGTGGAGATAAACTATAGCTAACGAAAGATCTAATAGGACTAAAAAATTAAAGAAATTTTAAATAAATTTTTAAAATTCAAACCAATCAGATCTTATTCATCTTGGATATGGAAAATTATGAAATGGATAATCTTTATGGATTAAGTTTCAATTTTAATTTGATTCCCAAAGTATCATTATTGGTTGAGCTAATCTAGTTTAAAAATGTAAAATACACAAGTGATTATATTGGTAATATAATACAGACAGAACAAAATCTTAACGTGCAAATTTTTTGACAGATGTAAGTACATAACAAAAAACTTTTAATGCAGAAATGTGCTAAAGGTATTTTTTATATATTAATGAGTCACTATTTAACAGCGTAAAAGCTTGTTAAGCTGAAAATTTTGAATTTAAATAAATTTTTTTTATTTATTTGATAAAAAATCTCTCACATTTTTTTTTATAGTTTATAACCGGTTGTCATATTTTTGATTATATTTGATGCTTCTAACATAATTCTATTATATGAAAAAAATGTTTTCATGTTACCTTGTTTAAACTTGTTTTTCTTGTTTTATTTATGTATATGTATTTGTCTCTACTTTCCTGTCTTATTCGTCACCCACCCCTCGCGACTATTGAAACAGACAAAACACTACTCAGCCATGCTACAAAGTAAACTAGCGATAAAAAAAAAACAATGCCGGGAATTATTTTCTCTATTACAATAGGTAAAGTTAGGACTTTATTTAAAAAAAAATAAATAAATAAAAAAAATGTAAAATTAATATATTTACACATTTGAACGTAACGACTTTTATTCTATAGATAGGCACACGTGCACAAGTTATCCGGAAATAGAAATCTTCTTCCGCTCTAGAAAGACACGGCAATATGCCAGTTGGCAAAAACGGACGCCAAACCATTATGGCAAACAGACGTTAAGTATTTTAAAATTCATCCTAACCAATGTATTTCATGTTACCTTGTTTAAACTTGTTTTTCTTGTTTTATTTATGTATATGTATTTATTTGTCTCTACTTTCCTGTCTTATTCGTCACCCCCTCCCCTTCGCGACTATTGAAACAGGCAAAACACTGCTCAGCCATGCTACAAAGTAAACTAGCGATAAAAAAAAAACAATACCGGGAATTATTTTCTCTATTACAATAGATAAAGTTAGGACTTTATTTAAGTAATATACTTAATATATACTATTACTGTAAGCTTGCTTATATTGAAAATGCTTGCTTCCTGGCTAGCCAATCAAACCATCTAATATAGTTAGTCTTATTTTCAATTATATTCAAAATATAATACAGTGACATTAGCAAAAAAAAAAGTCACCTATGAAAACGAACCTCCTAAATTAAAACCTTGAATACTTATCTAAACTCAAATGGAAATTAATATTAAGCCGACTTTACAAATTGATAAAAGTTAATTATTGGATTTTAATTATAAGGTGAAGCTCCAATGATTCAAACTCGAGATAGATAACGACAAAAACTTCCACCCATTAATATGGGAGGGGAGATTATCATCAAAAGTGTCCTGAATTGATAATTTAGCACCGGACTTACTAATTAGATATTAATAAGTCACTTGTACCCATTCCCCTCCTTCCCGTTTCTTTTTCTTTTTTTTTTTTAATGGAGAGTAGATAATACAGTGGATGTGTTATCGGCAGCTCCAGTAACTCTCGCTTCTCCTATTTTGTCCCTCAGTCCTCATTCAAATGAGTGATTTTTCTGACAAAGGGTGAAGAAAAAGCTGCTTAAAGGTCGGTAGTACTTGGTGAACAGTAGTCTGAGATGTCGGAAATTTTTCTGTCTTTGTCTGTCCTTGTTGCCATGTCACTAGTAAGGGTGCTGGAGGTAAACGTTTTGTCTGGGCTGATGTTATCCACCTGATAGTCAGGGACCCGAACCTTGGATTAACCACTAAGGAGGCTGTCCTATCAACAGGCGCAAAGTACTGGGGCTGCTGTATTGCCATTTGGTGAATGGATTCTGGACCATGCAGTAGTCTCTAGTGGGGCCTCTCGATGCCATACTAGTGGGTAATTGTTACGGCTTTACCTTTTCATGTGCTACAAAAAAATAAAAAATTCCTGTCTTTTTCTCTCTTACTTTCCCTCTCTGTACTGCTCTAACCAAGTATGCCGACCTGTTCCACAATTCCCAAAACATCAACATGAAATATCTCCAGAAAAAAAACTTGAATAAACCTAGAACCCCATCTTCCAATGTAGACTCCTACTACCAGGTCTCCTTCTCCAACATCAGGGGTCTAAGTTCCAACCTTCCAGAGGTTGAAACCCAATTACAGGAGACGAAACTGAACATATCATTTCTAAGCGAAACTGGAATAGGGCCGACCACTTCCCTAGATGAGTTCATAATTAACGGATACTCTAACTTAACAGCTAAATCTGACCACCAAGACCACCATGGGCATGGAATATGTGCCTACATTAAAGATGGCCTCCCGTGTGGCAGGGATATCTCTAGAGAAGATCCTAATTTACCCTATATGTGCTTCCGGGTTGCTAACACCACTACATTTATATTTGCCCTCTATCGGCCCCACAACAGCGGAGTTACTATCTTTAAGAGCATATCTGAGAAAATAGACCACATACTGTCTTCACATCCCTTGGCTAACATCCACATCTGTGGTGACTTCAACGTCCATAACGTGGAATGGCTGACCCATTCAAATAAGACAGACGATGAGGGGAGGTTTTGTCATGATTTTGCCATTGCTTATGACATCACTCAGATTGTTCGCGAACCCACCCGTGTGCCTGATACTACTGGTCAATATGCAAGCTTTCTTTCTTTTTTTCTCTCAACTTCCCCTGAGCTATGTTAATGTTCCGTTCATTCTCCTCTAGGATCCTCCGACCACTCCGTCGTATCAGTTAAGATATAAATGAAATGTAATAAGTCCCCAGACGTACCCCTCCACCGTACTGTATACCGATACTCTATGGCTGACTAGGATAGCTTCCATACATTCATATCTGATTTACCTCTGCATTCCATGTTTAAAAAGCATGTGTCCTCTATAGTGTCAGATCTGACCGAATGGTTAATTGTAGGGATAGACCAATTCATACCATCTAAAAAATTCCAACAAAAACCTAACAGCCAGCCATGGTTCTCCCTCGAATGTGCTGCTGCTATCGCGCACAGAAATCACTTTTTCCATAACTACCAACGTAATAGATGCACTGAGACTAAAGCTGCTTTCAGGAACGCCAGCAACCACTGTAAAAGAGTAATAAAAAATGCAAGAGAGCTATATGCTCAGTCTGTTAAATCCAAGGTAGCTGATCAGCGGCTTGATTCCCACCAGTTTTGGCAAATAATAAATAGGATCCTGAACAGAAGTGTGCGTTCTATCCCAACCATTATCAATGGACCAGAGGTCATCTCGTCAGCATCAGACAAGGCCAAACTATTTGCAAAGAACTTTGCAGCTAATTCTACCAATGCGACGAAGGCCATCAACTCCCCATATTTCCTCCTATAACACAGAACACGCTAGGTAACATACAAATATCCGTGCATGAGGTCGCCAAGCTAATCAAGAACCTTGATTCCAGTAAAGCAACTGGCCCTGACGGCGTCCCAATTATAGTGTTAAAAAAGCTTCAACCAGAACTTGCTCCCATACTTACAAAACTGTTTAAGCGTTGCCTTAAGGAGAAGTGCTTTCCGACTCCCTAGAAAACCTCATCAGTTTGCCCTGTATTTAAGAATTCAGGTGATAAGTAATCTCCCTCTCAGTACAGACCAATAAGTCTCCTGTGTGTTATGAGTAAGTTGCTGGAATCCATATTAAATAGAGAAATAGTCAACCACCTCAGCAGAAACAATCTTCTTAGTGACACACAATATGGTTTCCGTTCTGCAAGATCTACAACTGATGTGCTAATGGTTATATCTCACAGGATTAGTGAATCTCTTGACAAAGGCTTCCTTTCTAGGGCAATTGCTCTTGACATATCAAAGGCCTTTGACAAGGTATGGCATAAGGATCTACTTCACAAGATTTCCAGCTACGGTATAACTGGAACTGTTTTCTCAATCATTAAATCATTTCTCTCTGATAGGCTCATAAGAGTAGTGGTAGATGGAAAAAAACCAGAGGCCTGCAGTATTAATGCTGGAGTCCCTCAAAGGTCAATCCTGGGCCCAACTCTCTTCCTGATCTACATCAGTGACCTCCCTAAACACATTCTTAAATCATTTGTTGACATCTATGCTGATGACACGACCATCTACGGCAACACATCAAAGGCTGTAAATGACAAAGTTCTCTCTGATTCTCTCTCCTCTGATCTCGAGAGCGTGGTTCAATGGGGGAAGACGTGGCTGGTTACCTTTAATGCATCTAAAACCAAACTCCTATCCTTACATCATCAACGCTCTGATCCCCAGCTGGCATCAATTGTGATGGATGGCTCTCGTCTGGGTGAGGCCCCGTGTTTTGACAAGCTTCTGGGTTTGACCTTTACTCCTGATCTGAAATGGAACACGTACATCAAGTCTGTTGCCAAGGTCACTGGAAAGATGGTAGGATCCTTCTACCGCTCCAGAAGATATCTCACTACTGATGCAATTCTCTATCTATATAAAAGCCAAGTACGTCCAAGGATGGAATACTGTTGCCATATCTGGGCAGGAGCTGCTAAAAACAGCCTATCCTGCCTTGACAGAGTACAAAATAGACTTTGTGGCTTAGTGGGGGATGCCCTTTTCTCTACCCTGCAATCTCTCTCCCACAGAAGAGACGTTGCGAGCCTATCCTTGTTTTATAGTTATTTCCATGGCAGGTGCTTGTCTGAACTCCAATCTCTGGTCCCCCCTCGCTAATCTTTCATGAAAAACACCCATCTAGCTGAATCCACTGTGAAAAATTTCCCCCACACTTTATCTGTGCCTAAATCAAAACGTGGATTCCATGAACAAAGCTTCTTTCTTAGAACTGCACGCCTGTGGAACTCTGTTCCATCTGCCTGCTTCCCACCTGACTACAACTTGAATGTCTTCAAGTCCAACGTTAACAAATTCCTAATGAACTGCCCCCTTAAGTAAACACTTCATCAAATCTCCACACTAACGTAATGTACTTGCAATAACCCTTATCCCTGAGTGGCTTCCGGGCCTTGATAAGTGGTGACCACCGTGTAAAAAAAAAATTGTTTTTCTTTTCATTTTAATAAAATTAAAATTTTATAAACTTATCTGATAATTGCCTCTAGTGACCCCACATAGAGTTAAAGGAAAATTTCAATAGTTGAAAAATTTAATCCTGATTGAAACTTATTTGAATGTTCGAATTGTTAATATATCGATTTCTATAACACACAAACATTTGATATAGAAGAATAGAATAAAAATTTTAATGTTTCATCTTTTACTGAGATTACAACTCTTTAATTCTTCACATTCCATAAATTCCTTTCTCTAAATGAAAGTGGAAAAATACCTTGATTACTGAAAGTTGTGTTTTTTCTGAATTCAACATGGAATCGAGTTTTGTGTGCGATTTCAACAGAAATTCATTCAATGCCTAAAAAAGAAATAAAAAAAAATTGTAAATAGAAAAAAGTGTTACAAACATTTCATTTCACTAATCATTCATTAAAATTCAATTGTAAAAAAATATTTCAAACAAAAACTCAGTATAAAAACATGGTTTTATTCAAAACTGATTTACATCATTTCCTGTTAACTTTAGTTAAAACTGAAATGGAGAGAAATGATTCAGATGTTCAACAAAATGTCAATTTTAAAAACTTTGAAAAACAAAATAATTCGAATTCATCAAATAATAGTTCAGTTGGAGAAGTGGCTTTGTTTTATGGTGCACATATTTTAATCATAACTTTTTAGTTTTGAAAAAAAAAATGTTTCAGATTATTTAGTTAAAAATATTTTGAAAGACAAAATGTTAATTTTTAATAAATTGTTTCTTACAAATATTGTAATAAGCATTTTGTTATTTTTAAAAACTAGAAATCACTGGAAGTGGCAACTATATATATATATATATATATATATATATATATATATATATATGTATATATATATATATATATATATATATATATATATATAGTGTCTAGGTTTATAGATAAAAATATGCTGTCCTTTTGTTTTTTTTTTATAGTAGTATGTGAATATCACTTCTTCATTGCAAAAAAACCCCTTTCATTGTAAAGATATTTTCACATGATTTGCAGTTTACATTAAGTTTAGTTACAATTGTGTTCACTTTTCATGTCAATGTTATCTTTAAGGATGCTCAAAATAAAGTTGACATTTCTTGGAAAGGAAAAAAAAAATGCAATATTTTGACTAATAATTGATTTATTTTTTAAATTCCAAGTGTATCTCTTAGAGATAAATTAGAAGGAGCCATCCTAAGCCTCCACCACCACCACCACCACCACCACCACCACCACCACCACCACCACCTGCAGATGAAACCTAAACCTGAAGCAAGTGACCTTCACAGTGTCCTTCGAAAGATATCTGCACACTGGTAATCCTTGGTTTTGCAGACTGTACAATTTGTGCTTTTTCATAATACATAATAGTCATAATAATAATACATAATAGTCATAATAATAATACAAAATAGTTATAGTCATAATAATAATACATAATAGTCATAGTCATAATAATAATAATACATAATAGTCATAGTCATAATAATAATAATAATAGTCATAGTCATAATAATAATAATACATAATAGTCATAATAATAATACATAATAGTCATAGTCATAATAATAATAATAATACATAATAGTCATAGTAATAATACATAATAGTCATAATAATAATAGTCATAGTCATAATAATAATAATACATAATAGCCATAATAATAATACATAATAGTCATAGTAATAATAAAAATACATAATAGTCATAGTCATAATAATAATTCATAATAATCATAGTCATAATAATAATACATAATAGTCATAGTTATAATAATACATAATAGTCATAGTTATAATAATACATAATAGTCATAGTTATAATAATACATAATAGTCATAATAATACATAATAGTCATAGTCATAATAATAATACATAATAGTCATAGTTATAATAATAATAATAATACATGATAGTCATAGTCATAATAATAATAATAATAAATAATAGTCATAATAATAATACATAATAATCATAGTCATAATAATAATACATAATAGTCATAGTCATAATAATAATACATAATAGTCATAGTCATAATAATAATAATACATAATAGTCATAGTCATAATAATAATAATACATAATAGTCATAGTCATAATAATAATAATACATAATAGTCATAGTCATAATAATAATACATAATAGTCATAATAATAATAATTCATAATAATCATAGTCATAATAATACATAATAGTCATAGTCATAATAATAATACATAATAGTCATAGTCATAATAATACATAATAATCATAGTCATAATAATACATAATAGTTATAGTCATAATAATTATAATACATAATAGTCAGTCATAATAATAATAATAATAATACATAATAGTCATAATAATAATACATAATAGTCATAATCATAATAATAATTCATAATAGTCATAATAATACATAATAGTCATAATAATACATAATAGTCATAGTCATAATAATAATACATAATAGTCATAGTCATAATAATAATACATAATAGTCATAGTCATAATAATAATACATAATAATCATAGTCATAATAATAATAATAGTCATAGTCATAATAATAATACATAATAGTCATAGTCATAATAATACATAATAGTCATAGTCATAATAATAATAATACATAATAGTCATAATAATAATACATAATAGTCATAGTCATAATAATAATAGTCATAGTCATAATAATAATACATAATAGTCATAGTAATAATACATAATTGTCATAATAATAATAGTCATAGTCATAATAATAATAATACATAATAGCCATAATAATAATACATAATAGTCATAGTAATAATAAAAATACATAATAGTCATAGTCATAATAATAATAATTCATAATAATCATAGTCATAATAATAATACATAATAGTCATAGTTATAATAATAATACATAATAGTCATAGTTATAATAATACATAATAGTCTTAATAATACATAATAGTCATAGTCATAATAATAATACATAATAGTCATAGTTATAATAATAATAATAATACATGATAGTCATAGTCATAATAATAATAATAATAAATAATAGTCATAATAATAATACATAATAATCATAGTCATAATAATACATAATAGTCATAGTCATAATAATAATACATAATAGTCATAGTCATAATAATAATAATACATAATAGTCATAATAATAATAATACATAATAGTCATAGTCATAATAATAATAATACATAATAGTCATAGTCATAATAATAATACATAATAGTCATAGTCATAATAATTCATAATAATCATAGTCATAATAATAATACATAATAGTCATAGTCATAATAATAATACATAATAGTCATAGTCATAATAATACATAATAATCATAGTCATAATAATACATAATAGTTATAGTCATAATAATAATAATACATAATAGTCAGTCATAATAATAATAATAATAATACATAATAGTCATAATAATAATACATAATAGTCATAGTCATAATAATAATTCATAATAGTCATAATAATACATAATAGTCATAATAATACATAATAGTCATAGTCATAATAATAATAATACATAATAGTCATAGTCATAATAATAATACATAATAGTCATAGTCATAATAATAATACATAATAGTCATAGTCATAATTATAATACATAATAGTCATAGTCATAATAATACATAATAGTCATAGTCATAATAATAATAATACATAATAGTCATAGTCATAATAATAATACATAATAGTCATAGTCATAAGAATAATACATAATAGTCAGTCATAATAATAATAATACATAATAGTCAGTCATAATAATAATAATACATAATAGTCATAGTCATAATAATAATAATACATAATAGTCATAGTCATAATAATAATACATAATAGTCATAGTCATTATAATAATAATACATAATAATCATAGTCATAATAAAAATACATAATAGTCAGTCATAATAATAATACATAATAATCATAGTCATAATAATAATAATAATACATAATAGTCATAATAATAATAATACATAATAGTCATAGTCATAATAATAATAATAATACATAATAGTCATAGTCATAATAATAATAACACATAATAGTCATAGTCATAATAATTATACATAATAGTCATAGTCATAATAATAATACATAATAGTCATAGTCATAATAATAATACATAATAGTCATAGTCATAATAATAATAATACATAATAGTCATAGTCATAATAATAATACATAATAGTCATAGTCATAATAATAATAATCATAGTCATAAAAATAATACATAATAGTCATAGTCATAATAATAATACAGATTAATCACAGTCATAATAATAATAATACATAATAGTCATAGTCATAATAATAATACATAATAGTCATAATAATAATACAGATTAATCATAGTCATAATAATAATACATAATAGTCATAGTCATAATAATAATAATAATACATAATAGTCATAATAATAATAATACATAATAATCATAGTCATAATAATAATAATCATAGTCATAATAATAATAATCATAGTCATAATAATAATAATCATAGTCATAAAAATAATACATAATAGTCATAGTCATAATAATAATACATAATAGTCATAGTCATAATAATACATAATAGTCATAGGTAAAATCTGGGTCTCAGTTGGGACTGGTGACATAGTGGAAGTTTTCAGACGGCCACTTCTAGCATTTCCTGGAGGTGTGACACAGAGTTGAATCTTACTGTCACACATATTGCTTTTTTGCAACCATTCTCTCCACCAAGCATCTGACAACAGTAAACAGGCACTCAATATAGACATTTGAATTAAATCTGAATCCCTATCAAAGATGTGGGGCAACACAACCTTGTCTTCACCGGAAACACACACAAAGATCATCACATTTTGTTTGAACTTGGTCTTTATAACACGTGGGGTGTAGTGCACACTGTAGGTTGATGACACATTGTGCAACTGGTCTTAACTAATCCCCAGCTCAACTGTATATATGATTATGTTGAAGAATTTCTTCAATTTTGTAAGGTTCTTTTTCTGGGCATTGGCAGTCAGTTGCTTGATCGTGTGACTCATGAGTGAGAGTATCAAAGATTCTCATTCAAATGAATAAGCACTGACTTACAACTATGATTTCTATGCAATGATCAGCTAGTTGGACATCGTATCTCAAAATAAATGACAAAATTTGGAGCAGTCACCCTTTTTCGTGTTTTCTTGATACTTCATATTAATGAGTTAATTGATGGAGAACCAAGGTTTCAAAGTGATTTTCATGGTTGTATGAGAATTTCTTCCTTGTTGACTTGTGTATGCGTGAGCTTATGCATGTGTGCATTCACTGGACAAGCAGTGATCATTCGCTTGTCTTTGCATCCAAATTCACTGTTTGTTTTTGACAGTAGCTGTATTGAAAATCACGTGATCAGTGTTTTTCCAAAAACCAAGAATATTTTATATTTTGTGAAGTTAAAATATCCAATTTCTTGACAACAAACTTATAATCAGAACATTTTTTTTCAACTGAACACAAAACGACAATCCTGTTTACTGAGATTGATAGACATCAAAATCTCTTCATGTTCGTCTTTCTCCAAATATATATAGACATCAATTGGAGCACACCACAAGACGACTAACAATTTATCAGCTTTTAATTTATGGACATAAAAACTGATGAACCAAAGTGAGTTGACATAATTTCTGTTGGATCTCAAGTGATCTGCTTTCAATGTGAAGTCTGACTTGTTAGAATATATAATGTACACTGTAAGTTAATCAAAGAAAAATCATTAGCAATGTAGGATTAGTTTTTGGCTAGATTAGCAACAAGTATAGTTGCATTAAAAATACAAAAATTTGATGTCAGTAAAATCTGAGTCAAATAATAAATCTGTGTGTTTCTGAAAAGACTTCAAACCTGACAACAGATGAGAAGCATGAGATGTAGAGGAGAGACTCATCTTACCAAAAAAGATCTCACACACTCCCTCTAAGATGGAGACATGAAGAGAATGACAGAAGAAATCAGACTTTGGATGGTTTCATTTGGCTTAGTACATCATTCGTCAAGATACGATTGTAGAGCAGATGAAGAGGATCACCAAATTATAATTGGTTGTACTGACCTTGAGTTTGTGCAGGTCGCTGATAGAATCTCTTAGATGATTGTCGGAAGGATTCACACTAAAATGGGTAACTTCACTGCAAACATCCAACATGGCAATAGGTGCAACTTGTTGAGGAGGAGATGAGGAGTGGCGTAGCAGAAGGTTCAAACCCGCAAAGACAACTCCTTCCAAAAGTAAATCATTTACAGAGAAAATCTGGAAGAAAAAAGACAATATGGAAGAGCAAGACAAATTGGTTTATGTTTAGCAATTTATAAAAATATTTGGATTTGAAAGTCATCAATGTGATTTTTCTATCAGAATTGTCGCAGAAAAATGCTGCATATGAAATACAATTATTAAATCAAATAAAATTTATTGGAAAAAAATGCAACAATCCATATAAAAAAAACAGATGTGTACATCTACGAAGTGCATTCAATAAATTTCCAGACTTCTTTTATACAAGCATTTAAAATTGTTGTAGACGCTTGAAAATTCAGTATGTATTGCTATACGTCTCATGAGATGACTGACCAATTTTTATGATTTCAAGTTCAAATGAACAGCTACAGCAAGAATTGGAATACACGCTACTAAAGCCTGATTGTCACAGCTGGTGAATTTCGAAAATGCAATCTGGATGTGAAGACACTTTAGAAGAACGATATGCTAATTTTAAACTTTGAATTCTGTTTTAAACATTTAAAAAATGCCAAAGAAACATATGGAATGTTTCTGACTGCTGTTAAACCATCTTGCATGAATTAAGCATCAGTTTTGGAGTGGCATAAGAGATTCAAGAAAGGCAGGGAGTCTGTGAGGGATAATGAGAACTGTGGAAGAAGTAAGTCAGAACACCAGTGTTGATTGGCTAAATAAATTTCATCGAGGAGAACTGTGGTGTGCCTATAGAGACAATAAGTGCGCAGTTTGATGGAAACTGTATGCATAATCGTTTGTGAAGAACTGAAGATGCGGAAAATTTGCACAAAATTTGTTCCAAGGATGGTCAGAGAAGATCACAGATTATTTGACCAAGATAGGCATCAAGACAGCTCCTTACCCTCTCTATAGTTCAGATCTTGTCCCTGTAACTTTTGGTCATTGCCTAAACTCAAGTGCATTGCAACAAAAGATTACTTTGAAGGGGACGAGAGTTTCATACGTGTTCTATCAATAAAAAGGCCCATATGAAAAAGTCTGCAAACTTATTTAAGGTACCTCGTATATCTTGTCTGAATCTTTTGTCCAAGATGAGTTTAATTCTAAACATGATAGACATCACTACCTTCTTCCGTAGGCTATTTCATGGAAGAGCAACATTGACAGAGAACGTTGTTCTTTTCCCTAATGAGATGCAAGTGCATATGATAGATTTTTTGCTGACACCCATGCAAACCATAACTTCGTGTGGGGTGAAAAACTCTTTTAAATGTAAATTTAAATTTCATTTTTACACGAAAATCATATCCTCTTGCAACTCCCCTCTCCCTGCTACTCAAGTAAGAGGTAATTATCAAGATATCAGTGGCCATTATGCCTTGACCTGTTTGTATATCTGCAAGCTTGTTTCACAGTATAGGGACATCAAATAAAAAGAAATGCCTTCTAACGATTAAGCCAAAATCATTTCATATACAGCTTATCTAAGTTTCCATTAAGCTCTCTCTCTCTCTACAGTTAATGAAATTAGATT
This sequence comes from Euprymna scolopes, assembly GCF_053919585.1. Lineage (NCBI taxonomy): Eukaryota > Metazoa > Mollusca > Cephalopoda > Sepiida > Sepiolidae > Euprymna > Euprymna scolopes. The sequence continues at coordinate 196,556,990 of NC_136484.1, forward strand.
TAACTTTGTAGCAAAAAAAAAAAAAAATTTAATAGAAATTTTGACTTTTTTATTGACAACCTCCATCCCTTAAATTGGTTGATATGGTTTTGGAAAATGACAGAAATTCTGAGATCATAGATGCATTTTTAACAAGAGCCAACAAAAGAAGGAATAAAAAAAATGAATATACAACAAATAAATGTTACCAAAGGCCAGATAAGTTACTCTTCTACCTACCTGGATAAGTTGTTTTTGTGTTTTAACATATTTTAAAGTAATTTTTGCTTCAAAATAAACAATGTATACACTCTTTAGTTAGAATTTTAACAAAATAGTGATCATAAGAACTGCATGAGAACTTTTAATACTCACTCAAAAATCAATAATTAAACAAAATATTAGTAGAAACACATCTAATGACAAGGCCTAACCCTAGGCTCATTGCAAGCCAGAGTAGATGGTGGGTTCGTCAGTCAGGTCAGGTAGATAGACACAAATATTTGAAAGAGATATGATCAGTAGTGTAGAGTAGAAATAGGATCATTTAAAAAATGCCAGAAGCAACTGCTAGTTAAGGAAATGCATTCAATTAAATAAAGTTAGACATTACTTTGTTGACATTTAACATATCAAAGTTCCTTTTTGTTTGCCATGATGATAAATTGAATTGAAAACTTTTAGTTCTCTTTTGTTGTTTAATTAAAATTTAGTTTCCAATTAATAAATTTTGGGTTCATTGTCCTTATTTTTTTTGTAACAACATTTCATTAGTCTCTTCATCAATTATGAAATTCAAAAAAAAAGCAAACAAGTTTATTCATTCATGCTAGGAAGTCATCGTCATTTTAAAAAAATAAACGTTGAAAAACAAACAAACAAAAAACAAAAAAAAAGATGATTTTGCATACTATTTTTTTTTAAAGACAATGAATACTAGAATAAACAAGCTGCACGTATGTGTTCCCCCTCTGGTGCTGCATGCGACATGACACCATAAAAAAATAGTGAAGAAATGATGAATGTGAGAAGTATGAAGGGCCAATGTTACCTTCACATTTTCACCAAGTTTCAGAAAAATCTAATAGATGAAGCAAAAGTTATCGTGTAAAAAGTGTCATTTTTGGCAATTTTGGGGCATTTGTGATCCCTTTTGAGTTCCTGGGAATGCCGAATCCCAGTGAAAAATGGACAAACGGTGCAGTTTCATGCCTTAAGACATATATATTTGAATTCAGCACCATAGAAAACCACTATTTAGGCATACATATCAAGTTTTTGAGTAATATGAAAAAAATAGCTCAAAAAGGCATGTTTTTTTTTTTAGCTCTAAAAGTCTCAAAGGGATGGGAACCAGAACTTTGCTAGGGTCACCCATACTGAATTTATATTAAGAACAATGGCTTCCACATTTTAGCCAAGTTTCATGAAAATCTAATGGATGGATCAAATGCTATGGGGCAAAAAGTGTCATTTTTGGCCATTTTGGGGCATTTTTGACTATTTTTGAGCCTCTAAGAGAATGCTGAATCTCAGTGTAAATGGAAAACGGTGCAGTTTCAGGTATATTTGAGTTGACCATTGTGAAAAACCACTATATAGTCAGACATATCAAGTTTTTGTTGAGAAATATGAAAAAAGAGCCACAAAGTCCCAAGGGACGTGAACCAGAATTTTGCTAAGGTCATCCATACTGGATTTATATTAAGAACAATGGGCTCCATATTTTGGCCAAGTTTCAGAAAAATCTAACTTTTGGCCATTTTGTAGGATTTTTTACCTCTTTTGAGTCCCTGGGGACGCAACAGAAATTTTGGTACTTGTACAGTTTAATCAAGATATTAAAAAATGAAAATATCAAAGAAAGGATCCTAAAAACAAAATTCATTTAATTTGATCAAGTATTTTTTTTTTTTTTTACAGTGGAAAAACACATTTTTATGAGAGCGCGTTGGAGTCAGGCATTATGGAAATTTTTAACACGCCACGGGGAGATAACTCCATATAAAGCGCCGACACTCATCCCCATCTTTATCACTAGCTTTTCTTCCTAAAAATTAAACCTTTTGCTCAGTATCATAACAAATTGTTTTTTTGCTGTAAAAAAAAACCCAAAAAAAACTACTTGATCAAATTAAATTAATTTTTTTTTAGGATCCTTTCTTTGATATTTTCATTTTTTAATGTCTTGATTAAACTGTACAAGTACCAAAAATATTTTGCAAAAATTTCTGTTGCGTCTCCAGGGGCACGAAAGAGGTAAAAAATCCTACAAAATGGCCAGAAAGGAAGGCAGGGAGTCTGTGAGGGATGATGAGAACTGTGGAAGAAGTAAGGAAGTCAGAACACCAGTGTTGATTGGCTAAATAAATTTCTCAGAACCTATAGAATTTCATGGACTTTGATTCTCAAGGAATATGACTCAAACAAGTCATGACGAACCCAACATTAAATGGACCAACATGCTGATTATATACACATGCTGTGGTAATTATAATATTAATTTTAATTTCTTGACTTAAAGTGTCAACTGGAACATTTACTATGGGATAGGTTGACTAACATTATGTAGAATTAGAAGCGGGCCATCTTTCTGTTGAAGATAGAGGATATTAATCGATAAATACTACTGAAGTAGAAACTTTTTTGCATTAAAAACCCTAAATATGAAATGAAAATTTCAAAGAAAATGAAATATTAATTTATGGAATAGTGGATAAGCATGCTAATAAAACTAAGAACACAAAAAAATTATCAAAGTGGAACCAAGATATTTGGCTAATTTGTTCAGTTGGTGTAAATGAGTTTTATTGGACATTTTACACAGTGAAGTCTGGAACATATTTCAAGGAAAGCAGCAAATCTAAGGTAGGGTTAAGGCTATATGTAGCGGGTTGAATATATGGAGACGTGAAGAGATTAGAAGGCAAGTAGTGGAGGTGGGACAAATGCATGAGGAAGGTGTGGGTAAAGGGTGTAAGTGAGTGAGGGGTAAGGAAGATAAAAAAGTACTACGGAAAATTAAAACGAGGTAGAATTATATGTCTATATCCCTATAAAGTTGAGAGTTTTTTTTCACTCAGAAACTGATATTAAAAGTCTAGTTTTTCTATTAAAAAATTATTAAAATGAACTCCGCAATGAATATGCGAGCGTCTATGTGAAGGTTAACTAATTTGCATATTCTTTTATAGAACAAGCATTAATTAATTATTGGCTTTATTATTAGATGATTGGTTTCATTTCTCTATTATGTTGAATTCTATTTATACATAGTTTCTACATTCTACATAATTGTATAGAATTTAAGAGAAAATGTTCTAGCATACAGAAATATTTGCATATATATATATATATATATATATAAAAGTGACCATGTCAGTGTGTGCGTGAGAAGTCTACTAAACTCCTCTCTGAATATTTAGTCTACAGAGTAGAAATTTGTTATATAGGGTATTTAGATCTGTAGTACATTTTGGAATTGGTTTTTAGCAGGCAAAAATTGCTGCTAAGGGGTCACAATTGAAAACAAAACAGTTGAATAAAACTCCTGCTGTTACATTTACACATGCTCAAAATTAAACATTCATAGCTCAAAGTCAATTAACTTTTCCTTTTGTACCCATTTGTTGGTAGCTCAGACAGTAACGACACTGGAGATATAAATAATGACTAAGGATGGAGCACTAAACATTCTGGTTCCGATTGTAGCGGATGGTACTCAAATCATATTTTTTTATAACTTTAGAAAGCATAACTGTACATTGGATGATAATCAATAAAGAATTGGCTCTAGAATAACAAATAAGAAATTTGCATGAATTAAAATAAAATATTTAAGCATATTTTACAACTGGGTAATGCCGGGTGGTATGAGAGAGACTTTTTAGACCATGTTTTTTTTCTTACCTGTAAACCACCCCAAAAACGCAAAGCAAAAATATTCCCTTCTGTATCAACAGCATAAAGCAATTCCAGTTTTCTTTGGCTGCAAAATGAAAACAAAAATTATTTCATTTTTGTAAATAAAAAATTAAAAAAAAAAAAACTAATGTTTCATAAATGTTGAGAAAATAGTTTAATGTAATATTTCAAATATGAATCATTCACAAATCAAATTAATTAAAATACAACTTGGGACAATTGTAGTAAAGATTGTGTTTAGATAAAGAGCCAAGATGGAGGAAATATATAACTGAAGAATTTAACAAAACAAAAGCAAAAAAAAGTTTTTTGTGTTTTTGAGGAGAAAATGTCAATCAGAAAAAAATCTCAAGTTGATTAAATTGAAATATTGCTGACTTACTTAGCATTGACCGTTTTGGTAATTCTTAGCACAATTCCAGTCACATCGACTTCCAGTTGATTTTCTTCATCAGACTTAGTCTGCAGTTCAACAGCCGACGAAATCTAAAAGAAAGTGAACAAAAAAAAAATATGCTCAAGGAAAAGAAAATCCAACAGGAATTTGAAGTAAGTTTGGTTAGAAAACCAAAACATCTTTTAAGAAAGTCATAGTAACAGGCAAATCACACACAAAATGTTTTAAGATAACACAATATTTAATCTTTTTTTTGCAAGAAACAATTGACAAATTTTGAACATATCAAAAATTAATAATTTATTTTAGCAAAAAAATTGAAAGTTTAAATGGTATTTGCTACAAAAACAACAGTTGTTAAAAAAGAAAACAATTTAAAAAAAAATCAATTCTGTTGTTGAAGGACTTCTTCAAAATTTAGAAATGAAGTCATAAAAAAATCTGTTTTAGTCATTAGGAAAAAATTTTTTATTTTCCCATTATGAAAATTCATACTGAATCTCGACCCAATTTTTGTCAGGAAATTTAATTGGGTAACAAATAACCATTTTAAATGTAAGAATTTCTGTAAAGGTTGTTGGAGTGAGAAAGAGAGAACGAGAATGGGAAGTAGAAAGAGAAAGAAATAGACTAAATCCTGACCTTTCGTGGTTGAAAGAGATCCACAGGAATGCTGGGATGGATTTTAAGAGATTCAAAATGAGTTGATCGAGTAACAGTAAGATGGACGTCGAGGCCAGAGAGAAAAAAAGATCTGAAATGAAAGATTGAAAAATCAAAATTTGCCACTTTTGCAAGTAAAAAACAATCTTAAATGAGTAAAAAAACTGTAAATTAGTAAAATAAATAAAAAAAAAAAATTAAAAAAAAAAATAAATAAAAAAATAAATAAATAAATAAACTAAACTGTTTTATTTACAAGAGGGAACCATAAAATTGTCATCCTAAAAAACAAAAACAAAAAAAACATTAGCTTTATTTTAGAACTTTTATTGAAAAAAATCAATTCAAGTAACTTGATTATATAGTAGAGCTGATATCTATTCAATGAAGCTGCCTTCATCCTCAATCACTGCCTTGATATGGGTCTGAAACTGGGAGCATGTCATTTCCACAAGCGTTGGTGGTGTTGTATAGCTGGGAATTTCATATTAAAGAGATAGGATGGGGGCATTCATATTGATGAGGGGAAGATACATTTATACGGTTGACATGATAAGAGAGAGAGATACATTTCTTGTAAGTTACATAAAGTTCATAATAACAACGAGGGAGACAAAGTTCATATTAAGGATGTTTCATACATTACCTTTTGCTGTTGAATGACGACACGAAGTCGACAGTTTTACAAAAACATGATAACTTCTTTATTATCAGATCGACCAGTCGAATGATGATGACGTCAAGAAATTCAAAGTCTTTCTACATGATTAAACGTTCTCCCTTCGCTACTAAAGGGACCCTCCTCTGATCATGTCAGCTCTGTCCGACTGACTCTGCTGACTGTTCGAACCTGTCTTCCCGACTGCCAACTCTCTGACCCTGATTCTGACTAAACTAGCTCCTATATTGAGAATTCCTTTTTCTATGACATCAGACGTGTAGTTTCAAATGTGATTGACACGTGGCTTAAACATACGTGGCTCAGCACATGTTCCCAAACACACTTCTGCAGACAAAAAATTCTCACTAACCTATTTTTCATTATATTTAAATTGTATTGTTCATTATTTTTTTAGCTGACCATTTTAATTCAATTTCCATAAAAGAATGAACAATTAAATTCTTTTTACAAACAAACAATATCTAAACTATTTTATATGAAATTTTACAATGCTAAATTCCAACATTTCATTTTCTGAATCTATATCTGAACCTTGCTTACAAGGTTCGAATCTCGGTCTATCTTAATCTCATTTTCCACTTATCTAATGTTTTTCTTATTTACAAGAAAAGGGGGACCCTTTTTCTTGTAACAGTGGGAGCTCGACAAATACTTGGCAAATGACAGCAATCAGGCCTGTTTTGGTGTTCTGGGAGGTCATGTTGGTGATGTTCTCGACGTATGACCAAACGAAATAGTCCAGTGGGTTCATGTTGGGGGAGGAGAGGGACCAGTGAGAGAAGGGTATAAAGTCATAGTATTCCTACTGAAGCCAAGTCTGGGTTTCTTTGAACTTATGGGCTAGTACGGAGTCCTGTTGCCATACCCAAGATCTGCCAGCGGCCACCTGATTGCACTAGAGGATCACAAGACTCTTCAACACATCCAGGTACACTTTGGTGTTGACTTTCACGCCGATTTCAAAGATGTGAGGTAGCATTATGTGGCTCCCACTTGAAACCATACCAAAGACCATAACTGTGGCCGGAACTTTTCATCGCCAAGGGCACATCCCTGTTATTTATGACAATCCAGCGATGCATTTTGAGAGTGTTTGTAATAGTTCTGATGTCATAACTTGGATCAGTAGAGAGCATGAGGTGTTCCATTGATTACTGTACACAAAATAACCGTTATCCCCAAGTGGCTCCTGGGCCTTGATAAGTGGTGACCTTCATGTAAAAAAAAAAAAAATAAATAAATAAACCAGCGCTGTTTCAATCTCTCTCATTGAATATTATGTCACTTTTAGACATGATAGAAGGCTCCTATCGTGCGATTTGTACACAACTGGCCAACTAGTAGATGGTCTGCAACAAAAAGAGAAAACTGGTCTTCATCAAATGGAAATGGAATCATGTCTTTTCCAGGGCGACAATTTTATAGTTCCACCCTGTACTTTGAAAAATTTTTTAACAAAAAACCTTTGAAATCTCATCAACACAAGAAGCGAATCTACTTAGAACTAATCTAACTTTGTCCACTTCTGTAAACTATAAGAAATTGTAGCATCCAAATTTTGATTTATCGTATTTAGAAAGAGGCCAATAGATTCTGCTATAAAACCGTCATTATCTCTCTTAAAATCATCATCGAATTTATGTATTTAAAATTCTGCAAGTATCCCTGAGGTCGTGAGGTAGACAACATCTCATGTCTGCTCTCCATACAGTTGAAGCTAAAGGGTTGATATCAGTCATGCTGCATACAATCAAATCACTTTTTATGCACTGAAGCCAGGTTTTTGGTCTACCACATACTCTAGTACCTGGAGAATCCAGGTGTGTTATATAAGTTGTTGTAGGAGGTACAATACTGTACAGGGTCAAACAACTTGAGACAGAGGGTAAAGCATAAAAAATCCTGCTAATACCACGCTTCTGATGAAGCACGGTTGAAGAGATTTTTTCCTCTATTTTTTTGTCGCACATGTACCTGATCATGGCCGTCATTATGCTAAAACCATTGAAAATCTGAATTGTTTAGGGCTCATGTCTCACTGCTATGCAAGATGGCAGAATGAACACTGGCCAAAAAGATTTTGCTGAGAGTCCTGGAAGAAACATAGAGCAACAGCTTTCTGAACCAATGAACAGTCAAAATCAAATATTTATCATAATAGAACAATTTAAGATAGAAACCGACTCAACTTTATTATATACATGCAAGTGGATTTCTTTTGGTGGAAGGGAATGAAATTGTGTTGAATAAAAGAGTTTATTTCATACCTGGCAGGTGATGGTATGACATTATATAAGCGAAAACGTTTTCCTTCCTGAAGCAACTGTTGCAGATCTTCAGAAGGTCTCCAGATTGTCAAAATAGTGCCTGGGGAGGAGTAATAAAAGCTAATAATTATTCAAGCAGAGAAAATACTAGTGAAACACAAGAAACTAAAAATTAATTCAAATAAAAAGATGGTTATAGTCAGCTAACATACTTCCTAACTTCTCGTGTGACTGCTACCGGAAGTGGGGACAAGGCAAATCAGTTCTTTCTCTTTTTTTCTCTGACGCCTATATCTCCCCTGTGTACATACGCTTTTTTATTACTTTTTCCCAATCATTCTTTTTTATTTAATAATCATTGAAAAGTTTTTAGATTTTATTTTCATTAAGAATTATTGAAATTGAATTATTAAAATTAGTTTTATCTTTTTTTTGAGAATTATTGAAAACACTTTTTAAAATCTTTTAAAACTATGTTGGAAATATTATGATTATGTATTGGATGCGTTTTTTTATGATGTTTGAAATTCTGTTATTTTGATTTCAATAATTCTATTTTATACTTTCATAAACATTTATTCATATAAATTCAAATAAAATACTTTAATTTTTGAAATAATAAAAAAAACCTATTTTTATAATTTCATTAACTTTATATTATAAAATTCCAAATAAAAACTTTTATTTTTTAATTTTGTTATTAAAAGTGCAAATAAAGACCAATTTTTATTTTTATCTTTTTATAATTTTTATTGCATACTTTTCAATGTCCTTTTCTCATATCTTATTTCAATAAATTGCTTCACAATAGAAATACTGAAGAACAATAAAAGTGAAGAAACTGATTTGCCCTCTTACTGCTTCCAGTAGCAGCCACGCTGGAAGTTAGGCAGTATGTTAGCTGACTATAACCTAAAAGACTGTTTTTTTTTTCATTTACTTTCAGCTAAAATGCTGTCATTAAAACAACAAAGATGAATATACTGCATATTTCATTCGATACTGAAAATAGTTTTTATTATTAAAGATGGACATAGTCTTGATTGCAATCAAAGTAACAATAGCAAAGAATGCAAATAAAAAAATTCACAAAAAAACAAGACTTTGTATCTACTTCATTGGTTTTTAATTTCATTTAAGACTTGTTTTCCATAAAAAATATCAGTCCTTGTGCAGAATTTTAACCAGACGTAACTAGCCACTCGGCTTTGCTCCAAACATGATGTCAACTGCCAGCTTTCGCCAAGCATTGCCGACTATCAAAGCGTAACAATGCTACTCCAAGAAAATACTGAACAAAACATTTAAATATAATAAAATCACTAGAAAAAATATAACAAAAATAAAAAACAAATAATGACCTACCATAACAATTTGTTTTATTCTTGTAACAAATATTTTTTTAAGTGAAAAAATAAACAAATAAATAATATTTTTTAAATCATTTTTTGTTTATGTCAAACAAAATTGAACAAAATTAATAAGATAACCATTTGCTTGTGTTTTCCAGATTATTTTTAACAAAAGTTAAAAAAAAACACAAAAAAACTTTCTTATGTGTTTTTCGATCGTTTCTATTTTCTATTTTTTCTTTTGATTATATTGAATTAAGAGTTGGGATATTCCCTTTGGATTAGATAGACTTTTCTACAGTTGCATCAGACAATGTCAAAGTGGGGTGAGAAGAGACAACCAGGTCGCTTTCCGATATATGATTTAAGATGCAGATTTAAGGATCATTACCAAATTTCTGTCTCCATATAAACTCGAAAAAATAACTGTCGAGAAGTTCTTGGCTGGTCTTGCATTTATTAATTGTTTTTCCATCATTTTCCTCAAAAATCATCTGCTCCTTTGCTGATTGGTGTCTTACGTCAGATTACAATCAAACATGAGCGCATGGTGACATCATGGTTCAAGTAAAGCCAAGTGGACAGTTAGTTACGTGTTAGTTACGTGTGGTTCAAATTCTGCACAAATATCAAAATATCTTCTGTTAAAAGAAGGGTGCAGTATCTTGTAAATGCATCAAAAACGAAATTATCTTGTGTGAATCATGAAAAGTTAGGGTAAGTGGAGGGGGTGGTGGTGAAATGTGCCACATACTTGCTTTCTGCTGCCGATCCAACTGGCTGCAGCCCATCAGTCTTACTTTCATCACAGGAGTGACATTCCTCTTCAGGTTCGACTGAAAGAAGAGATGAAAATAAAATCCTCAAAAATTTAAATTTTACCAAAAATTCCCAAATCCAAATGGATTTTTGTAGATGACAACCATCAAAACAAACTCTGGATTTCATAAATTCGTTCAAAAACATATGATTTTATACAAAACAAATTGAACATTGATAGAACATTTGCCAATTATTTAATGATAAACTTATTCTATCACCCAAATAAATGATTTCATTTTAGCAAAATTAAATTTAATTTTAAAAAGTTTAAAACTTCAAATATTGTACAAATATGAATCAAAATTATTTCGGAAAGTCAAAAAATTGATAATTGGTTTCGGAGTAAATTTTAATCTCCTTGTATTCGTCTAAAGAATTTTTGTTTTCACTTGGCACATTCACAGGGTTGGCCTACGTGAAAGTTTTATGATGATCATCATCTATACATCTCATTAGTGGCCCATCCTCCTAGTCATTTCCTGGCGATTCCTTTGGATGTTGTCATTACAGAAGTGATTGAATAGCGTTACTCTCAAAATCCAACTGAGCATTTTAGTTTCGATAATGGTGAATAGTCGCTTCATTTTCTTTCTATACAAAGCGACAGATCTCAAAATAGTCTGGCATATCTTCCATTTGATCCTGCGCTTGCAGAGGTTGTCGATGGTGCAGAGGTTGTCGATGGTGCAGAGGTTGTCGATGGTGGTGCAATATTTGAGCTACATCACATTCAGGATAAATTTTAATGATCAAATAATTATTTAAATTGTATTTTGTCTATTCTAATGAGTTAAATGATTTGACATTTCATAGGAAGCAAATGGCACAAGAAACAAAAAGAAGATAAAAATGACGGAAAAAGATTTTCAGCATCATTCGCGTTGATCTATGTGCATAAATGTAAATCACGTTATATAAAGAATCAGCAGTTGTATTGTTCATTGCGTTCGCCACAAACAGAGTGAATATGTAATTTGACGTCATTTACAATTATGTAAGAAAGAAAAACTTTCCAATCATAATAAACATATGATAAGGAAATAAAAACTATATTCATCATCAAATCAAGTATATTCATCATCAAATTGCTACAAAAACAAACTGCAGATAAACCTTTAAATCCAAAATATATGTTTAGGGTGAAAAAAAATAAAAGAAAAAATCCAGAAGTTTTCTATTTATTTTTTCATTTTGTTTTGCAATTGCTGTCAGATAATTAATTCTTATAATAACACTTTTGCCTTTTATATATATAGATTACTCATAACATGTCTGCAGTGTGCTGTGGTTGCAATGTAAATGTAATCACCTAAGCACATATTCAAAACAATTCTTCATCTCGTTGCATCATCAGTTACAAAAAGATGATGTGCAACAACATACTGATGTTAACGTACATGTTCTTCACTAGAAACAGCCTTCTGGAATTCATCCTTCATTTGCTGAGCTTTGAGTTCTTCTGCAATCCTCTTGTAATCTGTCAGCATCACCAGTTGTGATTGTGAAAGGCAATCCTGAAAAAAGAAAAATGCTTAGAGTAAATCGCAGATGGGTGCCAGAGACTGGGCGGGGGGGGGGGGGCGTTGTGATAAAGTAGAGACTCTAAAAGAAACAGTGATGTATCATTTTATTCAAATGTTTCATCTAAAGACAACCTTTCTTTATAAGCATATGTCAATCATTTTATTTGCACTTTTCTAGAAAGGTCATTGTATGACATTTAATCACGCATTTAATCAGTTGATTATTATAAAGAAAATATCATTAGGAAATAACAAATATCACACTGACAAAAAAAAAAAAATTTGTTAGTTTAAGGTTACCACAATAAACCATTCTAATATATTGATTTAACCAGGTTAACTCATGTTGTAACTTTCATAAAATCATGCAGTTCTTATGTAGAATTTTGAAGATTAGTAAATAAAAGATTTTAAAAAAATATTTACATAAAATTTTGTCCTCATTTTTCTCGGAATTCTTTAAAGAAAGTACAAGGATTTCTATGAAATATTTTAAACATTTTTAAATTTCTATGCGAAAATAATTGAAGTATATTTGAATTGTTAGTTGAACATACATTGCTAATATTTTCAGATATATTTGACTTGAAGCCAGAAAAGCTTGTTTCAATTTGACGATGATGAATGGTCATTCTATATAAGCAATGACGAAACTGTTTTACAGAAACAAAGAAAGAAATAATTCAAAAGAGCATAAAAAACAACTAAAATCAATGTTTAATGACAATAAATCAAAGTAGTAAATAATATGAGATGAAAATACAAACAAGAAAAGCGTCAGGTTGCAATGCACATGTCATGGCTTCATAAAGCTCTTGACCTGTATCCAGGTGTCGGACTTCTTCTTGGCACCAATTTTTACGCTGTTTCTTTGGAACTACAAACAAAAAGAGGTTTTCTCAAATCAGTTTTTTTTTTACAAAATGTGTATAAAAAAAAAAAAAAAAAAAAAGTAAATTTCTACAATCACAATCAATATCCATTTTGATTCGAATTCTTAACACAATATCCTAGAAGAATTGTAATGTGCTCAACCATAGTCAAGGATGACCCTGGAAATTTTCTTCTCATTAGCTACTATACCATGATGTAGGGAAGGGCACAATTCATTTCTAAGGATTACTCCACTTACTCTTGATCTAAATCTCATAGTGCTGCATGTTTAAAAAAGTGCATCAGGTATCATTTTTAGAAGTCTTTGATATTACTTGATCAAAGATTGAAGTCTGATCTCTCGTCTCGTTCATGGAAACTTTAACCAAATGAACCACGTTATTATTCTCTATATTACTTGTAAGAGGTCATTTTTTTATTGTCTTGTTTGATTTAACAGTAACTGGTGTGTCAATGTGATTATGCCATTAAGCAACATTGTGCCTGGTCAGTATTAAAATGGGTGACCATTTGGGAATTCCAGGTGCTGTATGTGCTCTCCACTTATCTCAGCATTGTTTCCAGTTATACTTAACCTCTTTTTGCCACTGGACTCAAACAATGTTGATTCAGGAGAGATGGGGTTGGGGAATGCGCAACCCTTGCTCACAATTACACATGCAGATACCCTTAAAGGAGGCATCAAATCTTGTTTGATAAATTGGATACGGTTAATACCATTGAAGCCAGCTTAATCCACCCCAGGTTAATGCCAATACAAGTACAAATTGGATTAAGATTATTGGAATTTGAAACAAAGTAGATGAATTGACATAATAATAACAGCAAATGCAATGAAAAAAAAACATGAAAAGAAAACATTATTCTAATTTCTTTTTATTGATGAAAAAAGAAATAGACAAGCTGTTAAATGTTCGGCGCTTCTACACTATTGGAACCAAATGTTGTATTCGATAAATGGAGTTTTCAGATAAAAACCAATGGCTTCAACTGATTTTTTTTGTCAATTCTAATAAATGACAATGTTAGCTTCCAAATTATGCAGTTGAAATGACCTGAATTTTACTGAATTATTAAAAAAAACCCAACTTTAATTGATGTCAGTGGCCATCTTGTTTTTATGAAATAAATCGAAATGGAAAATTACTTCCCTTTTGAACTCTTCTGTGCATAAGCAAATACGATCATTTTCTTGAAATTCTATTTTCTATTTTCTTTAATAAAAAATTTTCTATCTTATCGATTTTTGATATAATACTCTTAAAAATATTAGGAATACGTAGATGCCATCGTTTTCATGTAAAATTCAGTTTTATGATTTCTGAAATTCTGTTCTGATAGTGTAGAAGTGGCAAATGTTCTTTTAAAGCAAACGTACAATATAAATGTATGATGTAATGCACTTGTTACTCCGATCATTCTTTACGGTTGAAACCATTTCCCTAGATGAGTTTGTAATTAAAGGATACTCTAATTTAACTTCTAAATCTGACCCCCAAGATCGCCATGGGCATGGAATATGTGCCTATATAAAAGATGGCTTTCCATGTGGTAGGGACATCTCCAGAGAAGATCTTAACTTACCCTATATGTGCTTCTGGGTTGCACTAGCTCAAACTACTGCATTTATATTTGCTCTCTATAGCCCCCACAACAGCGGAGTTACTATCTTTAAAAGCATATCTGAGAAAATTGACCACGTCCTATCTACTTATCCTTCAGTTAATATTCATATCTGTGGAGACTTCAATGTTCACAATGTCGAATGACTAACTCACTCAAACAAGACCGATGATGAGGGGAGGTTCTGTCATGATTTCTCCGTTGCTTATGACCTCACTCAGATTGTTCATGAACTCACCCATGTTCCCGATACTGACGGCCAGTATGCAAGTCTCCTAGACCTCTTTCTCACAACTTGCTGTGAACTGTGTTCAGCTTCTGTTCTGTCTCCACTTGAATCTTCCGACCACTCAGTTGTATGAGTTAAGATAAAAATGAAATGTAATGTCCCCAAATGTACCTCTCCATCATACAGTATATCGATACTCTATGGCTGACTGGGATAGCTTCCACACATTTATATCAAATCTACCTCTGCGTTCCATGTTTAAAAAGGATGTGTCCTCTATAGTATCAGACCTGACAGAATGGTTAATTATAGGTATAGACCATTTCATACCCTCGAAAAAATTCCAGCAAAAATCTAACAGCCAGCCGTGGTTCTCTCCGGAATGTGCTGCTATCATTGCACATAGAAATTACTTTTTCCATTGCTTCCAACGTAATAGATGTACTGAGACCAAAGCCGCTTTCAGAACTGCCAGCAACCACTGTAAAACGGTAATAAAGAACGCAAGAGAGTTGTATGCTCAGTCCGTCAAGTTCAAAGTAGCTGATCAGCGGTTTGGTTCCCACCAGTTTTTGCAAATAGCAAACAGAATCCTGAACAGAAGCATGTGCTTTATCCCAACTATCATCAATGGATCTGAGTTAATCTTGTCAGCATCAGATAAAGCCAAACTCTTTGCCAAGAACTTTGCAGCTAATTCTAACCTTCGCGATCAAGGCTGCCAACCTCCAATATTTCCTCCTGTATCAGAAAGCATGCTATGTGATGTACAAATATCTGTATGTGATGTTGCTAAGCTAATAAAAAACCTTGATTCCAGTAAAACAACCGGCCCAAACGGTATTCCAATTATAGTACTCAAAAGACTTCAGCCAGAACTTGCGCCCATCCTTACGAAACTGTTTAAATGTTATCTTAAGGAGAATTGCTTCCCGTCACCGTGGAAAATCTCATCAGTATGCCCTGTATTTAAGAATTCAGGTGATCACTCATCTCCCTCACAGTACAACCCAATAAGTCTCCTGTGCGTCATGAGTAAGTTGCTGGAATCTGTGTTAAATAGAGAAGTAATCAACTATCTTAGCAAAAATAATTTTCTCAGTGACATGCAACATGGTTTCCGTTCTGCTAGATCTACAGCAGATGTGCTTACAGTTATATCTCATAGGATTAGCGAATCTCTCAATGGAGGCTACCTTTCTAGAGCAATGGCTCTTGACATATGAAGATAGATATGGCATAAAGGTTTACTTCACAAGATCTCCAGCTATGGTATAGCTGGAAATGTCTTCTCAATTATTAAATCATTTCTCTCTGATAGGTTCATAAGAGTAGTGGTTGATGGGCAGAAATCAGAAGCTCTTAGTATTAATGCTGGAGTCCCTCAGAGGTCCATCCTGGGCCCAACTCTCTTCCTGATCTATATTAATGATCTTCCAAATCACATCCTTACATCATTCGTAGACATCTATGCTAATGACACTACTATCTATGGTAGCACATCTAAGACCGTAAATGACCAAGTTCTCTCTGATTCTCTCCTCTTTTCCTGTAGCAAGTGGTACAATGGGGAAAGAGGTGGCTTATTACTTTTAATGCATCTAAAACCAAGCTTTTATCTTTACATCATTAACGCTCTGATCCCCATCTAGCATCAATTGAAATGAATTGCTCTCATCTTGGGGAGGCCTCATGTTTTGACAAGCTTCTGGGCTTGACCTTTACTCCTGATCTTAAATGGAACACATACATTAAATCTGTTGCCAAGGCTGCTGGAAAAATGGAGGGATCCTTCTATCGATCCAGTAGATATCTCACTACTGATGCAATTTTCTATCTATATAAGAGCCAGGTACATCCAAGGATGGAGTACTGTTGCCATATCTGGGCAGGAGCTGCTAGAAAGGACTTATCCTGCCTTGATAGAGTTCAAAATAGACTTCGTAGCCTTGTGGGGATGTCCTTTTCTCTTCCCTGCAACCTCTTTCTCACAGAAGAAATGTTGCGAGTTTGTCTCTGCTTTATCGTTATTTTCATGGCAGGTGCTCGGCTGAGCTCCATTCTATGGTCCCCTCTCGCCAAACTTTCACAAGAAAAACCCGTCTAGCACAAAACACTATCACTAGTTCCCCTCACTCTTTATCTGTGCCTAAACCTAAGCATAGATTCCATGAGCAAAGCTTCTTTCTTAGAACTGCACGCCTATGGAATTGTCTTCCGTTTTTCTGCTTTCCAGCTGACTACAATATGGTTGTCTTCAAGTCTAACGTAAACAAGTTTTTGATGAGCTGTTCCATATAAGTTAACAAATTTACCGAATCTCCATTACTAACGGTTACTATATTGTCCAATTTCTACTATACACTCTTTAACCCTTATCCTCGAGTGGCCTCTTGACCTTGATAAGTGGTGATGCCTATGTAAAAAAAAAAAACAAATAAAAAAAAAAAATCATATTTTTGAGTGGCAGAAGAGAATAGATTATGTTTTGCTTTTGAGATAATGATTGATAATTTGGATTATTCGCACTACTATTCTCATCTTGATTGATATTTTCATGTTTCAGTCAATGTAACCTTCAATCTTCAGTTGCATTTTTTGAAAAAAATTTTTTATGTCAAACTCATTTATATTTGTCTGTCTTAGATCCAATTTTTTTTCCAGATCCAATTTTATCTCTTCATTTTATGTTTTTCTTGTCTTTTCTCTGTTAATTAAACCTGCTACCTCAACTGGTTACATCTAATGATCCAAGAACCAATCCATTCTTTCAATGTGATCATACTCTCAAAGCCAATTCTTCTGCACACATCTTCCTATACTGTCAAGATTTAATCTTTCTCTGAAGTCATCACAGCCTATCTTGAGCACTGACATTATACATCCATTGTATCATTCTCATATCATTTCTATCCATGCAACGCATGTCCTCAACCCTGATTAGCCACCTTTCACTTCCATACATCATCATCAGCCTGCATTGCATACAGACTTTTCACTTGGTCAGTAACCATGCTCCGATTAGTAAATAAACTTTTATTAAATTCACAAGGATTAATTATTGTTTCTGTCAACCATGACTAAATAGAAGTGTTCCTTATTATATTAGTGAGGATTGAACCTTTAAGATCCAGAAGACCATCACTTTAAACTGATTGTTTATCAACACCTTTATCCATTGCACCAGATGTTCATTCATAAAAATAGTAATCTGAATAATCCCAAACATAGATGAGTTCATTTCATTGAATTGTTGCAGCTGAGTATCAAACGGCATAAAATTATTAAAAATTATGACTTTTTTAATTCGACGCTTGAGTAAAGATTAGTACAAAATGATTTTTTTTTTTATGAGTTTTTTTTTAATGCAAAAACTAAAAAATAATGCTCATTGGCAGACTTTGATTAATTTGGAATCAAATGTTGAAAAGTTTCCAATAAAAATTCCAAGCATTGAATCGTAGAAATGAAACTGGGATGATAGAGGTACCTTGCGTGGGACAGCAATCCCCAAACGAAGCTTGTAATCGATTATAGAGTTTCTCAGCTGCTTCCTGTTTTAATACTTCGTGCATTTGTTCTTGTCGATTTTCAGCTCGGCTTGTACGAAACACACTTCGTCCACCGGGGACTTTTTCCATGTACTGTAAGAAGAACAGAGGGAAGAGGATGGTGAATGAGGGAGAAACATATATATAATAGCAGATGGAGGGTGGAAGAGAGAGAACGAAAAATGTGTTGTCAAAATGCAAGATAAATATGAATCATTTAAATAGAGAGAGAGAGAGAGAGAGAGAGATAATAAGAGAGAGGTGAGGGGGAGGAATAAAGAACATTTTAGGTTAACATTTCAGGCCACACATTCTGGGATTGTACTAAAGAGTTACCAAAAAAAAAAAAAATCCAATTAAAAGTGACTAATGAGTTATTGGTACAGAGAGAGAGAGAGAGAGAGAGAGAGAGAGAGAGAGAGAGAGAGCGAGAGAGAGGAGGTATATCCTTTGCTCATTTCCCAGTTGTTGTGGAAATAAGATAGGTTGATTTCGAAACAGCACAAATATGGATAAATCACTAAAGGCTTGTAAACAATATGTGAGTGCAAATTTCTGCCATTATTATCTAACTTTGGGATATTGTTGTGATATTTAACATTATAAGCAAATCAAATTATGATATAACAATAGAAATTTTAAGAAATTCAATAAAAACTTTCAACATAAAAATAGAAAATATTTATAAAATAATTTTTTTTTTTATTATATACTTTTAATTTTATAAAATATCACATTTTTCTGGATTTATCTGATATAACTGCTCTGATAAATCAGGGTTCGTGCAAGTGTTCAATGACTTTTCAAAGTTTTACAAGGCCTTCTTCAAATAAAATTCAAGTTTTCAAAACAAAATTTACGGCTTTTAATTTCCAACCAAGATGGCTGCTGTCTTGTCCATTTTGGTTTTTGGTCTGGCTGGCCCAATTTTAAATTGTCACAATTTTTTTTTTTTTTGTGTGTGTGTGTGTGTGGGGGGGGTCTTACCATTAGACAGTCCCATCTGCACTAGGAAAGTATTTTTGATGAAAGTGTGCTGGGGGACCACCTGAAGACAGTCAATGTGAACTGGTTGTCTACCTGCAAAGGGTATTTATCCCGAAAGCCATTCTTAACATGTAGAAGTTAGGGGTGTTTATTCCAAAATGCATTTTCTTATTTTCAACCTCACCATAATCAACTTCTTACCTTTAAGAAGTTGATTATGGTGAGGTTGAAAATAAGAAAATGCTTTTTGGAATAAACACCCCCAACCTCCCCATGTTAAGAATGGCTTTCGGGATAAAGGTAAATCTTAAATTCGGGTGGTCCCCAAGTGCACTTTCACCATATTTTTTAGAGGTGGGGGTAATTTTATTTATGGGGCTGCAACTACCCCATACACAGTGGAAATCCCCAGATGTAAGAAAGCTGTCTACTCTAATGTATTGTGTTAACTATAAACCAACAAATTATCACCCGCTTGTGCCCCCAACTACCCAAAAATTAAATTATGAGTACAAAAATAGATAGAGATCTGAATCTACCCCAGGTAGTTTTGTGATCTGAGACGTTATTCTTGTATTCCCAATAATACAATTTCAGAAGAATGTATTTTGATTTTTTTTTAATATGAAAAAATATTTTAATGTTATATTTATTAAGACTTAAAAATAATTTAATAGCATTTCAAAAATTTTTTACTAGATATAAAAAATACAATTTTTAAGGCCCTTTCAAGAAATTTTCAATATAGTTTCCATATTTTCAAGAATTTTTCAAGGTAATAATAGAAATAAGGCCTTTTCAAAGCAAAAGTAAAAATTTAAGGCCTTTTCAAGTCTGTACAAACCGTGTAAATATTTTTTTAAATGTTTCTCTAATACATTTTAGATGAGATTTTTTTTCCATTTCTTCAAAGATTTGTTTCCAGTCTTTATCTTATAAAACATTGTCTAAAATTGATTAAAAATATGAAAATATTGTTCCTATTTACAATGTCTCCCCACGGGACAGAGTTAGACACCAGGGTCGTTTTTTAATGTGGAGAAAAGGAACAAAAATAAAAATTGCCTCAGTCGTGAAGGATTTCTCTTCCACTGACAGAGAGCAAGAAATTGAAGTGCAGCATCTGAAGAACAGATACCACACTTTGATATGTTAAGATAAAAATGAAATGAATTAAGTCCCCAGACGTACCCCTCCACCGTACTGTATACCGATATTCTATGGCTGACTGGTATAGCTTCCATACACTTATATCTGATCTACCTCTGCATTCCATGTTTAAAAAGGATGTGTCCTCCATAGTATCAGACCTGACCGAATGGTTAATTGTAGGCATAGACCGATTCATACCATCTAAAAAATTCCAACAAAAACCTAACAGCCAGCCTGGTTCTCCCCAGAATGTGCTGCTGCTATCGCGCACAGAAATCACTTTCTCCATAACTACCAACGTAATAGATGATAATACAACCCAAATGTCTTCAAGTCCAACGTAAACAAATTCCTGATGAACCGCCCACTTAAGTAGACACTTTATTAAATCTCCACACTAGCGTACTGTACTTACAAT
Organism: Euprymna scolopes; assembly: GCF_053919585.1. NCBI lineage: Eukaryota > Metazoa > Mollusca > Cephalopoda > Sepiida > Sepiolidae > Euprymna > Euprymna scolopes. The sequence continues at coordinate 196,577,453 of NC_136484.1, forward strand.
AACCCTTATCCCTAAGTGGCTTCCGGGCCTTGGTAAGTGGTGACCACCTTGTTAAAAAAAAAAAAAATCTTGACCCAAAGATTTTTTCATAATTGTGTATTCATATCTTTTGTAAAGTTTGGTTCTTTCTTTGTCTTCTAAAACATGTTTTTTTAATTAAATAAAAATATTTTCTAATCAAAATATTTTTACGAATTGCATTTGTGGAGTAAAGACATTTATTTTACTTGGAAGCAAAACTGGAAAGAGTGCTTGGTTGCTATGGTTACTGTTATTTATAATTTCATAAGAAATATCTATTAATTATATGGAATCTTACTTTTTTACAATAATTAATGTACTCATTCATTTTCATGGCAGGTGCTCGGCTGAGCTCCATTCTATGGTCCCCCCTCGCCAAACTTTCACAAGAAACACCTGCCTATGGAATTGTCTTCCGTTTTTCTGTTTTCCAGCTGACTACAATATGGTTGTCTTCAAGTCTAACGTAAACAAGTTTTTGATCAGCCGTTCCATATAAGTTAACAAATTTACCGAATCTCCATTACTAACGGTTACTATATTGTCCAATTTCTACTATACACTCTTTAACCCTTATCCTCGAGTGGCCCCTTGGCCTTGATAATGATGCCTATGTAAAAAAAAAAAAAAAAAAAAAAAAAAGCCCATGTCAATTATTATGAGTGTACACTACATATATATATATATATATATATATATATATATATATATATATATATATATATATTTGTGAGTTTGACTCTTGTTTTATTGACAAATGTACTAATTACAAAAAAAATGTATAAAACATCTTTAATTGAAAACATTTTCTCTCATGTCTTTTTTTACCATACTATTTTCTTTTGTTTATCCCAAACATGACATATTGCCACTGAAGTGTAAGAGTATACTATGATAAGAACCAGATTTATAGGTTGACAACATGGGTAGAGGCTTGAGCAGCAAGATGGTTGTTCACGTAATGGTTGGGGAAACAGGAAGCAGGTAAGGAATTCTAAAGGAAATCAGTTCAAAGAAAGAAGCAATTAGAGTAAAAAGTTTTCTGGCATCTAAGAACTTCAACAGAAAAGGGGTGTAATTTTGCTGCTAGTCAAATGGGTTCAAGGTATTTACATTAATTTTTTTTTTTTTTTTTTTTTTATTCAATTTTCACCCCAAACAAGGCACAGTGCCACTTTGAAGCAGGGGGCTACTATTAGGGAATTAATTAGCGGGGTCATTATGAAGGGAGAAGAGTAGAAAGATGTTTGTTAACATTACACTTGAACTTCTGCATATCATTGCAGTTGGGAAAGCAGAATCCCGGAAGGGAGTTCCAAAGACCCGCAGTTCTGGGGCAGAAACTATTGGAGTAAAAGGCTTTCTTGCACCTAGGGATCTCTACTGTAAAGGGATGAGACTTAGTAGCTTGTCGGGTTTGTCGGGGGTAGTTACGTCGGGGAGGTACAAGTGTTTGCAGTTCGTCAGAGCATTCACCATTAAAGTATTTGTAGAACAGGCAGAGGGATGCAACATCTCGTCGATGGGACAGAGGTTGAAGCCTAGATGACAGTTCAGGACCTATCAGGTTAGCGACTCTCTTTTGAACCCTGTCCAGGAGCGAGAGACAAGCAGCAGATGCACCAGCCCAGATGTGACAACAGTACTCCATACATGGGCGAATGGTTGCCTTATAGAGGTATAGGATACTGGCAGGCGTAAGTAGTTTTCTAGCACGGTAGAGGGAGCCAACCTTCCTTGCAGCAGCCTTGGCAATGCTCTCAATGTATCTATTCCAGTTCATATTCCCTGTAAACGTTAGGCCGAGGAGTTTAAAGGAAGTACTTTCAGGTAATGTGTTCTTGGCCATTGCCATTGGTGGTAGAGAAGGTTTCTTGTAGTTATTGAAGGAAACAAGCTTAGTCTTAGCAGCATTGAATGTGACCAACCATTTTTGTCCCCATTCCACTACGGATTGGAGGTCATCCTCTAGTGTTTCTGCCATTTTCTTGGATATGTGTTCATTTGTTTTCCCCCTCATATCTAATTACAAATGTGGTAAGTTCATCAGAGCACATTCCATGGAAGTAATTGTGGCAACAATACCCCATGCATGAACAAAGAGTGGCGTTATACATATGGGATACTGGTAAATATGAGAAGTTTTCTAGCCCAGTAGAAAGAAGGAAACTACTTTCTTTGCAGCAGACTTGGCAACATTTCTATATACTTATTTTATACTCGTTACTCTAGAATTAATGCGCAAAAAAGTTTTTGTAGAAGAAATTTAAAAATAAATATTTTCAAACAATTTAAAACAAAAAATTGATATTGACTGTGTAAACTTTATGAATCATGGAACATTTCTCCTCAGCTTACCCTGATCGGATAGACTCTTGTTACAATGACATCCACACAGCCAACTAGGCCTCCGTCTGCAGCAATCTGTACAAGAGGCAGACACAAAGGTCGAGGATCAACTTGGAATCCCAATTTTGCATCCCAACGTGCAGGACGACAGCAATTGCCCGATACTTTCAGACCAACACTTTCTGGACTCTGCAATCACAAAGATGAGTAAGAGTAAGATGACACAAGAACAAATCCAACAAAAATAGCCATTTTATTAAGTGTTGAGATATTATGTTGCGGTAGTAAATCAAATCAGCGAAGAATCAATGTAGTCACGATCTCGAGTGTTGAGTAATTCTTAAAAACAAAGATGGCGGCGAAGAATCAATGTAGTCACAATCTCAAGTGTTGAGCGAAGAATCAATGCAATCCGGTCAGTCGTTTCAAGACAGAGACTGACTTGCATCCAAAATTTGATAGTTTTTATAATGAGGTTGGTTGATTGTCCTAACGCGTAGTTATAATAAGATCATCCAAATCATTGGATTCATATCCTCGTTATTAATCAAAAACATTTTTAACATATTATTAAATTTGAATCAATGGCTTCTTATTAAATTAATAGACAATTGATTATACAGAGAAATTATTAGAAGTCTAATCTATTTGATGACCACCACTAGACCTGATATATGTTATACTGTAACAAAGCTATCTCCAAACTTATCAAAACCGACAATTAAGGAGACAACTTATGCAAAACAAGTCCTTTGTTATCTAAAAGGAACCAAGGAACAATCTTTAGTATTTAAAAAGTTGACATATCCCCTAAATCTAGAGGGATTTCCAGACTCAGATTGAGGTAACTCTGAGGATCGAAAAAGTATAACAGGATACTATTTTAGATTGTCAAAGACTGGACCTATGATCTGGAAAACTAAAAAACAACAAATTGTTGCCCTTTCTAGATGTGAGGCAGCGTTTGTTGCACTTATGCACTCAGCACATGATGCAATTTTTCTAAGCATCTTTCCAAAGTCTATTTTAAAACCAGATCTAGGTAAAAAAAAAAAACTATAGTAATTCATTGTGACAACCAGAGTAGTATCTTATTAGCAAATAACTTTATGATTCATCTAAGGTTGAAGCATATTGATATCAAATATCATTTCATAAGAAATGAAATCAGTAAAAAAATCTCTTATTCTTAATCATGTAGAATCTGAAAATATAGCCGACATTTTACTGAACCTGTAACAAAGATAAGATGAAAACATTTTATCGCTGAACTTTTTGGAATTTAATCATGAATAAATCTATTTTCGGAAACCGAAAATGAGAAGTCGAAACCACAAAAAAAAAAGAAAAAAAAAAAAGAAAAAAAAAAAAAAAGAAATTGTAAATTTTCCCGTGTATGACGCTAAACTACAACAATTTTTTTCTTGTCTTCCTAACCAAATTAACAAACTAAAAATATCTAACAGAATGTGTTGAGTTTTTAACGAAAAAAATAAATTGTATATATATTTGAAAAATGTGTATATCTGTATGTATTTCAATGTATATATTTGAAAAGTATGTATATCTGTATTTTTATATGAATTAAAAAAAAAAAACATAAACAATGTGATTAAAAATGTCTTCTTTTTACACACATTATACCAATATGTTGATACTTTTTTGACCAATGAAAATAAAGATAAATTTCCAAAATAAATAAAACAAAAAAAAAGAGAAAAGAAGAAAAATATTTGTTATATTTTTACACTATCAAACCAAATTGAGTCCGAAAGAGCTTTTTCATTATATCAAAAAGGGGATGTGTTAAAATGTTTTTGATTAATAATGAAATGCATTAGGACAAATAATTAAACGCATTAGGACAATTAACCAATGACAAGCCTCCAACCTCATAAAAAATATCGAATTTTGGATGCAAGTCAGTCTCTGTCTTGAAATGACTAACTTGCATCCAAAATTCAATATTTTTTATAATGTGGTTGGAGGCTTTTCATTGGTTGATTGTCCTAATGCGTAGTTATAAATAATATTGTCCAAATCATTGAGGGTTATACCCTCATTATATATCAAAAATATATTAACATATTAAATTTGAGTCAATGGCTTCTTATTACAGCAGTTTCATATGGCTTAGCAAAGTAGACAGAGGATAAGTCATTAGAAAAATTGGTGTGAATGGATCAACAAAAATTCTCTGTAAATTATTTTTTTATTAGAATCCTTTGAGTAATTTGTATATTTATTTATTTGTGGATCGTTATCCTTATCTTCATAGTTGTTGTTTTCACCATATGTTGGACAATTATTCCTTTGATCTTCTTCAGGTGGTTAACAGCGACAGGATAGGAATGCCGAGTCTCTTAACTGTACCTTCAGTAATTACAGCCTTCCATAGTTGTTGTCTCACCCCGTTTTAACCTACTAATTCTCTGGCCTGCTTTGGTTAGGATTGAAACCACAATTTTCAGAAAATGCTCACCTAGAAACGTAGAGATTAAATACTTCTATCCACTGCGAAACATGGTGAAACAACAACAATAAGGATGAGGATAACAGTCCACAAATAAATAAATTCTCTGGTTATAATAAAGAGTAAATCCAGTGCCGCCAGGTTGGGAAGGAATATCATATTTTACAAAAGGAAAAAATTGAGATATCTTTTTCTCTAAGCCAAAGTAGTTTTTTTTTTAATTATTTCTTCTTTGTTTAGAAATAATGCAAATGTCTTAATGGAACTGATGTAATTGAGCAGTCCCAAATTTCTGGCCTTGGAAAATTTAGTTCACATGATACAAATGATGTAGACAATCTAATCTCAAAAAACTGTAACCTTGTCTGAAATGATGAGACGTTTTATCATTAGATTGTTAAAAAAAATTGCACATTTTGAAAAATGAGATTTTAAAAAATCGCATCTGACAAAAGTTTCACATTTTGATGCTTTCACCAAATGCTAACAAGAAAATTGTTTTTAAATAAAAATATAGTCCATCTTTGTTTCAAAAATTTTCACAACACGTTATATCATTTCATCAAGTGAATTAGGCTGTAGATACTTCTACACAAAATGAAGAAATGTTTCTTTTTTTGTTAGCATGGTGTAGAAGAACAAATTTTTAAGTAAATTCATTGAAAAATAAATATTTTAATAAATCAAAATATAAAATTTAATTAAAGATATTTTTTTTAATTGTTTGTTGGAAAAAAATTTAGTATACAAAACATTGTTATATTTAATTAAAAATATGTTTTAAATTGTTAAGAAAAAAAGATTCTTTTTATTTTTGTAATAAATTTATTTTTGAAAAATTAAATTTGTTTTTTGTTTCTTTTGAAATGTGTTTTTTTTTTACATGTTAATCCTTTTATTTTTTGTTTGAAGTTATTTGTGCTTGTCACTTTTATCACAGAGATTCTAATTACACAGAAAAAAGATCTTTCTCAAGCGTCGTTGTCATATTTGATTTAACGTCCATTTTACATTTCTATTATTTGCATTTTTCGAACTACTCTTCTCATCTTGAGTGCTATCCTCACAATGTTTTGGCTGATGTAACCTACAACCTTCTTTAGGTCTATCTTGTCAAATTCTAGAATCTGACCCATAGTTTGAATGGAACTCTTTATTTAATCCACTGGGGTAGCATACGTTCATTCCATCAGCCATGATCAGGTAGAAATGTCAATTAATTTGTATTGCTTGCCCTGAGGATTGAACCTTCAACCTCCAGTAGTGGGTCAATTGAATTTAACCACTTAGTGCTTTATCCATTACACGACAAGTCAAAAATCAATTTCATGGTGCGTAGATTTCTTTTTCATTTTTGCTTTCATTGTTTCTGTTTTCTGTAAATTGTCTTTTTATTCATAATACTTTCTCTGGTTTGAAAAGATTTTTTTTTTCTTGGGTTTTGAACATGTAAAAAAATGTATACAACCAACATCACTATCGGTTTAATATTCATTTAACATGCTGGCATATATTGGATGGCGTTTAGAAATCGACTCATAAACTAAACCATCTTTGACCAGGTCTTTATTTATATCCCCCCTTTTCTTTCAAATTCATCCTAATCACTAATTCATCCTCATATGTTTGTTCACTTATAAATTGACCCTGCTATCTCAACTGTTCTGCGTCTAATAATGCAAGAACTCTCATCCATTGTTTGAACATAATCCCATACAATCAAATACCTTTGCTTTTAATCCTCCTCGAAGCTCCTCAGCCACAAAAATAATTTTGCATATGAACTGAACAGATTGTAAAATTATGTTTTTCATATGATAAAATATTTCACTTAAGACTTTTTTTATTTACACATTTCCTCTACAAAATCAGTAATCCATTTCAAAAAACCGATAACAAAAAAAATGGTATAAAGTTGGCGAAAGAGTCTTCTACAAGATTCACAAAAATAATAAGACTTTCTGGGAGTCCGGTATTGTTGAGAAACAAATAGGCAACATGGTCTACATGATTAAGGGACCAGACTTCATGCACAAACGTCACACTAACCAAATTCGGAAAAGATACTCGAACAGTGAGGTAAGCAGATCGCCAGAGGAGGACATCATGGACACAGTGTTTGGTACTTTCAGGTGCCCATATCAGAGACAGCTCCGGAGAACAGAAGATCAAACAGAAAACGGAAATCAACAGAATTGATTAGGGTGAACCCAAAACAAAAACGTTATTAATCCCAGATGGGATATTTTCAAAGGGGGGTGTTATACCGGCCTTCCTTGAACAGAGGAATTTACACCGATTAGCACTATAAACAGCGCTAGTAATTCCAACACCAGTGAGAGAGATACGACTGCACTTCAAATGCTAGCCGAGTGTCCAGCAGATATACATGTTTCCTATCTTTGTACATTATTGTTATTACACTTGTTCCTTAACCGAATCTCGCCTTGATTGTTCTTATTTTCACTGTTGTCCCACGACACAACAGATGATATGGAAAGAAAACTAAAATTGCTACATAGTTAAATATAAGAATTCTCTCAGCAACTTTCCAGAACAATGAACACTTATGAATCACAAGTTTTTAAATATTTTCTGTTTTTATAATAATGAGTAATTGTGCACCTGTACGATGGCATTTGATCATCATGACGATCATATTTGGTTATGATTGTGACATGACAACATGGTATGTGATAATTCTTGTTAAAATATTCTTATTATCCTGCATGTAGATGACATATCTGTCATTTGCTGTTTTGTCTTCTCTGCACACTCTTTTTTTTGAAGATGTTATGCTGCTAGTCTCCATCAATTTGCTGTTTTAATACCTCATTGTAATACAGCTTTCTATTTCAGTAACTTCTTTTCAAGAATTGCAAAAGATTGTAGAACTCTCTTTCTCTGACTGTTTTCCTCCTACTTACAGCCTTGGTATTTTCAAAACTAAAGTTAATAGGAATCTTCTGTTTTAGTGATAATCACCTTTCCTTCTTGTTAGAAATTTACCTTGTCTCAAATAATTTTGATAAATATACAAACATATACACAGTGTGTCAAATTATTAACAAGATAACATTTTTTTTACCAGTTTCAGAAACTTACTGGTAGTCTTGTATCAAAAGTTTCAGAAACGTTGGCAATGCTGAGCTGCGCATACTGTGAAATTTTCGTACTGTTCCGCACATCGTAATTGCTGAATCCACGGTATTTGAGGTGTGTCAAATTATTAACAAGGCAGTTTGTTTTCTCAATAAAATGGGTCGTAAAAGTGATTTAAGTAGTTCTGAAAAGAGTACTATTACAGAACAGCTAGTAAAAGGTAAAATTATCCTCGAAATATTGAAAATGATAGGAAGGTACCATCAAACTGTGAAGAACTTTGTCAAGACCCTACAAGATACGTAAGAGAGCTGATAAAGGTAAATCTAGAGTTGTTTCACGCCGTTCTCTACTCCAAATTAAACGTGAAGTTGTTAAGAACTCTGTGAACAGACAAGTCGAGAAGTCAACAAATCATTGACCAAGCCGGATTGAAGAATGTCTAAAAAAGTACTCGATGTCACCTTCTGAAAGAAGTGGCAAAGTCTGTTAAGCCTGTGACAAAGCCTCCATTAAAGCAACATCACATACAAAACCGATTGAAATGGGCAGAGGACAACATGAAAACGGATTTTTCCAAAGTTTTGTCCATGGATGAAGTGCATGTCACTCTTGATGGCTCAGATGGCTGGAGCAAGGGATAGGTTCTAGATGGATGGCATTGTCATCAGCGTTTAAGGCGCCAACAAGGTGGTGGTGGGATAATGATTTGGGTTAGGATTATCGGAGGTACTTTAGTTGGCTCAGGGGAAAGTCCCAGAAGGTGTAAAAATGACGTCAAATGCTTACATAGGTCTTCTGAAGCAGCACTTTCAACTATGGTTGAAGAAGCAAAGGTTGACGTTCAGAAGAACCATTATTTTTATGCAGGATAATGCTCCCTCGCATGCAGCAAACAAAAGCAAAAAGTATTTGCAACAACTGGGCTTCTCTGGGCGACGGAAGATGGAGTGGCCTGCGAATTCACCAGATTTGAATCCAATTGATAACCTTTGGAGCATCATGAAGCGACGCCTTTATGCAAGTAGACACCAATTTAAGAGCAAAGATGAGTTGAGGGATGCTCTCAAAGAGGTATCGCGAGGAATAACTTGACGAAATCACAAATTTGCCTAATTGTGTGGACCAACGTCTTTTACAAGTCATTCATAAAAAAGGACCACATATCCCCTACTAATTATGTCAACGTAGAAATTGCTATGTAGTTATTGTGTACTAAGCATTTTTCCTAGTTCATTTAATGTTTGAAAATTATGTCAATAAACAAGTTATAGGTATATTGTGTTTTTTTTCAACCTCGTTAATAACTTGACCCACTGAAATCAACAGATATTCCTGCCTTCTGCCATAGTTTAGCTAATACTCCTTTAAATATGTTTATTTTCTGAATAGAGTGAATAGAGTAGCTGAATAGTATTGTAAGCACTTTTTCAAAGTTTCATGGATTTTTATTCACTTGTTTCTTAAATATTAAAAAAAATGTAAACTCGTTAATAATTTGATACGCAGTGTATATATGTATATAACACTGCTCATTAGATTTTTCTGCCAATGTTTTTTTAACATCATGTTTGTTTGAAATAATATATTTTTGTAACAAACATACAAAATTTCCATTGGAGTAGGTATATAAGTGGATGATTGAAAAAGAGAGAGAGAGAGGGTGTGAGACAGAGGAAGATTGGGGCATTAATTCTGAAGGAAGATAATGGATAGATGCCAAGAGGGAGAGAGAAGGTAAATGATGCTATCATCTATTACGAGCAAAATGGATTATTTAATCGTTAAATGGATTTGTGAAACTTTTGAAAACCTATTTACCTCCAGAGGTGTACATGCTGTGTCGCTGCCAACTATTTCTGCATTGGATAGACACAACTTTTGACCAATTCTGAGTTTCCCCAAGAAAGACAAATGAGGATTAAGAAACAATTTAGTCGAATACCAACCATCTGTGATTTCAAGATTTGTCTGAAAAACAAAAGCAAAGAAGAATGTAAAAGGCAAAAATTTAATTTTAGGATCAATTATTTTATAAATACAAAAATCAAAAACTTAATTTTATCTGATATAAAAAAATAAATTATTTCAGCATTTGCAAACATTTAATATGGTTGTGGTTACTGGCACAGATTGAGGATTTGGGATATTGAAGTTCTGTTAGACCTACTGCATTACATTTTACTAATACCTCAAAGGAAAGGTCTGTTCTCCCTCCAGCTATAGGTTAAAATAAGATAGTCTAGATTCTTAAGCTTTGAAAGGGAAATTAGCCTAGAAGAAGGAAAATCAAGTCTTGCTTCCCTGACTGCTGGAAAACCGCTTCTGTGGTACTAGTTTTCAAGAATTTGGGAGAAAGAACTGACCCATTAAGTTATCGCCCCATTAGCCTTCTCCCGCTTTTTGACAAAATATTTGAGTCCTTAATTAATCAAGCTCTAGTCCATCACCTTACAGCTGTTATACTCTTGACTGACAATCAATATGGATTTAAGCAAACCCGTTCCACAGCAGATATCCTAACTGTAATCTTTGAACGTATATACCGTTCACTGGACAAAACAGGGGAGGTGTAAAGCGATAGTCCTCGATATATCTAAGGCTTTTGACAGGGTATGGCACGATGGTCTTCTAAGGAAAATTAGATCATATAGTATCACTGGAAGAATATATAATATAATTAAATCCTTCTTAAGTAAGAGAAAAATCCAGGTTCTCCTCAACAGTCATACATCTAAACAATATGATATAAATGTGGGAGTACCTCAAAGGTCTATCCTTGGACCTTTATTATTCCTGATATTCATAAATGTCCTCCCTGATAAAATTGTTTCTGAGATGGGTATATATGCTGATGACACCACTTTCTTGAACAGGCATGAGGGGAAACAAATGAACACATATCTAAAGAAATGGCAGAAACACTAGAAGATGACCTCCAATCTGTAATGGAATGGGGACGAAAATGGATGGTCACATTCAATGCTGCCAAGACTAAGTTTGTTTCCTTTAATAACTACAAGAAACCTTTTCTACCACCAATAGCAATGGCCAAGAACACGTTACCTGAAAGTATTTCCTTTAAACTCCTTGGCCTAACGTTTACAGGGAATATGAACTGGAATAGATACATTGAGAGCATTGCCAAGGCTGCTGCAAAGAAGGTGGGCTCTCTCTACCGTACTAGAAAACTACTTATACCTGAAAATATCCTGTACCTCTATAAGGCTACCATTCGTCCATGTATGTAGTACTGTTATCATATTTGGCTGGTGCATCTGCTACTTGTCTCTCACTCCTGGACAGGATTCAGAAAAGAGTCACCAACCTGATAGGTCCTGAACTGTCATCTAGGCTTCAGCCACTGTCTCATCGATGAAATGTTGTATCCCTCTGCCTGTTCTACAAGTATTTTAATGGTGAATGCTCTGACGAACTACAAGCACTTGTACCCCCTCGTTGTGAATACTCCAGACAAGCAGCTAAATCCCACCCCAACACAGTAGAGATCCCTAGGTATACTACTCCAATAGTTTCTTCCCCAGAACTACTAGACTTTGGAACTCTCTTCCAGGATTCTGCTTTCCCAATGACATGCAAAAGTTCAAGTGTGATGTGAACAGATATCTTGCTGCCCATCTCCTTTCATAATGCCCCTGCAACTTATGTCCCTGATAGTAGCCCCCTACTTCAAAGTGGCACTGAGCCTTGTTTGAGGTGAAAATTGAATGAAAAAAAAAATTTGGTAGCCTCTCACTGTTATCAGATTTCTTAATGTCCTATATCATGAAAAGTAAGATGATATAGAAATGAAAAAACATAATTGTCATCCTTTGTTTGTGTAAAGAATACAAAAAAAAAACTTTGTTAGTATTAGTTGTTTTGATTGGACTCTCATCTTGAGCAAGTTCTTGCTCTAAATGTTTTCCAATGAAGAACCATCAAAGCGAAGGGCTTCTTCTGACTAGGGCATTGGTGAATTAGTGGTGAACATGGAGAAGCTTCATTTTCGAGGTGTTAAATATTAATGAAAATCTGGAGGAGTGTTGATCCCACAATAGATACTTGAAGTATGTCAGCATTGATTTTATGTAATTCCGATTTCCTTTTAGAAAATCAATTGAAAGAAATGATTCAATAGTCGTGAACATATTGCATGACTTTCAGTAGTGTTGAAGCAACCCTTTGTGTCAAATATTATCGTAAGCCTTGATATGTCAAGGGTTATTGCTTTAGAAACAAAGCCCTGTCAAGAGATTTATAGATCCTATGTGATATTACAGTTAGCATATCAGCAATTGATCTTGCAGGATGAAATCCGTATTGCTTATCACCAAATAGATTTCTTTCGTTGAACTAGTTGACAAATGCTTGATTTATCAGATTCAAGCAGCTTACTCAAGATGCGTAGAAGACTGATAAGATTTTTAAATACTAGGCAGACTAACGAGGATAGCTGGAAAACATTTCTCCTTTAAGCAACAACTGAATAATTTTGTTAGAATAAAAGAAAATTCTGAGATCAGGTTTTAAACACAAACACTGAAATATTAGGACTTGTTACATTGCTCGTTACATGAAGGTTTCTGGCAAGTTTGGCAATGCCTTGCACTCTTTCAAAGTTGTGTAAAGTTTAACATTTTTTTTCTTTTTTTACTTACTTCATCAAATATAAAGATTTTATGCAAAATGTGAAAACCAAAGAGAAAGCCAAATGTATTTTCTACTTTTTGTTAGATATTTTTTTTACAAATATGGCTGGCAAATTTATGGAGGGAATTCGGAACATATTTTGTAATGGGTGGATGGGGTATGCATGGAGACAAAGATGCAGGTGCAGATGGTTGTCTCGGTTTTGATAATAAATCAGATCTTTTTAGATATTATCCACCATTTTTTTGGTAGTGGGAGGATTTGCTGGTCTCTTATGCTTAATTTGCTTTGAATAAATATTAGTTTAAAATCAATTTAAGCTTTATAAAAGTGATAGAAATTGAGATAAACAGATCAAAACATTTATCAAGCTTTCAAACTGCATTTTTGTTGCTAGATGGACAGGCATATTTTTTGTGAATCTTTCAAGACAGGTTAGACATTTTGTTGAAGAAATTGAATGTCAAGTGACCAATTCCTTTTTTTTTTCTTGTTTCACACCCAACGAATCCAATATATTTCAAGTGGATCCGGTTTGATTTCTTCCTGTGAAAGGATGACGACAAAGGAGAGGCCAGTTTTCTTGAAGTGGATTAAGAGGGTAACTTAACAACTTTCGATAAAGGATCTGAAAAGTTCAATTTAGATTCAAGAAAAAGGGAAAGGCAATGTTGAAATGTGTTTGAAGGTCAAGAGACACTGATGAGCCATGGAACCTCACTTGTTCTTGCGCAGACAAATTTCAACGTTAATAATCAGACATCTTCTTCCTTCACCTTTCTTCATTGTAACTACTCCTCCTCCTCCTCTGATTAAATCCAATATAAAATATTAAAAAAAATGAGTTTCCTAAGATCCCTACTGGAATAGCATGAAGGGTAGGAGGGAATTTACGGAGTTGGGATAAAATATTGGATCATAGATAAGGTGTTAAAACTCCAATGAAGAAAATAAAATTTTGAAAGTAAGTTAACCTGCCTCTAAAACGAGAGCTAGTGTTAATCCTTGATGGCTTTAAACACCTGAAAAACATAAAATGGAAACAACAAAAAAAAGTCTTTCCATTGAAATAAAAAATGGAAAGACTTTTTCATCTTCAACCTTTATTGGTCAACAGAATTTTACTTTTTTCTAGATTTTTTGAAAATAATGAATTAAAAAGAAAAACAAAAAAAGGTGAGAAAAGGTAAAAAATAATAAAGAAAAATTAAAAAAAGGAAAAACTTTGTTTACAAAAAGCCTTAAAAGTAATTTTCTCTTATTTATCACTTCCTTTCTTCAGAAGAAAAGAAAAATGAAAATAACTAAAAATAAAAAATTATTAAATCAGTTTTTCGATCAACTTCATTAAAAGCAAATGATCTTCAACTAACACCATACCTACGTGGTCTTTATTTAACAATAAAAAAAATCTGTAAAATAATAAATTAAAGCAAAGAATAAAAACAAATATTGAAAAAAAGGAACAAAACAAAAAAGGTTTTAGTTGCAAAACGATTAAAAAGGCATTTTTAAAAGCTGTCAAAAAGTTCAAAGGTCATATTGGGAAGGAAGGTGAGGCTTATCTTGCAAAAAACAAAAAAAAAAAAAGCGATAAGTAGTGAAAAATTACTCAAAACTGTTTAGTTTAAAAGACGCAAACTCATTCATTGGACTTGATTGAAAATGTCAATAGAAAATTTGTTGTTATGAGAAAGAAAATATGTAAAGAATTTTGTTTTGGGAAAAGAACAAAATATTGTTAATATATATATATATATATATATATATATATATATATATATATATATATAAATATATATATTTATTAAGATGTGTATGTTTAGTTAGTTGTAGTTACACCATCAGAAGTGAATATCTTCCTTGTTAATAGTCTCTCACCAGACACTGCAATAGTAGTAAAAGTAGTTGTTACGAGAAACAGCCACACAAATATTTTTTCTGAAAATCTTATCAGTCAAATTTTATTTAAAAAGGGAAACAATTTATATAAAAAACTAACATACAATTGCAGGGATCTATGAATAAAATAATTAAACTCCCAACCGCATGTTAACTCATTGGCTGTTACCTACAAAGTGTACAAAGCATCTCTGCACATCGGCTCCATGCACCTTTCTGCCGAGAAAAAGAAAAATAACAGAAATTAATCCGACCAATGGGAGTATCACAGTCAGCATATTGTGGGAGTCGGTTGGGAGAGGTAAATAGCCAAGATTTTGAGAACCAGAAAGAAGAGGGACCCAGCAAACAAGAGACAGACATAGCATCAAACGACAAAAAGATCTGCTTTCGGAATTAAAGCCACCAACACTTCTCTGCTAAGAAAACCACCAAAAACTGAAAAGATACTTTGCCAGCAAAAAAAAAAAAAAAAAAAGTACTCTTAAAAATATTCATCTTTCAATTCCATCCTTTCTCTTACTTTACAAGTATAAAATCAAACCTTTTTAACACTCAAATTTTAACCAAACTTTTATTGGCCATAAAAGCTATCCAAATGTTCCTTGTCAATCTTGTTATTTTTGGTATGAACTTGTTATTCCATGTTATTAACATATAGCAAAAGCAATTCAACAACCAAAATTGACGTTTTCTTTCTGACTTTGAAGATAAATTTCATGTAATTAAATGAAAATAGTTGACTTGTTGCTTCGTTTTTTCTCCTTTCTCGTCTTTCTCCTTTTCTTTGTTCTGCTGTTCACAACCCTAAGTTTAGAAAATAAATACTCAATGTGATCTAAATTCATCAAGTCAACTTCTCCCCACTCCTCTGGAGCAAAATCACCCTCTTTTTATCTCAATACAAATTCACCCATGCAAAATGAATGCTCATTTGCATAAGTGAACTCTTGCCATAATACAAAAATAAAATATTTATCTTCCTTTTTTTTTTTTTTGTTTTAATGTTTTTTTTATTACATTTTCACCCCAAACAAGGCAAATTGCCACTTTGGTGTAGAGGGCTACTATCAGGGGCAATAACTACTGGGGTACTATCTAGGGATTTGGGCAGCAAGGTGTCGGTTCACGTTACACTTGAACTTCTGCACGTCAGTACTGTTGGGGAAGCAGAGACCTGGAATGGAATTCCAAAGTCTAGCGGTTCTGGGGAAGAAACTATTGGAGTAGAAAGATCTTTTACATCTAGGGATCTCTACAGTGTGGGGGTGGGATTTAGCAGCCTGTCGGGTTTGTCGAGGGTGCTCACGTCATGGGGGCACAAGTGATTGCAGTTCGTCAGAGCATTCACCACTAAAATACTTGTAGAAAAGGCAGAGGGATGCAACATTTCATTGATGGGACAAAGGCTGAAGCTTAGATGACAGTTCAGGGCCTATCAGGTTTGCGACTCTCTTTTGAACCTTGTCAAGGAGCGAGAGACTAGTAGCAGATGCACCAGCCCAAATGTGACAGCAGTACTCCATGGGCGAATGGTGGCCTTATAAAGGTACAGGATACTTTCGGGTGTTAGTAGTTGTCTAGCACGGTAGAGAGAGCCCACCTTTCTTGCAGCGGCCCTGGCAATGCCTTCAATGTAATTGTTCCAACTCATGTTTCCTGTGAACGTTAGGCCAAGGAGTTTGAAAGATGTACTCTCAGATAAAGAGTCTTTGGCAATTGCTATAGGTGGTAGAGAGGGTTTCTTGTAATTATTGAATGAAACTAGTTTAATCTTGGCGGCATTGAATGTGACCAACCATTTTTGTCCCCATTCCACTACAGATTGAAGGTCTTCCTCTAGTGTTTCTGCCATTTCTTTAGAAATGTGTTCATTCTTCTTCCTGTCGTGCCTGTTATAGAGTGTAGTGTCATCAGCATATATACTTTTTTTTTTTTTGCATAATAAGAAAGAAAAAATTCAATCCCTGCATGACCTTCAATTTTTTTTCCAAGTGGGCCCATATGATATCTTTTAGCTTGATATTTCAGATAAGTTTACCCAACTTATCTTGGCACGCAAGACAATTACCGGCAATCTGAAATTGACTAACTTGTTATCTTTCTACAGGATGTCCAGAATCGCTCTGCTGTAGATCTGTTGAGAGACGATAGCGAAGGCAGATTGTTAGAATTGCCATCCTCTATTTGAACGCCAAGAGGTGCCACAGCAACTACTATCCTACAAGAGCTTTATAACATCAGTGCCTTTCTGCTTGTGTTAGTAGAATGAATCAGTCAAAAACAAGCACAATGAGGCTCTTCTGGCACTGAAATAAGACTTCCCAGTAGGCTCTGAACTCCCTCAGAAAAAATGGGTAACCTTCAAGCAGGCCCAACCGAAGTTTGCCAAAATACAAAACAATCTGCACAAGTAGGACTATCATCAGGACGCTCAGTGTCCCTGCGGTGCCAATATGCAAATTATCGCACACATCCTCACAAGCAGTCCTCGGATGTGGACCTGAGGGATGCTTCAAACACTATGATGATTATCAGCACAGAAATTTCTTTTTCTTATTATGAAAAAAAAAAAAAAATCAAGCAGTAGTCTACATAGCTTTTGTCTGAAGTCAAAGAAAAAAGCAGAATTCCACATTTTCTGAATCCCAAAAAAAAGTGGAATTCTATGAAAAAGCAAAGAATGCACAAACCTGTAAAACTAATTCTTATCATTATGGTAGATCTTATTTTAGAACGAAAAAACTAAACATCTTGTAAATTTATTTCTTAATTATTCTATCACTTATAAATTTTTGTTTAACTTGTGATTCAATAAAATTAAGATATATTTTCGACATAGATCTTCTTTATAGTTTCCAAATGAGATGAAAAATAATTATCTCCAAAAAAAGACACAAAAACATAAAAACATATACAAAAAAATTAATTGTAAAAATTATGATTAAAAGTTTATTTTATTTTGATTGTGATATAAGTTTTTTGTGTTGAATTTTTATTGCACTACCAATCAAATTGTCACATCTTCAAATAAAGAGAACAAAAGAGAATAATTATGCAACCTACAAGTGGTGGGTTTTTTTCTGGAGAGATTGTCGAACTGTCTAATGATTGATTTATGCATGACACACAAACAACCATTCGTTTGGCAGGGGTGTCGTCTCTCTCAAGTATTCTTCTTAAAGCAGATCTGTAAAAGGAAATAATTTTATAGTAAAAAAAATTTGATTTAACAAAAGGTTACCCATTGATGCATGCAAAGTCGCAACCCTTAAGGAATATATAAATCCATTTCCTCCCTATCCTAATTGGAGAGGAAATGGAGAGGAAATAGTAGGCTAAACAAGACTCTTAAGCTTTAGTAAAAAGAAATAGTCTAAGAGAAGAACTACAAGATGATATTTTTCAATTCTAAATTGGATTAAATATAAAATCGAGAAATTGATTTGACAACTTGCTAAATGAAATATTTCTTTTTCTTTTTTTTTAGATGTAAAATTTTTAACAAAAAGTATGTTTTTTTTAAATGCTAAAATTTTGAAACTTTTATCCAAACATAAAGCATATGTTATTTGAAAATTATATTAAAAACGAACATACATGAATTTACATTATCAATATTTCAAGATATGATCTTCACTCTCTATTCTGTCTTGACAGTTCAAAGCTGGCTTTAAAAGCTGGCAGGTGATACCCTTTTCTGCCCCCTGCTAGGTCTTTTCAACATGTTAAGAACCTGTCTCTGTTCTAGCATTATTTTCATAACAAGTGCTCATCTGAGCTTCAATCTATGCCCTCCCACCACCACCACCACCACCACCACTAATCTTCCACAAAAGGCACCTGGCTAGCTCCAACCACTCAATAATTTTCCCCACCTCAATGCTAAAAGCAAATTCCATGAACAAAGTTTCTTTGCTGGAGCTACTTGCCAGTGAACTATGTTTTGCTAGCCTACTTTCCAACTAACTACAACATGGTCATCTTCAAGTCCAATGTAAACAAGTTTTGTTGAGTTGTCCACTTAAATAATCAAATTCTACATACTTTTCATCACTATGGATGACTACGCTGTTGTCTCAGTGACCACCATGCACTCATTAATCTTTATCTCAGGCCTTGATAAGTGATAACTCATTCGTGAAAAAAAAGTCGTAAAGGCTTTCTTCTAAAACCACTGTATTTGGCATTAAATAAGAGGAACAGTTGATGTGTTATAAAAAACAAAACAGAATTGTGTGCAAGACAAATGTCCACAAAATTAAAATTGAATGACATAGCACACATACCATCAGCTAAAAGGAGGCTGATTCAAGCATGAATCTACTTTTCAGCTGACTGAGAAGGTATAAAAACATGGACTTTAGTTAAGGGGCAGTTTGAGTCTGGGACTAGTGAAAACAAGACACGGAGAAAGAGAGAAATAAAGGATCAAAGAAAGAGGGTTGGTTGGTTGTTTTTGTTTTACGGCATATCAACCCTTTCCAGGTTATTTAATGCCGAATCCAAAGATTTTGAAGAAATATTTTTCTAATAGAATATATTTGTTGTTTTCACGTTGGTTTCTATTTAACCCATAGTTGGAACCCTAACAGGTACTACCACTCCGGGTCAGAGTGGACCTGGGAGCAATGGTAATTAAAGGGTGGCTCCACACTCCCCAAAGCCCACAAGCTGGGGCCTCACCACTGGATATAGTTTAAGGTCATATCCAGGACCCCCATTGAGGGACTTTTACCCTCTGCAGGGGGGCAGTCGGCGTATTCTAATGCCCCACCGACAGGGCCGAAAGAAAGAGGGAGATATATACATATAAAAAGAGTTCAGTTAAGTTTTTCTTTTTGAGAAGTTACACACTAACATGTGAAAATTTGCTGTTTTAAACTCTGTTTTCTTATTGAGAGCAGATTTCATTCGATATGACAAACTAGAATTGTATCAAGGTTGAAGAAAAAAGTATGTAGAATGATACACAAGAGACCTCTTACCTCTGACACTTGTCAATTTCAAGGTCATATCGAAGTTTCAACTGTAGGGCAACCATCTCTGGACGCAAACATCTGTCATATACACACATAAAAAAAGGGGGGTCAAATTAGTGAACAGAAACTGAAAAGAATCTCATTTCATAATTTTAAAGGAAAATGAAAAAAAAACCCAGCCAGGTTAGAGTTTAAATTGACTAAGAAAATTATGCAATTAAAAATGCATATGACTGCATTAGATTTTCATTTGCTTTCTTCTGCACCAAGAGTTGACTCATTTTCTGAGCAGAAGATCAGTTTTTATTGTACATAAGTCACAGAAACAATTTACTGTAGATATTTTTGTGCTACTATTTTACTTAGAACTTGTGTAAATAGAGGTTCATACTTTTCCTAGATTTTCTTATCTAATTAATTCAACTTGACCAATTTTTTTTGTAAAACTGCTCATCTCTATATTTGGTTATGTAAAATGTAAAAATCAACAATACAACATTTATCAATTAAATACTCCAAGTAAAACAGTCAATGTAGCTTTGTGAAAGAATTATTCATGTTATAAAAAAATGAGATTCAAAACCTTCCTCCAAAAAGTTGCGGCAGTGCCACTTCGTACGCAGCCAATTTCCAAATGATCCATCGATAATGATTAAAAAACCATTGACGAGAAATCAGCTTCGGGTCAACACCTTCAATTGTCTGGAATGCTCTGAAAAAAAAAAAAAAATAAAAAAATAATTAAGCAAAACAAATTTACATTGCAACAAAAATTTAACACAAACCAAAAATGGCGAAGTGCCCATCTTTTTTTTTAATCACCATATTACACAATTTTTAATAAAATCACTTGCCCAAATATTTTTTATTGATTTTGAAACTAATTATCTTTTTTCAATTTATTATTTTATACTTAGATGATACAGCTGTTAAGATTGTTCAGAGGTTTTGTTAATCCAGTGATACTACTGGAGTACAGGCAGGGACAGGTGTTAATGTGATTACAAAACTTAGAAGTGGGTGAAGCAAGTGTAGGAAACTTCTACAATAACTAACCAACAATCAAGAAAAGAGTTTATCAGTGTGATGAAATCTGGCCAGAGAGAGAGAGAGAGAGAGAGAGAGAGAGAGAGAGAGAGAGAGAGAGAGAATGGATGAGAGTTTTTATTATTCGCATTCTTCAGATTACTGTTCTCATCTAGAGTGTCATTTTTTTAACGTTACACTCAATGTAACCTTTGACCTTCTTCGTGTGTATCTTGTAGAACTTCGGAATCTTTTTGCCAAACTAGGGACACTGTACAAAATTTTGAACAGAATCCTTTATTTAATTCATGGGGGAGCATATTTTTGTTCCATCAACTTAAGTAATTTGTAATTGTATTTTGACTGTCACCCACACTAAGGATTGAACCTTCCACCTTCAGAAGAGTGTAACTTAGAACTAAATTTTACCAAGTATCATATTCACTACACCACAGGTCCTTGCAATGAGAGTTTTTCCTGTAAATTAAATAAATGGTTCCGTTAAAACTCCCAAGTTTGACAAGAGACACTGTAAAAAGATTAAAGTTTAAATTGACCAAGATGTGAAACAAACAATTAAGATGAAATCAGTAATCTAAAGTATCCAAATAATACGAATAATCAATCCTCATCTCAAAAAATCAGAAATGTAATTTGGATAAGAGTTGGATTGAACCGTAGAGATTCAACGTCTCTATCAACTTTGTGGCCCTTGGCGCAGTTGATAGAGACGTTGAATCTCTACGGTTCCAGGTGAGAATTGTCTGAAAATAGCAGTTTCAATCCTACCCAAAGCCGGCCAGAGGTTTACTTGGCCAAAACATGGTGAGATGGATAAGAGTTGTTGGGCAATTGAAGTAACAGGATTAGTCGGCAGGAGTAGAGTAAAGAAAATATGGGAGGAAGCGATACAAATGAGAAACAACTGTGGAACTCTCTTCTGTTTGCCTGTTTCCCACCTGACTACAACTTGGAAGTCTTCAAGTCCAACATAAACAAATTCCTGATAAACCGCCCCCTTAAGTAAGACACGTTATCAAATCTCGATTACTACGATATTGTCCCATTGATTACTGTACATGCAATAACCCTTATCCCCTGGTGGCCTCCGGGCCTTGATAAGTGGTGACTTTCATGTAAAAACCAGAGAAATACAGACTTATAAACAGATACAAAAACTCTCCAATATATGCCAGAACGTTAAACAGAATATAATGATAGGACATACAAAATACAGAAATATAACTCTAATCTATTCAATATTTTCAAATTTTTGAGATGAGGGTTGATAATCATATTATTTGGCTTATTCAAACTACTGCTATAATCTATGTTCAAATAATCCAAATATTATCATTTCAATCTTAAAAACAAAATTTGGAAAAAATATATTTTATGTCCTTTTATCAAAATATTAGGTTGTCCTAAAAGTTTGTAAAAATTTGCGAAAAATTGAATTTTTATGCAATTTTTAATTGCTTTTTGTTTATATTGTTATAGTGATCTTCGTCTTTCTATTCCAGATAGTAATTGATAAAATTGAGCTGCAAGTTTTGATTTGTCACTGTTGGAAGTGAGGTCTTTCAACCAGGGAAACCACAGAAGAGGTTTGTGCTGTCAAAGGTGTAAGAACAATTGCATACGTGGCGATTTCAAAGTGGTACAAGTGTTTCAATTCTGGCGACATGAGTCATTAAGATAAGCCTCATTCAGGACGTCCGTTAAAATTGGATCTGGTTCTGATCAACCGAAAGCACGTTTTGATGCAGCAGGACAATGCCAAGCCATACACCGCCAGGAAAACCAGAGCCAAGTTTTAAGAACGGGATGGCGTTATTCAGCTTACAGTCCTGACTGTGCTTTAACAGATTACGACCTTTTCCACTCAATGCAACACTTTCTGAAGGACTTAAGATTTGACTCGTTTGATGAAGTCGAAGAAGCATGTCAAAAATTCTTTGATTCACGCCATCTGAATGGTATTTTGTCCTAATCTGAAAGCTTGCAGATCAATGGCAGAAAGTCTTAGAAAATGATCTTTATTTTGAGTTTTGTTTTATTATTACTTTTAAGTTCCAAATTATAGATGTATTATTAAAGAACAGATCCATTAAGTTATCGCTCCATTAGCCTCCTCCTGCCTTTCGTCAAAATATTTGAGTCCATAATTAATCAAGCTCTAGTCCATCACCTTACAGCTGCTGAACTTCTGACTGGCCAACAATATGGATTTAGGTAAACCTGTTCCACAGCAGATATCTTAACTGTAATCTCTGAACGTATATAACATTCACTGGATAAAGCAGGGGAAGGTAGAGTGCAAACCCTAAATATATCTAAGGCTTTTGGCAGGGTATGGCATGATGGTCTTCTCAAGAAAATCAGATCATATGGTGTCACTGGAAGAATACTAAACATAATTAAATCCTTCTTAGATAAGAGAAAAATTCAGGTTGTCCTCGATGGTCGTACATCTAAACAATATGATATAAATGTGGGAGTACCTCAAAGGTCTATCCTTGGACGTTTATTATTCCTAATGTTCATAAATGACCTCTCTGATAAATTTGTCTCTGAGATGGGTATATTTGCTGATGACATCACACTCTATAACAGGCACAAGGGGAAAACAAATGACCACATATTTAAGAAAATGGCAGAAATACTAGAGGGTTGGTTGTTTTTGTTTGACGGTATATCAACCCTTTCCAGTTATTTTTAAGAAAAATTTTTTAATAGAATATATTTGTTTTTATTCAAGTTGGTTTCTATTCAACCCATAGTTAGGACCCTAACAGGTACTACCACTCCAGGTCAGAGTGAACCTGGGAGCAATGGCAATTAAGGGGTGGCTCCACACTCCCCACAGGCCGCAAGCTGGGGCCTCACCATCAGATATAGTTTAAGGTCATATCCAGGACCAACACTAGAGGAAGACCTCTAATCGGTAGTGGAATCGGGACATAAATTGTCACATTCAATTCTGCCAAGACTAAGCTTGTTTCCTTCAATAATTACAAGAAACCTTCTCTACCACCAATAGCAATAGCTAAAGACACATTACCTGAAAATACTTCCTTTAAACTCCTCGGCCTAACGTTCACAGGGAACATGAGTGGGAACAGATACATTGAGAGCATTGCCAAGGCCGCTGCGAAGAAGGTGGGCTCTCTCTACCATGCTAGAAAGCTACTTATACCTGAAAATATCCTGTACCTCTATAAGGCCACCATTTGCCCATGTATGGAGTATTGTTATCACATTTATGCTGGTGTACCTGCTACTAGTCTGTCACTCCTGGATATGGTTCAAAAGGGGAGTCGTCAACCTAATTCGTCCTGAACTGTCATGTAAGCTTCAGCCTGTCCCATCAACGAAATGCTGCATCCCTCTGCCTGTTCTACAAGTATTTTAATGGTGAATGCTCTGACGAACTACAAGCCCTTGTACCCACTCGACGTAAATAGCCCCAACAAACCTGACAAGCGGCTAAGTCCCACCCCTACACAGTGGAGATTGTAACGTGCATCCAGGAGATAAGCGCCCGCGTGTTTGCGTGTTGTGTGGGTACGTGGGAGAGACGGATGAGGGGAAAAAGACTTACCTCGAGACCAGCTCAGCGTTACCGACCAAAAATAGAAAAGAAGGACCAAGATGGCGACCGCCGTCTTTTGTAAAGTATGATGTCTCGCAAAGTCACACGAATTCTCGGAATATGCAAATTTAGCCGGCCTAGAACGACGATAAAAGCGGGTGAGGGGAAAGACGTGAGGGAGTGACGATTGAGTTGGCTGGGGAATCGTGTGGCTGTTGCTTCTTGTGCCGTGTTGAGGATATCTTACCGTGTTAAAGAGAGAGTCGGGCGCCATCTTGAATTTTTCCTTACATTTTTTTCTTACAAGCTATTTCGGCCATTTGGCCTCTAGGACTATGACCGAGTCGAAATTTGACTTAAAGCTCATACCCGAGTTTGACGGGTCCACGTCCATCGTCGACTGGGTTGAAAGGGTCGAGCTGAAGTGCGACC
Source organism: Euprymna scolopes (assembly GCF_053919585.1). NCBI lineage: Eukaryota > Metazoa > Mollusca > Cephalopoda > Sepiida > Sepiolidae > Euprymna > Euprymna scolopes. Next base: position 196,601,988 of record NC_136484.1, read on the forward strand.
TTTGTGAGGTGAAAAGGGTACACACTGTAATTCCCCTGAGATTGGCTGGGGGTGCCTTGAGTGTATATCAGCAACTCAGTGCTGCCGAAAAGGGAGATGTCACCGCAATTAAAGCTGCGCTGTACAAGGCATTTGCCATGGATCCTTGTACGGCCTATGAAAAATTTGCTTCCCGAAAACTTCTACTGGAGGAAAGCGTTGACGTTTTCTTCGCTGAGTTAAAGAAACTCGCAGTTCTGTTCGGTGGAGGGGTGTCGGAGCGGACGCTCGCGTACGCGTTTGTGGCGGGCCTTCCCACTCGGGTGAAGCAGCTACTGAGAGCCTCAACCAGCGTTTCAACAACGACCATGGAACACTTGATGGAACGTGCTCGAGCCATCATCAAAGATGAGGAGGACCTGGGGGAACCAGTTGTGATGGCGACACAGACAGGCCAGATTGGCGCTCGGGAGATTCCGAATCAGAACCCTGCAAGCAATGGGAAATGTTTTCGCTGCGGCCGACGCGGACATTTTGCAAGGAATTGCACCAACAGGGGGCGTGTGCGCTGTTTTAAGTGTGGCGGTTTGGGGCATCTAGCCCAAAACTGTGCGGGAAACGTATCAGGGGAGAGGACGTCAGCGCCGCCCTGCTCCCCGAGCAAAATTTGAACAAGGCGCAACCAGTAATAACCGTCTACGTAAGCAGGATACCCTGCTCAGCACTTCTCGACTCAGGCTGTTCGCATACTATAGTGAGCACCAGGCTGTGTCCAAGTTGGACTAAGAGGAAGATCAAAGTCGCCACGATAGGAGGCGAGACCCAGACATGCTGTGGAGCTGGAACTGTCAAGATCTACACGGACACCGGTGCAGCTACTAAGATCAATGTGCTCGTGACCCAAGGAAATCTCCTGGGGTTTGACCTGTTGCTCGGATACGATGCCATCAAGGCGCTGGGGGGAGTCGCAATTCATCGGGATGGAAAGGTGCGATTCTTAGAGGCCCCAGTGTGTGCAGCGCTCCATATCGATCGGCCGGATTTTACAGTGGACTACGACTCGCGCAAGAGGGCCTGGATTGCATCTTGGAAGTGGACCGAGGGAATGGCACCGACTAAACTCAAGAATGGGGTTGCAGAGTACCCTATACCCAGTGAGGCCCGAGCAGAATACGAAAGGGAACTAAAGGCGTGGATCCAAGATGGCTGGTTAATCCCCTACCCTGAGGACAAGCTTGGGCCTCCGAAGGGTCTAATACCCTTGATGGCAGTAGTCCAGCATAACAAGTCGAAAGTACGGCCCGTGCTGGACTATAGGGAGCTTAACAAGCATATTGAAGCCTACACTGCCGATGCTGACGTATGCGCCAGTAAGTTGAGGGAATGGCGTCAGAAAGGCACTAATGTCTCAATATTGAATTTACGAAAAGCCTATTTACAGGTGCGAGTTGATGAGACGTTGTGGCCGTTCCAGACAGTTTGGTTCCAGGGGCAGAGGTACTGCCTTACACGCCTTGGCTTCGGCCTAAATGTGGCACCACAGATCATGAAGACTATTGTCAACACAGTATTGTCCCAAGAAAAGCCCATGAGGGACTCAACGTCAGCTTACATTGATGACGTATACGTCAATGAAGATGTACAGTCTGCGTCGTGTGTCAAAGAAAAGTTGGCTCAGTTTGGTCTGGAATGCAAGAATACCGAACGTTTAAGGGAAGGAGCACGTGTATTGGGATTGGATGTTTATGAAGAGGATGGCACCCTACAATGGAGGCGTGGCAGTGAAATTCCAAGCATCCCCAACCTCGTTACAAGGCGGACCGTTTTTTCTTGGTGTGGAAAACTTGTTGGTCACTTACCGGTCTGTGGCTGGCTCCGCGCAGCTGTTGGTGTGATTAAACGCAGAGCAAATTTAACAACCACGGGTTGGGATGACATATCCGATGATGTCCTACTAACTCTGATGATTAAAGAGACACTGGAGAGAGTGAACAAGAAGGACCCTGCCTGTGGGCGGTGGTGTGTTAACGGAGACAACGTAGGTGTGTGGGTTGATGCCAGTTCTTTGGCGTTGGGAGTATCGTTGGAGCAAGGAGGAAACGTGTTCGAGGATGCGTGTTGGCTGCGGCCCGTAACAGATTCTCAGCATATCAACCTGGCAGAGCTGGACGCTGTTGTAAAGGGGGTAAATCTGGCCCTGCAGTGGCAGTCTAAGAAGTTGACCTTGTACACAGATTCTCTCTGTGTCTACCACTGGGTGTCTGACACACTTTCAGGACGGACACGAATCCGTACCAAGGCAGCAAGCGAAATGTTAATACGGAGAAGGCTAGACACGCTAAAAAACCTGGTATCTGAGTATGGGCTATCACTGAGCGTCACTCTGGTGCCATCACATTGTAATCGTGCTGACCAACTGACCCGTGTACCTCACAAATGGTATGAAGCCGCGAAGATGAGAATGGAGATTACTGCTCGATCTTGTGCAGTTGCAATCGACCCATGTCAAATACAAAAAATTCATGCACAGAGCGGACATCCGGGTATCAAGAGGACCCTTTATTTTGTGAGGCGTGCATACCCAGCAGTGACCAAGATGGATGTCAGACAGATCGTCAGAAATTGTGAGGCTTGCCAGTCTATTGATCCTGCACCAGAGCGATGGCAGAAGGGTCGCTTGGAAGTTGAGAGTGTGTGGCAGCGGCTGGCCATGGATATTACCCATTACAGTGGCAAGCCCTTTCTAACTCTCATTGATTGCGGGCCTACGAGATTTGCGGTGTGGCGGCAGATGACCAGACAGGATTCAGCAAATGTTGTTCGCCACCTATCATCCACTTTTTTTGAGCGAGGTGCGCCGGAAGAGCTCCTGACTGACAATGATGCAGCGTTTTGTAGCCAGCAAGTCCGGCAGTTGTTAGATGAGTGGGGCGTCCGTCTACGGTTGCGATGTGCGCATGTGCCATCAGGAAATGGCATTGCTGAAAGAAGCCATCGCAGCATCAAGAGAATTGCTGCCAGGAAGCGATGTACTATTGCGAAAGCAACATATTGGTACAACATTACGCCAAAGGACGGGACGTCCCCTTCAACCGCACCTGCGAATGCTATTTACACGTACCGAGTCGGAGTGAAGGGAATCAACACTACGCAGCCAACCGACAAGGGAACATATAACAGATATGAAGTGGGAGATCCAGTGTGGGTGCGGCCTCCAGGAAATCGGTGCACCGACAAGTTTAAGCGAGGACACATATCTGGAGTGATTAGCCAGCAGTCTGTTTTGGTCGATGGAACCCCACCACATGTGCGAGATCTTCGCCCAGCTACCGAGGTGCGTCATACAACTACAGAAGAAAGCAGTGAAGCGTCTAGCGATGAGCTGCCGATGCACGGATTCAGTGAGCCCCTTCCAGAGACTGATAGCAATACTTCATCTGATGAGGCGGAACCAGATCCAGAGCCCGAATCTGAAACAGTGAATGTACCTCTTCGCAGAAGCACACGCACTAAAAGGCCACCCCCCCCAGTGCTCTCTATGTGATCATCAGATCAGGGGGGAGTGTAACGTGCATCCAGGAGATAAGCGCCCGCGTGTTTGCGTGTTGTGTGGGTACGTGGGAGAGACGGATGAGGGGAAAAAGACTTACCTCGAGACCAGCTCAGCGTTACCGACCAAAAATAGAAAAGAAGGACCAAGATGGCGACCGCCGTCTTTTGTAAAGTATGATGTCTCGCAAAGTCACACGAATTCTCGGAATATGCAAATTTAGCCGGCCTAGAACGACGATAAAAGCGGGTGAGGGGAAAGACGTGAGGGAGTGACGATTGAGTTGGCTGGGGAATCGTGTGGCTGTTGCTTCTTGTGCTGTGTTGAGGATATCTTACCGTGTTAAAGAGAGAGTCGGGCGCCATCTTGAATTTTTCCTTACATTTTTTTCTTACAGAGATCCCTTGATGTAAGAAAGCCTTCTACTCTAAAAGTTTCTTCCCTAGCACTGCTAGACTTAGAAACTTCCTTCCGGGATTCTGCTTTCCGACTGTACTGACATGCAGAAGTTCAAGTGTAATGTGAACAGACATCTTGCTGTTCATCTTCCTTCATAATATCCTTGCAACATGTCCCCGATAGTCGCCCCCTACTTTAAAGTAACACTGTGCCTTGTTTGGGGTGAAAATGAAATAAAAAAATCTAAAAAAATCTTCACCATCAATAATAATGGCAATAGATTACATATTATCATTGTCTATAGATATTTAAATATCATGTGAACAAAGATCTTGTTGCCCAACTCTCCATTGAAGTTCCCCTCTTATAAATCTGGCCCCCATAAAAGTAACCCCTTACACTTCAATGGCAATGCCTTCTCATATTGGTTTTAAAAAAAAGTAGAGTAAAAAGCAATAACAACAAAAAACTGCTTTTTAAGTAAAAGATTTGCTTAACTGACTCGTCAAGAGTCTGAGGAAGGGGATCAATCTTTTTCTCTATTTCCTCGTATTCAAAACTGCCTTTACTTCAGCTAAGGCATATATAAAGCAAAGCTATTTGAGTATCTGTGTATTTCCTGGTATTCATCATGTATGCATGATAGAACATGCGTATCAATTTGAAATGTGCAAAAAGCGAAACTATATTTGAATCAATTCATTTAAAGGTTTGCAAATCAAGATAACACACAAGTGATTCAAAATAAAACTCACCCCCACTTCAAACTACTTGACCTTGAATTCATGTTGCCTAATCTTAACAAAGTCCTCTTTGTCAAATTCAGTCCTTCAGGAAGAAATGTCAAGGAGTTTTATAACTGATGAACAAGTCAATGAATCTGCTTTACGGCATATCAACCCTTTTATACAGTATTTTTTTTTTTTTTTTTTTTTTTTTACAAGGGTGTCACCACTTATCAAGGCCCAGAGGCCACTCAAGGATAAGGGTTAATAGGTATACATTAGTCATTGTGATTTTAGCATAGTAAACAGTGGGAATTTTGAAACTTGGATTACTTAGGGGGGACGATTCAATTAGAACTTGTTCACATTGGACTTTTTTTTTTTTTTTCATAGGTATCAACTCATTATCAAGGCCAAGAGGCCACTCAAGGATAAGGGTTAAAGAGTGTACAGTAGAAATTGGACAATATAATAATCATTAGTAATGAAAATTTGGTAAATTTGATAACTTATATGGAACGGCTCATCAAGAACTTATTTACGTTAGACTTGAACACAACCATATTGTAGTCAGCCGGAAAGCAGGAAAACGGAAGACAATTCCACAGGCGTGCAGTTCTAATAAAAAAGCTTTGTTCATGGAATCTACGTTTAGGTTTAGGCACAGATAAAGAGTGGGGGGAATTATTGATAGTGTTTACAGCTAGACGAGTGTTTCTTGTGAAAGTTTTGCGAGGGGGGACCATAGATTGAAGCTCAGTCGAACACTTTCCATGAAAATAACGATACATCAGAGACAAACTCGCAACATCTCTTCTGTGAGATAGAGGTTGCAAGGAAGAGAAAAGGACATCTCCTACGAGGCTACGAAGTCTATTTTGAACTCTATCAAGGCAGGCCAAGTCCTTTTAATAAAGGTTGGTTAAAGAGAGACTTGTTGCAGAAGTAATCAATCAGGGTTTCTTTTCAAATTACTTACTCTTTATTATTATTATTATATATTAGCAGGACCTACGTACCGGCGTTGTATGGTGGAAGTATGCCCCCCCCCCTCCCATCAAAAAAAAAAAAAAATCAATTAAATTACAATTGTTAGTGGAAGCCACTGCTGGCCCAGTATAATAGTGGGTACTGGTACCCATGTACAAAAAATGAATGTACCGTAGATTTGTTCCAATAATAAAAAAAAAAAAATCACTGAATTTTATTAAACGATATATGTAGCGTAAAAAATAAGTTTGTTTTATTTTGTTCAATAATGTTCTGTATTTTTTTTTTTTTTTTTTTTTTTACAAGTGATCACCACTTATCAAGGCCCGGAAGCCACTCAGGGATAAGGGTTATTGCAAGTACATTACGTTAGTGTGGAGATTTGATGAAGTGTTTACTTAAGGAGGCGGTTCATTAGGAATTTGTTGACGTTGGACTTGAACACATCCAAGTTGTAGTCAGGTGGGAAGCAGGCAGACGGAACAGAGTTCCACAGACGTGCAGTTCTAAGAAAGAAGCTTTGTTCATGGAATCCGCGTTTTGATTTAGGCACAGATATAGTGGGGGAAATTTTTCACAGTGGATTCAGCTAGACGGGTGTTTTTCGTGAAAGATTGGCGAGGGGGGACCAGAGATTGAAGTTCAGACGAGCACCTGCCATGGAAATAACGATAAAACAAGGAAAGGCTCGCAACGTCTCTTCTGTGGGAGAGAGGTTGCAAGGTTGAGAAAAGGGCATCCCCCACTAAGCCACGAAGTCTATTTTGTACTCTGTCAAGGCAGGATAGGCTGTTTTTAGCAGCTCCTGCCCAGATATGGCAACAGTATTCCATCCTTGGACGTACTTGGCTTTTATATAGATAGAGAATTGCATCAGTAGTGAGATATCTTCTGGAGCAGTAGAAGGATCCCACCATCTTTTCAGCGACCTTAGCAACAGACTTGATGTACGTGTTCCATTTCAGATCAGGAGTAAAGGTCAAACCCAGAAGCTTGTCAAAACACAGCGGTGCCTCACCCAGATGAGAGCCATCCATCACAATTGATGCCAGATGGGGATCAGAGCGTTGATGATGTAAGGATAGGAGTTTGGTTTTGGATGCATTTTGGCATAAAAAAAAATGCAAGTATTAGTGAGCTAACCTTTCCAATTTAGTTAAAACAAAAGCGTCTTTTTCTTTTTAAATTTTTAGAAAAAATCTTAATACAAAAGTCGCAAGTATTAGGGAGCTAAATTCTTCAATATATAAATGCATATGAAATGCGTCATTTTGAAACACCACAGCAGGCCAGATCACAGTGTAGTATCCGTTCTGTTGCTACACTTTACCTTTTCTGTTCTCAGTCAGTGGAGGAGAAATCCTCCATGACTGAGACAATTTTTGTCCCTATCTAGAGTGCCTTTTTTGGGAGCTAGATTTTCCCCAAATTAAAAACCAACCTTGTGTCCAACTGCTCTCATGGGGAGGTAAGTAAATAGGAAGATTAGCAATGTTTTTAATCGTATACAAACTCAGTTTTGTTGATGTGTTTAATCGTATACAAACTCAGTTTTGTTGATGTGTTTAATCGTATACAAACTCAGTTTTGTTGATGTGTTTAATCGTATACAAACTCAGTTTTGTTGATGTGTTTAATCGTATACAAACTCAGTTTTGTTGATGTTTTGACAAAGAGGTCATCATAGTTTTATCAACATTTTTTTATCAATATTATTGTGACTGGCAATGAATTTTCAAATGTTAACCTGAGAGATTCGAAGTTCCTGTCACAAATTATCTAATCACAATCATAAAAATTGCCTGTCGCTTAGCAGCAACAAACAAAATTGTGCCCATGTGCAAGAGCAAAAGAATTTCTTAATTGAACTTCAGATAAGAAATTAAATGAACTGAAAAGATTCTGGATTTTTTTCTGGGATTTTTTTAGTTTTCATAAACTAAGAGTTATCTGCCCTCGACCTACTAACAGCTACTCATTTCATCATTGTCTTTTACTTTTCTTTTTTTTTTTGCACACGTAAATTTAGAATTCTTTTAAGCTATTGCTAGTGATGATACGGTCGGATGATGAACAAGTTATCAAGACAAACTAATCAGTTTGAAGTTCTTCAAAGACTACTGTTTGCAACTGACACTGAGAAGTCAGAGTTGTGATAAAGTGCACGGGGCAGAAAAACAATGATCAAAACGATATAAATGAGAATACTCGTTTATATAATTCTAGAAAAAAATAGAATATGGGAAAATATAGAAGTATGGGGGGAGGGATGATACAGATAAGGTTTAAATGACAAAGATTAGAGTGGGGAGTATGTGTCCAAATAGATAAAATAACAGATTTCAATGTTATAAAACAAAAAAGAACAACCACCAAAATGCATTCAAACATTTTCAAGTTTGTAGGGCAAAAAGTAAAAATAATTAGTTTTTATTTAGAATTTAACCGAAATAAAAAAACAAAACTACAGAAAAAATCTTTATGATGTAAACACTCAGCATGGAAATGTCATTTTCCAAAAAATTATAATAAAAAACAATAGTTTTGGTAGGTGAGTATGAGGATCGAACCTAAACCCTTGAGGCGAAGTTGGAAATTAAAGTGTGAAAAAAAAAACATGCGATGTTAACCATTGGGCGACCGCGCGATACTAAAGGAAACACGTTTGAATTTATTTAATCCCTTGGATTTGGCAGGTGCATGTTTTGATGACTTAATGAGGTCAACTTTGACTGCGGGATAGTATTTCATTTACTGCGGGAACGCTTTTTTTTTTTTTTTTTCCCAAGATGTTGAGGGGGGGGGGGGAGGGATCAGCTCCCCTTGTCCAAATTGAATAGCAATTGTTTGATATAAGAAAAATATTTCCACATTGATCAAAGCTGATTGCTTTCAGACATTTCCGGCGATAGCTGGAAAATACTGCCAGAATTAGTGTCGCTTTTATTATAGGAAAAAGCCTAATCCACATGCGGCGAGCGACAAATGTTGAATATTTATCTTCCCGAACTCGAGCAAATTAAATAGACAGGCGAGCTCCGTTGTTAACTCGGAGATATTATGATTTATACGTGATATAAAAAGTTTCAAGTTACGAGCCGACTGACCGCTTATCTGAAAAAAGCCTTTCTTGGACATACACAAAAAGCGAACATACATACACACATTTTCGCTTTTATATATATAGATGGCTTCATAAGACAGTTTCTTATTCCTTACTCATAAAATTTGATTTTCTTTGTTAAAAATAAAACTACTAAATCAATTTACGTGATTTTTGGAATATGACATCTTTGTTCTACGATGGGTATGTACGTCATAAAGATTTTCCTGTAATTTTTTTTTTTTTTTTAATTAGGTTGAATTCTAAATACCCCCCCCCCCCCATCAATTTTATTTTCCCTCATTTTTCTGTAAAATGATCAGTTAATGTAGGGATAAAAAATCTTTTGTAGAAAACAAAAGTTAATTTGATTGCATTTAGCAAAAGATCAAAATCCCTTGATGAGTTGAAAGGACATGGAGGTGAGAAATGATGTAATGGAGGGGTGTAAAAGAACTATGCATACAATTGCTACTAATTATATAAATTATTTCATATTATTGAAGTTGGGGAAGATATATTTAATTCTTCAAACTGGAAATTGGATAAATGGGAGAAATATTAATGATGTAAAAGTCATTACAATTTGCAAAAATAATGAGATTTTAATTTGTGCTTGTTTTAAATTCCACCAATATCAAAAAACTAAAAAAAAGAAAAATTTGTATGGTGTACATACCCATGATGAAAAGAAAATATCCTACACCAAAAATGGTGTAAATTGATCAAGTAGTTTCATTCTTATAACGAAAATCATTTTTAAGCAAATTTGAGTTCTCGCATGTTTGAATTATTTGGTTGGTTGTTTTTATTATACGGCATATCAACACTTTTCAGGTTATTTTGAAGAAAAATTATTTAATAGAATATATTTATTGTTTTCTAGTCGGATTCTATTTAACCCATAGTTGGGACCCTAACAGGTACTACCACTCTGGGTCAGAGTGGGCATTGGGAGCAATGGTAATTAAAGGGTGGCTTCACACTCCCCAAAGCCTGCAAACTGGGGCCTTGCCACTGGATGTAGTTAAAGGTCATATCCAGGACCATTGAATTATTTGGAGTTATCTCCCTTCATATTGTTTTCAAAATGGCACCACAAGATTGTCTTTCCTTGTGTAGCCATTAAATTTGAGTTTCTTATTTAAAAATAAAACTACTTGATGTGATTTTGGTGTAAAATATATTTTTTCTGAATAAGTACATGACAAACATTTTTTAAAATTTTTGTTGGACAAATTCTGGACAAGCACCTTTTAAATCAAATTGTTTTATGGAAAAAAAGTTTCAACTTTAAAAGTAGAAAAATTTAGTGAATATGGACAGTGGATTTGATTATTAACTTTTATTATGTATTTGGCGTTGCCCGGGAGTTGTTTCACTTTCATTTGAACTATGCATTTATTTTTAGAAAAGATTTTCATAATTAAAGTTAATAATATAAAAAAAAACATACAATTGTTACATTATTAATTTAAGCAAATTGTTATTTTGTTATTGCAATGTTGTTTGGACCACTATACAATTATTGGATGTAAATAACTTTTAAAAGTTTCTATCATAAGGGTTTGCAAAGCTCGAACTACTAGCTTCCCTGAACATGCAGAAGTTTGCGTGTAATGTGAATAGACATCTGGCTGCCCAACTCCTACATAGTATCCCTGCAAATCTGGTCCCAAATAATAGCTCCTTACCACTTAATAACACTATGCCTTGCTTGGGATGAGAAAACAGTAAAAAATTTAAATAAGAGTAAATAAGATGGGCAGAAATCAGCTCACAGTAAGTTACTAGAATTTGTGTTAAATAGACAAGTAGTCAACCACCTCAGCAAAAAATAACCTCCTCAGTGACATGCAATATGATTTTGATACTACTAGCTCTACAGCTGATGTGTAAAGTTATATCTCATAGGATTAGTGAATCTCTCGATGGAGGTTTCCTTTCTAAGGCAATTGCCCTTGACATATCAATGGCTTTTGATAGGATATAGCAAAAAGGTCTACTCCACAAAATCTCCAGCTACAGTATAGCTGGAAACATCTTTTGAATTATGAAATCATTTCTCTCTGATAGGTTCATAAGATTAGTGGTTAATGGCCAAAAATCTGAAGCTGACAGAATTAATGCTGGAGTCTCTCAGGGATCCATCCTGGGCCCAACTCTCTTCCTGATGTACATCAATGATTTCCCAAATCACATTCTAAGATTATTTGTAGACACTTACGCTGACGACACTACCATCTATGGCAACACTTCAAAGGCCGTAAACGACCAAGTTTTCTCTGATTCTTTCTCCTCTGATCTTTAGCATGTGGTGCAATGGGGAAAGAGGTGGCTGGTTAATTTTAATGCATTTAAAACCAAGCTTCTATCTTTAAATCATCTGATCCTCACCTGGCATCAATTGAAATGAATGGTTCTCGTCTTGGGGAGGCTCCATGTTTTGACAAGCTTCTGGGCTTGACCTTTACTCCTGATCTGAAATGGAACACGTACATCAAATCTGTTGTCAAGGTTGCTTGAAAAATGTTGGGATCCTTCTACCGCTCCAGTAATCTCACTGCTGATGCAATTCTCTACCTATATAAAAGCCAGGTACATCCAAGGATGGAGTACTATCGCCACATTCGGGCATGAGCTGCTAGAAAGAATTTATCCTGCCTTGACAGAATTCAAAATAGACTTCGTAGCCTAGTGGGGGATGCCCTTTTCTCTTTCCTGCAACCTCTTTCCCATAGAAGAGACATTGCGATCCTGTCTCTGCTTTATCATTATTTTTATGGCAAATGCTCATCTGAGCTCCAATCTCTGGTTCCCCCTGGCCTGATTTTCATGAAAAACACTCATCTAGCTAAAACCACTATCAATAATTTCCCCCACTCTTTATCTGTGCCTAAACCTAAACGTAGATTCCATGAACTACGCTTCTTTCTTAGAATTGCACACCTGTGGAACTCTCTTCTGTTTGCCTGCTTTCTAACTGACTACAATTTAGTAGTCTTAAAATCCAATGTAAACAAATTTTTGATGAACCTTCCCCTTAAGTAATCGACTTTACCAAATTTCCACTACTAACGATTACTAGGAAATTATTCCATTGATTATTGTACATTCATAAACCCTTATCCTTGAGTGGCCTCTGGGCTTTGATAAGTGGTAAATCCTTTGTAAAAAAAAAAAAAAATGACTCCATTAATTTAAATGATTCCAAAGTAATACGCTAATATATATATTAGAAAAATGTTTTTGTAAGATCTGAAAATAGTTGGATAAAATGTTTTTTTTATAAACTTTAAAAATTAGAAAGCAAGATTTAATTTGAAATTTATCACTTTACAAAATATAAAAAATTAATTCATATTGAATCTAAAAATTACTATGGATTTATTTTATGTTATGTACATGTTATACTTTAAAAAATCAAATTTATCATTTAGCAATTATATATATAGATATATTTTTTTTTTTTTTTTTTACACAGTGATCACCACTTATCAAGGCCCGGAAGCCACTCAGGGATAAGGGTTATTGCAAGTACATTACGTTAGTGTGGAGATTTGATGAAGTGTTTACTTAAGGGGGCGGTTCACTAGGAATTTGTTAACATTGGACTTGAAGACATCCAAGTTGTAGTCCGGTGGGAAGCAGGCAGACGGAACAGAGTTCCACAGACGTGCAGTTCTAAGAAAGAAGCTTTGTTCATGGAATCCACGTTTTGATTTAGGCACAGATATAGAGTGGGGGAAATTTTTCACAGTTGATTCAGCTAGACGGGTGTTTTTTGCAAAAAATTGGCGAGGGGGGACTAGAGATTGGAGTTCAGATGAGCACCTGCCATGGAAATAACGATAAAACAAGGATAGGCTCGCAACGTCTCTTCTGTGGGAGAGAGGTTGCAGGGTAGAGAAAAGGGCATCCCCCACTAAGCCATGAAGTCTATTTTGTAGTCTTTCAAGGCAGGATAGGCTGTTTTTAGCAGCTCCTGCCCAGATATGGCAACAGTATTCCATCCTTGGACGTACTTGGCTTTTATATAGATAGAGAATTGCATCAGTAGTGAGATATCTTCTGGAGCGGTAGAAGGATCCCACCATCTTTCCAGCGACCATGGCAACAGACTTGATGTACGTGTTCCATTTCAGATCAGGAGTAAAGATAAAACCCAGAAGCTTGTCAAAACACGGGGCCTCACCCAGACGAGAGCCATCCATCACAATTGATGCCAGATGGGGATCAGAGCGTTGATGATGTAAGGATAGGAGTTTGGTTTTGGATGCATTAAAGGTAACCAGCCACATCTTCCCCCACTGAACCACGCGCTCGAGATCAGAGGAGAGAGAATCAGAGAGAACTTTGTCATTTACAGCCTTAGATGTGTTGCCGTAGATGGTCGTGTCATCAGCATAGATGTCAACGAATGATTTAAGTATGTGTTTAGGGAGGTCATTGATGTAGATCAGGAAGAGAGTTGGGCCCAGGATTGACCCCTGAGGGACTCCAGCATTTATATTGCAGGCCTCCGATTTTTGTCCATCTACCACTACTCTTATGAGCCTATCGGAGAGAAATGATTTAATGATTGAGAAAACATTTCCAATTATACCGTAGCTGGAAATCTTGTGAAGTAGACCCTTATGCCATACCTTGTCGAAGGCCTTTGATATGTCAAGAGCAATTGCCCTAGAAAGGAAGCCTTTTTCAAGAGATTCACTAATCCTGTGGGATATAACCGTCAGCACATCTGCGGTAGATCTTGCAGAGCGGAAACCATATTGTGTGTCACTAAGAAGGTTATTCCTGCTGAGGTGGTTGACTATTTCTCTATTTAATATGGATTACAGCAACTTACTCATAACACACAGGAGACTTATTGGTCTGTACTGAGAGGGAGATGACTTATCACCTGAATTCTTAAATACAGAGCAAACTGATGAGGTCTTCCAGGGAGTCGGAAAGCACTTCTTCTTAAGGCTGCGCTTAAATAGTTTCGTAATTATGGGAGCAAGTTCTGGTTGAAGCTTTTTTAACACTATAATTGGGATGCCATCAGGGCCAGTTGCTTTACTGGAATCAAGGTTCTTGATTAGCTTGGCGACCTCCTGCACGGATATTTGTATGTTACCTAGCTTGTTCTGTGTTATAGGAGGAAATATGGGGAGTTGATGGCCTTCATCGCATAGGGTAGAATTAGCTGCAAAGTTCTTTGCAAATAGTTTGGCCTTGTCTGACACTGACGAGATGACCTCTGGTCCATTGATAATGGTTGGGATAGAACGCACACTTCTGTTCAGGATCCTATTTGTTATTTGCCAAAACTGGTGGGAACCAAGCCGCTGATCAGCTACCTTGGATTTAACAGACTGGGCATATAGCTCTCTTGCATTTTTTATTACTCTTTTACAGTGGTTGCTGGCAGTCCTGAAAGCAGCTTTAATCTCAGTGCATCTATTACGTTGGTAGCTATGGAAAAAGTGATTAATTAATTATATAGATATATAATTTTTGACTTTTTTTTCTAATGTGCAACATTTAGTAAATTATATAGATATATAATTTTTGACTTTTTTTTTCTAAAGTGCAACATTTAGCAATTAATAATATATATTTTATTACTTTTTTTTTCTAAAGTGCAACAAAATGTACATCACAAAATAAATTTAAGTTAATTTTTAGTTTCAATTTAAATTAAATTTTATATTTTACTTTGTAAAGTTTCTAAAAGTATACTTTTTAAAAAAATTTTTTTTATTACATTTTCACCCCAAACAAGGCACATTGCCACTTTGGTGTAGGGGGCTACTATCAGGGGCAGCAACTACTGGGGCACTATGTTGGGATTTGGGCAGCAAGGTGTCGGTTCACATTACACTTGAACTTCTACATGTCAGTACAGTTAGGGAAGCAGGGACCTGGAATAGAATTCCAAAGTCTAGCGGTTCAGGGGAAGAAACTACTGGAGTAGAAAGATCTTTTACATCTAGGGATCTCTACTGTGTGGGGGTGGGATTTAGCTGCCTGTCGGGTTTGTCGAGGGTGCTCACGTCGTGAGGGCACAAGTGATTGTAGTTCGTCAGAGCATTCACCACTAAAATACTTGTAGAACAGGCAGAGGGATGCAACGTTTCGTCGATGGGACAGAGGCTGAAGCTTGGATGCCAGTTCAGGGCCTATCAGGTTTGCGACTCTCTTTTGAACTTACTTTGAAAATTGATAAATTTTAAATTAAATTTTGTACTTTAATTTTTTAAGTTTATAAAAAACATTTTATTTAACCATTTTCATATCTTGCAAGAAATGCTTTTCTAACTTGTATCTCATTTTTTATTATGTCACTTAATTTTTGAATTTAAATAAAAAAATCAATAAGTTTCTGCATGTAATGAGTAGAAATTATTTTTTGTTTAAATTTTTTTTACTTGAGTAAAAAAGTAAATTTTTTAAAAAATAAAAATGTTTAAAATTTGATATAAAACAAAAAAAGTAAAACAGAAAAGCATATACAATTCAATCTACTCTTTTATCTTTCCACCTCTATTCGTTAATTCTAGTTCTTCTTTGTATCCATTTTCTTTCTCTCGCTCTCTCTTTTCTCAGCTTTCATATATACTCTATCTAGCTTGTTGAGCACCGTTAAATTCAACATAAGACTTAATAAGATTAAAATTATATTATAACATAAGACTTAATAAGATTAAAATTATATTATAACATAAGACTTAATAAGATTAAAATTATATTATAACATAAGACTTAATAAGATTAAAATTATATTATAACATATACCAGCTGCATTTAGAGTATTGAGTACAAATGGCCTACTGCACTATTGCACGCACCTGTTACAGCTATGGAATTGAGCACTATTTTATGTAACATATACTGTTTGCAGAATATAATTTATTGCTCTAGACTTTGCTTCAAATTATTGACTACGGTCATAAATAACAAAGCAACATTAAAAACGTGTGCTTAACATATTTCTGTGAAAACTAATTTCTTCATCTCTCATTATCCTGGAACTCATTTCTTTTAAAACCAAGTTTATGTACCAGTTTCAAGCAAAATATAATGAATAAACAAAAATGATATCACAAGTGAGCAGTCAAAAAATAAAAGTTATCAGGCTTCCACAACACTACTGATAGCCCTGAATTTAGGAAGCATCCAAAGCACTACTAAAACCAAATTTCTACCCCCCCCCAAGAAATTATTGTTCTTTTGATTCATTTTATAACTTTGGCATTAAAACTAATTTCGATACGACATGCAAGAATGTTTTCACCTGAAATTGGTTAGTTGAAAAGATTCCTAATCTACATTAGTTCCTTAAATTGGTTAGTTGAAAAGATTCCTAATCTACATTAGTTCCTTAAATTGGTTAGTTGAAAAGATTCCTAATCTACATTAGTTCCTTAAATTGGTTAGTTGAAAAGATTCCTAATCTACATTAGTTCCTTAAATTGGTTAGTTGAAAAGATTCCTAATCTACATTAGTTCCTTAAATTGGTTAGTTGAAAAGATTCCTAATCTACATTAGTTCCTTAAATTGGTTAGTTGAAAAGATTCCTAATCTACATTAGTTCCTTAAATTGGTTAGTTGAAAAGATTCCTAATCTACATTAGTTCCTTAAATTGGTTAGTTGAAAAGATTCCTAATCTACATTAGTTCCTTAAATTGGTTAGTTGAAAAGATTCCTAATCTACATTAGTTCCTTAAATTGGTTAGTTGAAAAGATTCCTAATCTACATTAGTTCCTTAAATTGGTTAGTTGAAAAGATTCCTAATCTACATTAGTTCCTTAAATTGGTTAGTTGAAAAGATTCCTAATCTACATTAGTTCCTTAAATTGGTTAGTTGAAAAGATTCCTAATCTACATTAGTTCCTTAAATTGGTTAGTTGAAAAGATTCCTAATCTACATTAGTTCCTTAAATTGGTTAGTTGAAAAGATTCCTAATCTACATTAGTTCCTTAAATTGGTTAGTTGAAAAGATTCCTAATCTACATTAGTTCCTTAAATTGGTTAGTTGAAAAGATTCCTAATCTACATTAGTTCCTTAAATTGGTTAGTTGAAAAGATTCCTAATCTACATTAGTTCCTTAAATTGGTTAGTTGAAAAGATTCCTAATCTACATTAGTTCCTTAAATTGGTTAGTTGAAAAGATTCCTAATCTACATTAGTTCCTTAAATTGGTTAGTTGAAAAGATTCCTAATCTACATTAGTTCCTTAAATTGGTTAGTTGAAAAGATTCCTAATCTACATTAGTTCCTTAAATTGGTTAGTTGAAAAGATTCCTAATCTACATTAGTTCCTTAAATTGGTTAGTTGAAAAGATTCCTAATCTACATTAGTTCCTTAAATTGGTTAGTTGAAAAGATTCCTAATCTACATTAGTTCCTTAAATTGGTTAGTTGAAAAGATTCCTAATCTACATTAGTTCCTTAAATTGGTTAGTTGAAAAGATTCCTAATCTACATTAGTTCCTTAAATTGGTTAGTTGAAAAGATTCCTAATCTACATTAGTTCCTTAAATTGGTTAGTTGAAAAGATTCCTAATCTACATTAGTTCCTTAAATTGGTTAGTTGAAAAGATTCCTAATCTACATTAGTTCCTTAAATTGGTTAGTTGAAAAGATTCCTAATCTACATTAGTTCCTTAAATTGGTTAGTTGAAAAGATTCCTAATCTACATTAGTTCCTGAAATTGGTTAGTTGAAAAGATTCCTAATCTACATTAGTTCCTTAAATTGGTTAGTTGAAAAGATTCCTAATCTACATTAGTTCCCTATATTTTCCTGACATTACTTTTCTATTGATTCACTTTCCATTTTTTTTAATTTCAGTATGATTTTTTTAAAATTTATAATAATTTCAATTAAACATGTAAATAGGTAATAATCTTTACACCTGAAATGTGTTAGTTTAAATGATTCCTCACTTACACCCTATTTTTTCTTGTAATTATTTTTCTATTAATCTATTTTTTATAATTCTTGGAATTTATACTAATTTCAACATGACAAGTACATAATGTTTTCACATGTGTTGATTTAAATGATTCCTAATCTACACAAGCAACTGATTTTTTTTCTTGTAATTATTTTTCGATTGATTCATTCTTAATTTTTTAAATTTATTACTATTTTCGACATGGCACCTAAGTACATAATGTTTTCACCTGAAATGCTGTTGGTTTAAAAGATCCCTAATCTGCACTAGCATCTTATTTTTCTTTTGATTGTTTTTCTATGATTCATTTTCGATAGTTTTCAAATTTGTACTAATCTCAACATAACACATAAGTATGTAATGTTTTCACCTGAAATGCATTAATTTAAAAGATTCTTATCAACACAAGCACATAATTATTTTTCTATTGAGTTGTTTTCCATATTTTTGAAATTTATACAAATTTCAACATGACAAGTAAGTATGTAATGTTTTCACCTGAAATGCATTAATTTAAAAGATTCTTATCAACACAAGCACATAATTATTTTTCTATTGAGTTGTTTTCCATATTTTTGAAATTTATACAAATTTCAACATGACAAGTAAGTATGTAATGTTTTCACCTGAAATGCATTAATTTAAAAGATTCTTATCAACACAAGCACATAATTATTTTTCTATTGAGTTGTTTTCCATATTTTTGAAATTTATACAAATTTCAACATGACAAGTATGTAATAATCTTTTCACCTGAAATGTGTTAGCTTTAAAGATCACTAATCTAGATAGGGAGGTCTCCACAGCACTAATAAAATGGAGTTTTTAACTTTCTACCCATTTTTTTATTAGTATTAAAATATGTCCTCAAATAATGTGACAGTTACAGCTTTAGTACATTTAATAGTAGTATTAACAGTTGTTTTTCACTCTCTATTGATATATACGATTCTCTTTCCCTCACTTCATCTGTATTTCTTCTGCTGATATGCCACATTCTCATATGTAATATCTTCAAAATAAAAACATCATAAAATTTCAAAACAGAAACTTTAATTACTTTCTTTAGAGGCAAAATTTTAAAATCCTCGAAAGAATAACAGCATTTAAAATAAAATAACTGATTTTTATTGGTTTCATTAACAAATATATACTACATAACAAGAGAAATCAACATAAAAATTTAAAACATCGAAAAATAATAGAAATTTAAGATCAGCCAATTATGTCCTCGCAAGTGAAATGCCTATTAGTTAGACATAAGTACAGGGTGGAATGATAAAATTGTCACTTTAGAAAAGACATGATTCCATCTCCATTTGATGAAACCCGGTTTCTTTTGTTGTTGCAGATCATCTACTAGTTGACTCTAGTTGACATATCTGAAAGTGACACAATGTTCAACGAGCGAGATCCGAAATGCACTACTGTACAACTCATGCTCTCTACTGGCCCAAGTTATGACAACAGGACCATTGCCAGCATCCTCAAAATACAATTCTGGACAGTTCAATACTTGAGGACACAGCTCAACAAATGAGGTCCACATCATGCCACCTCACATCTTCGAAGTTGTTTTGAAAGTCAACACCAAAGTGTACCTGGATGTGCTGAAGAGTGTGGTAATCCTCAGGTGTAATCAGGTGGCCGCTGGCAGATCAGAGATGTGTGGCAACAGCACTCGGCGTTGGCCCATGTCCAAAGAGACTCAGGCTTGGTTTAAGAACTAGTGCTACGACTTTGTACTTTTTTCTCACTGGCCCCCCTCCTCTCCTGACTTGTACCTGCTAGACTATTTCATACATTGAGAACATTATCAACATCACCTCCCACAACACATTAGCCAGCCTGATTGCTGCCATCTGTCGAGCTCCTGGCAGTTCTTGTGGAAAAGGTATGCTTCCAATTCTAGACCCGTATTGAGGCAGTGGTTGAGGCTGAAGACGGCTACATTGATTAGATGTCAGCTCTACTGCACTATCAAGTTACCTGAATTGACTTTTCAATAAAAGTTTTAAAATTAAGCTGGAGTGTTGTTTTCTTTAGGAGGACAAATTTATCGTTCCATCCTGTAGAAGAAAACATTTTATGTTCTGCGCTTTTGTGCAAATTCTTATATTGACAAAAGATTAAAGTGGTTAATTTTTTTATTACAAATAAATCCATATACATTCTGGTGAATTTAATATTTTTAATAGGATTTTTAAAAAATTTGTTTAACTTTAATGTTTTCATTTCAATAAATATTTAATTAAAAGTAAATAAAAAAATTGTGCAATTATTATCAATGTTGGTATGAGGAATAAACGAATAGACATACACCCAAGAAATGCTCACACAATTTTATTAAACGTTTTATGACCTGAATTATGATGCAGATGATTAAAAAATAGTTATTGTGAATTTTAGTTAGTTTAAAAGGTAATGATAATATGATAGTCTTCAAACCTGAAAAATTATGAAGTTCAATAATTAAACTATCACTGAATAAACTTACCTTGATTATTATCTATAGTGCTTGAAAAAAAGTGTGTTTATGACAACAAATGAAATCCTTCACTCTCTGAGATGGCAGCATACTGACTGTAAGCTATGGACAGTTGCAATCTGGAAGCATTTAACCAGATACTGAACTAATATGTACAAGGTGTGTTTGAATCAATTCACACTTTATTTATGCCGTCCATACATTTATTTACGACTGAATGAATTAGTTCAACCAGATCATAAAGGGTTAATAATGTGACTGAAATGATGACTTTTTTTTTTCTCCTTACCTGAAGAATTCGTCCTTGCCTGCGGTGAAATTAGCATCTGGCACAAGAGTGGCACCATCTCCAATGATGATGCGATGAAGGCATTTCACATTATAAAAAGCTGATAATTCAAATCTGTAGTCAGATGCAGTTGCTGAAGTGACTTGTAATGTCTGTGAAGAAATGCCGCAAGCAAAAAACTAAAAAAAAAGCAAAAACCACTTTTAAAAAAGAAAAAATTAAAAGATACTTTTTACAAGAAAGCTTTAAAATGATCACTAAAAATAGAAATAAAATGATCACTAAAAATAGAAATAAAATGATCACTAAAAATAGAAATAAAATGATCAGTAAAAATAGAAATAAAATGATCACTAAAAATAGAAATAAAATGATCACTAAAAATAGAAATAAATCTAAAGATATGAATTAAAATTTCTGGCATTTATATTAAACATTTCAATTAAGATGGACGTCCAAACTGGATATTTTATTGTTTTTAATAAAAAAGAATTATTTATTATTGAAAATAAAATTAAAAAATGAATCAATTTAAAAAAATAAAAAAGAATTCCTTGATTCGGAGAACATCAAACGTTTGATGAATTTCAAAAAAATTCTTGGAACAACCTTTCACTCACCATCTTCATTCATCAAAATTGCAACTTTCAGACTAAAATCATGACAAAATCTGATTGTTCTTGCACAGTTTCAATAGAAATTTATTGAAAAACATTTTCTAAAGCTTTTTATTTTGAGGTTTTAATGTGAATTCGTTTAGATATTTTTATGCTTGAATAAAATAGAAATTTAAATTTTGAAAGTCTGTGGCCCAGCAGGTTGCTTCTCCCTGTCAGGGTTTTGGAGATTGTGGCCAAGGCAAACTGCTTTTTTCTGTGGGATTTAGAGATTGGCCAAAACAGGTACTTCTGAAAACTGTAACCAAGGCAGGGTACTTCTCCTATTGAGATTCTGGCCAAACAAAGCATAGGGAAAACTCACAAGATTTGAAAGAACATAAAACTTTCAAGACTACAATGTATTAAGAAACTTTCAATGGAACCAACTGAATTCCCCAGAGATTTACTCTAATCACATCTTTGTGTATTAGGAACTCATTATATTAATTATATTATCAGCATTCAAACTCTCTTCTAGTCTTTTTTTGTCAAAGATGGAACATAATACCTGATGTTAAACATTCATTTCAGAAACTCTACTCAAGGGATTTTTTTTTTTTTTTTTATTACATTTTCACCCCAAACAAGGCACATTGCCACTTTGGTGTAGGGGGCTACTATCAGGGGCAGCAACTACTGGGGCATTATGTTGGGATTTGGGCAGCAAGGTGTCAGTTCACATTACACTTGAACTTCTACATGTCAGTACAGTTAGGGAAGCAGGGACCTGGAATGGAATTCCAGAGTCTAGCGGTTCTGGGGAAGAAACTACTGGAGTAGAAAGATCTTTTACATCTAGGGATCTCTACTGTGTGGGGGTAGGATTTAGCTGCCTGTCGGGTTTGTCGAGGGTGTCTACGTCGTGGGGGCACAAGTGTCTGCAGTTCGTCAGAGCATTCACCATTAAAATACTTGCAGAACAGGCAGAGGGATGCAACGTTTCGTCGATGGGACAGAGGCTGAAGCTTAGATGCCAGTTCAGTGCCTATCAGATTGGCGACTCTCTTTTGAACCTTGTCTAGGAGCGAGAGACTAGCAGCAGATGCACCAGCCCAAATGTGACAACAATACTCCATACATGGGCGAGTGGTGGCCTTATAGAGGTACAGGATACTTTCAGGTGTCAGTAGTTTTCTAGCCACAGTGTACCTTTTCCGCAGCGGCCCTGGCAATGTTTTCAATATAATTGTTCCAACTCATGTTTCCTGTCAACGTTAGGCCAAGCAGTTTGAAAGATGTACTCTCAGACAGGGAGTCACTGGCCATTGCTATTGGTGGCAGAGAAGGTTTCTTGTAACTATTGATTTTATTTAGAACTCTACCCGTCCCTTTAAGCACAATTATTTTGTATCTTTCTTGCACTTAGTTCACTAGGTATATTTGCCAGGTAGATTTTAAAATTAATTTTTATGAGTCTATGGGTCCTATTATTTCCGGAACGATGGAGATTTTCCTAAAAATTTAGTTTCTTTTCATGTCATACATAAGATGTTTGTACTTAGTTATCTTTTCTCAGCTATGTTTAAACCAGCACCATTATAGATAGTACCCTCAACTAAGGTTGCTACTCTCTCCTCTTTCTGAACTCTCATATTATTTCAATCCTGGTACAGATAAGAACTTGTTATGGCAAAGATTGCAGATTGAGATCTCTTGAAGTTCACGAGTTTATTTGGAGATGACTGCAGCTGTGTAAGACCTCCTTTGCTGAGGTATAGTTTATTATAGTCCTCAAGCACCAAGATGAAGTGAGCTGCCATGGACCATTACAGATGGAACTGACCTGTTGGACAACAGACATCTGAAATTTAAATTTCTTTCCTACCCAAAAATATTAAGATCTGGTCAAATTCTCAAAATATGCAGCTTTAGAAAACATGTTTTCTGCTGAAACTTCAAGAGTTCTGAATACAATATATCTTTACTATTATATTAAATCACTTTGTGTGAGTGTGTGTGTGTGTGAGAGAGAGAGATCCTTCCTCATAGTTTCTGAAATGGCTAAGCCTATTGTTTTGCAAATTTCACATAAAGGTGATTTATATGTCTGGAAGTGTTCTTAGATATGTTTTGTACAGAAATGCATCCAATAAGTATTGGAAATCGAAAAAATCCAATTTTAAAAGAGTCTGTCTCTCTTATAAATAAAAAAAAAAGAATTTTTACAGGGAATATTTTACGTTACACTGGCAAAAGGAAATAAAATCTCAGCAAATCATTTTTTCTTAAAAAAAAAGATTTATCATCATCTGAAGATATAGCTTAGTGGTAGAGCATTCAACTACAGATCAAATGATCTCTTGTTCAAGCCCGGATGTACCTTATCATTTTATTTTAATTTTTTCTTATTAATGAGTTCAATTTACGATAAAAGAGGAGGTACAATTTAAAATCGCTGCAAAACATTTCTTCATTTGCATATTTTAAAACTAAACATTAATCAGAAGTGACTTTTCCAGGGCATTCATTGTCAAGCCCAAATATCAGCTAACGTGATATTGTAAACAAACATTTGAAATTTGATAAACGATATTATCATTATTATTTTTATCAATTTTTTTGCGAATTAGTCCATTGTGCAAATTATTCCTCGTAATATATAATAATCAATAGAGGATTGATTCTATAATAATACACACGCAAGCTGCATAAATTAAAATATTATGTTTAAGCGTAGTATACAACTATGCAATGCTAGGCAGCCTACTACTATGTGTGTAGATATATATGTGTGTGTGTGTGTTACAAAGATCAGAACAACATTAGTAATGTGGGTTTCAAGTTTGGATATGGTGTCATTTCCGGGTTGACAGGTATAAACAAATGCTAAAGAGAGTCCGAGATAAGTGACCAAATATTGATCCTCTTTCTTTGGATTTGATCTTCTGTAAAATATGTATGAATAAATATGACGGTCGTAAACATTAATTTTTAATTTTCTTAATAATCAAACACTCTGCTAATTTCTCTCCAACTAACCTACCAGCCATCCACAGACATAAATTTCATTGTATCACAACTCTTCAGTGTGATTGAAGCTTAGATGACAGTTCAGGACCTATTAGGTTGACAACTATCTTTTGGACCCTGTCCAGGAGGGAGAGACTAGTAACAGATGCACCAGCCCAAATGTGACAGCAATACTCCATACATGGGTGAATGGAGGCGTAAATAACTTTCTAGCATGATAGAGAGCAGCCTTAGCAATAATCTCGATGTATCTATTCCAACTCATGTTTCCTGTGAACATTAAGCCCAAGAGATTGAAAGAAGTGCTCTCAGGTAAAGTATCTCTAGCCATAGCTATTGGTGGTTGGTAAGGTTTCGTGTAATTATTAAAGGAAACAAGCTCTGTCTTGGCAGTGTTGAATGTTACCATCCATTTTTGGCCCCATTCCACTACAGACTGAAGGTCTTCCTCTAGGGTTTCGGCCATTACCTTAGATATGTGCTCATTAGTTTTCCCCATGTGCCTGCTATAGAGCGTGGTGTCGTCGGCAAATATACCCATCTCAGAGACAATTTTATCAGGTAAGTCATTTATGAATATCAGAAATAATAAAGGTCCAAGGATCGCTCCCTGAGGTACACCTGCATTTATATCAAATTTTTTGGATGTACATCCATCAAGGACAACCTTCGATTCTTCTCTCATTTAAGAAGGATCTAATTATGCTAAGCATTCGTCCAGTAATACCATAGGATTATGTTTTCATGAGAAGACCATCGTACCATACTCTGTCAAAAGCATTAGATATATCTAGGGCTACTGCTCTCCCCTGCCTTATCCAGTGCTTGGTATAAACGTTCAGAGATTACAGTCAGAATATCTGCAGTAGAAAGGGCTTCCCTAAATCCATATTGGTGGTCTGACAGAAATTTAGCAGCTGTAAGGTGGTGGACTAGAGCTTGATTAATTAAGGATTCAAATATTTTGGCGAAAAGAGGGAGGAGGCTAATTGGGCGATAATTTAATGGGTCAGATCTTTCGTCAGAGTTTTTTTTTTTTTTTTTTTTTTTTTACATAGGCATCACCACTTATCAAAGCCAAGAGGCCACTCAAGGATAAGGGTTCTAAGAGTGTACAGTAGACATTGGACAATATAGTAATCATTAGTAATGAAAATTTGGTAAATTTGATAACTTATATAGAACGGCTCATCAAGAACTTATTTACGTTAGACTTGAACACAACCATATTGTAGTCAGCCGGAAAGCAGGAAAACGGAAGACAATTCCACAGGCGTGCAGTTCTAAGAAAGAAGCTTTGTTCATGGAATCTACGTTTAGGTTTAGGCACAGATTAAGAGTGGAGGGAATTATTGACAGTGTGTACAGCTAGATGAGTGTTTCTTGTGAAAGTTTGGCGAGGGGGGACCATAGATTGAAGCTCAGTTGAACACCTTCCATGAAAATAACGATACATCAGAGACAAACTTACAACATCTCTTCTGTAAGATAGAGGTTGCAAGGAAGAGAAAAGGATATCTCCTACGAGGCTACGAAGTCTATTTTGAACTCTATCAAGGCAGGACAAGTCCTTTCTAGCAGCTCCTGCCCAGATGTGGCAACAATATTCCATCCTGGCTCTTATATAGATAGAGAATAGCATCAGCAGTGAGATATTTACCGGATCGATAGAAGGATCCCTCCATTTTTCCAGCGGCCTTGGCAACAGATTTGATGTATGTGTTCCATTTAAGTTCAGGAGTAAAGGTCAAGCCCAGAAGCTTGTCAAAACTTGAGGCCTCCTGAAGACGAGAGCCATTCATTTCAATCGATGCCAGATGTGGATCAGAATGTTGATGATGTAAAGAGAGAAGCTTGGTTTTAGATGCATTAAAAGTAACCAGCCACTCCTTTCCCCATTGTACTACGTGCTCAAGATCAGAGGAGAGAGAATTGGAGAGAACTTGGTCGTTTACTGTCTTAGATGTGCTACCATAAATGGCAGTGTTGTCAGCATAGATGTCTACAAATGATGTAAGGATGTGATTTGGAAGATCATTAATGTAGATCAGGAAAAGAGTTGGGCCCAGGATAGACCCCTGAGGGACACTAGCATTAATACTGTGAGCTTCTGATTTTTGCCCCTCAACTACTACTCTTAAGAATCTATCAGACAGAAATGATTTAATAATTGAGAAGACATTTCCAGCTATACCATAGCTAGAGATATTATGAAGTAAACCTTTATGCCATACCCTATCAAAGGCCTTAGATATGTCAAGAGCAATTGCCCTAGAAAGGTGGCCTCCGTCGAGAGATTTGCTAATCCTATGAGATATAACTGTAAGCACATCTGCTGTAGAACTAGCAGAACGGAAACCATATTGAGTGTCACTAAGAAGGTTATTTTTGTTGAGATGGTTGATTACTTCTGTATTTAACACAGATTCCAACAACTTACTCATGACGCACAGGAGACTTATTGGCCTGTACTGAGAGGGGGATGAGCCATCACCTGAATTCTTAAATACAGGGCATACTGATGAAATTTTCCAGGGAGATGGGAAACTATTATCCTTAAGACAACGTTTAAACAGTTTTGTAAGTATGGGCGCTAGTTCTGGTTGAAGTTTTTTGAGTACTATAATTGGAATACCATCAGGGCCAGTTGCTTTACTGGAATCAATGTTTTTGATTAGCTCGGCAACATCACGTACAGATATACTTATATCACATAGCATGCTTTCTGATACAGGAGGAATATTGGGGGTTGGCGGCCTTGGTCGCAAAGGGTAGAATTAGCTGCAAAGTTCTTGACAAAGAGTTTGGCTTTGTCTGATGCTGACGAGATTACCTCAGGACCATTGATAATAGTTGGGATGGAGCACACGCTTCTGTTCAGGATTCTGTTTGCTATTTGCCAAAACTGGTGGGAACCAATCCGCTGCTCAGCTACTTTGGACTTAACAGATTGAGCATACAACTCTCTAGCGTTCTTTATTACTTTCTTACAATGGTTGCTGGCAGTCCTGAAAGCGGCTTTAGTTTCCATATATCTATTACGTTGGAAGCAGTGGAAAAAGTGATTTCTGTGCACAATGGCAGCAGCACATTCTGGAGAGAACCATGGCTGGCTGTTAGGTTTTTGCTGAAACTTTTTCGAGGGTATGAAACGGTCAATACCTACAATTAACTATTCTATCAGGTCTAATACTATAGAGGACACATCCTTTTTAAACATGGAATGCAGAGGTAGATCAGATATAAATGTACGGAAGCTATCCCAGTCAGCCTTAGAGTATCGATATACTGTACGATGGAGAGGTACGTCTGGGGACATATTACATTTCATTTTTATCTTAATTGATACAACAGAGTGGTCGGAAGATCCAAGAGGCGACAGAACAGAAACTGAACATAGTTCAGGGCAAGTTGTGAGAAAAAGGTCTAGTAAGCTCGCATACTGGCCGTCATTGTCGGGCACACGGGTGGGTTCCTGAACAATCTGAGTGAGGTCATAAGCAATGGAGAAATCATGACAGAACCTCCCCTCATCATCGGTCTTGTTTGAGTGGGTCAACCATTCGACGTTGTGAACATTGAAGTCTCCATATACGTGAATGTTAGCTGAAGGATAAGCAGATAGGACTTGAGTTTTTGTAAACTGGTACCACAGAAGCAGTTTTCCAGCGGCCAGGAAAGCAAGATTCATTAAGGCATTTGTTAAAGAGTTTAGAGAGAACAGGAGCGACCTTAGCAGAGCATTTTTTTAATAACACATCTGGGATGAGGTCAGGTCCACATGCGTTTTGTATAATATCATGTACTTGGGAGGGCGTGGTCTTTAGATCATCTAGCATGGTTTCTGTCCGCAGAGAAAAATCAGGGAGGGAATGGCTTGCTGGGTCCAAGGTAGAGTTTGAGGCAAAGCTCTCTTAGAATGATAAAAATTTAACTTACCTGTTCTGACGAGAATGAAGACATGTTGATACTATCCATCAAATCTGAAAGCCTTATACGTTTTCGGGATGACTTTTGATAAGTTAGAAGGCCATTCTGTGGCAGAATTTTTTTCCTCTTGTTTCGTATAATGACCATATCTTGTTCAAGACGACCTTCTTCAAAGTGCGATTCTACATTGCACAAATTCTCAACTGATTCTACAACCACGGATTTTGATTGCTTGTCCGTATTAAGATTCTCGCTAACAGCATTTTTTTTGTTTGCTGATGATTTATCATTAGCTAAAACGTCTTTTTTGTCTGAACAAGGTGTGTTGTGAGGAATAACAGATATTTTTTTCTGATTTATTGCTTCGACAGGATGACTTTCCTTTGCTTCTTGAATTGAATGTCTGTAACTTGAGACATCTGTATCCAAATCAGCAAATACTAATGTGCGTTGGTGTTTTCCTTGAGGACGGACTTCATTCTTGGAAATTGTTTTCTCAACCTGTTTACAATCAGAATCTTTTGGAGAAAATGTATGCTTCTTGTCAACTGTGGACTTGTTCGACACAAGGTTTGGATTTTTCTCATTCCTATTTGGAATGATTTCGTTAAAATTGTATGCAACATGAGATGAGGAAAGAGACGGATTTCCAGATGCAAAATTCTTTGTTTTCTGAACATTGTCTTGTGGCTCTTGAAGTGGTTTGGTGAAATTGGATGCAACTTGAGATGAGGAAAAAGACTGACTTCCAGGAAATGGCAGAATCTTCATCATTTGTTTGCTCTTCAATTTTTCATTTGTTTTTTTTGTATTACTAAAATCTGTAGATGTTGAAGAGATTACATTTGACAAATTCACATGTTTAGAAAATTCGTCTGGAGAATCTGGTAACATTTTGTAACCTCCAAATACAGGACGGCTGATTTTTGGAAATACTTTGACAGCTTCTTCGACTTCAGATACGGCTGGAACTTTACGATATGGTGTTTTAAAGTCAACCTTTTTGGAAGAGGAGTCTGGACCAGTTTTTCCCCCTTGATTTTTTTCTTGAGTTCTGAAAGACACAAACGTTTGTATTACATGAGTTGCCCCTTTACATTTGACTAAACAATACTTTCCAACATTTAAATATTGTTACACCTAAAACATTGTTACGCTCTTTTAGCCAAGGAAGTTAAGCCTCCTCTACTATGCTAGAAAATTATCCTATATCTTTACACAACCAGGCTTTAGTAGGGTGTATTCCATGAATCATAAAAACTAGTCAGTCATCTCATAAGATGTATAGCAATAACATACTGAATTTTCAAGAGTCTATGACAATTTTAAATGCTTGTACAAAAAAAATCTGGAAACTTTTTACAAGGCCACAATTCATCCATGCATGGAGTATTGTTGCAACATCTGGGCTGGTGCATCTTCCATTAATCTCTCACTCTTAGAGTTTGAAAAAGAATCTCAAATGTAAAAGGTCCTGCACATTCAGAAAGATCCAACCTGTCTCATCACTGCAATATGAATCCCTGCGTCTGTTTTGCAAGAACTTTAATGAAATGTGCTCTGATGAACGCACAAACTTCCGATTAACTCGACAAGCAGCAAAATCCAACCCCTTCATTGTTGAGGTTCCTAGAGGCCAGAATGCTTTCGAGTCTAATAGGTTATTATCTCAGACTATTAGATTTTAGAATTCCTTCAATGTTTCACACTTCACTGACTGCACTAACCTGCAAAAGCAATATTATTGATATGCCTTGTTTGGGGCAAAGAAAAAAGTAAGAAATTACAGTAGGGAACAAAACATTTTTCATAAAGAAACATTTTTTTTAACAATTCGCTTTTTTTTTGTCCCCATTCCACTACGGATTGGAAGTCATCCTCTAGTGTTTCTGCACTTTCCTTGGATATGTGTTCATTTGTTTTCCCCTCATATCTGTTATAGAGAGTGGTGTCATCGGCAAATATACCCATCTCCGAAACAATTTTATCAGGGAGGTCGTTTATGAATATCAGGAACAATAGAGGTCCAAGGATAGACCCCTGAGGTACTCCCGCATTTATGTCATATTGTTTGGATGTACGACCATCGAAGACAACTTTGATTTTTCTATTACTTAAGAAGGATTTAATTACATTATGAATTCTTCCAGTGATTCCATATGATCTAATTTTCCTTA
Organism: Euprymna scolopes; assembly: GCF_053919585.1. Lineage (NCBI taxonomy): Eukaryota > Metazoa > Mollusca > Cephalopoda > Sepiida > Sepiolidae > Euprymna > Euprymna scolopes. The sequence continues at coordinate 196,632,202 of NC_136484.1, forward strand.
GAAGACCATCGTGCCATACCCTGTCAAAAGCCTTAGATATATCAAGGGCCACCGCTCTACCCTCCCCTGTTTTATCCAATGAACGGTATATACGTTCAGAAACTACAGTTAAGATATCTGCTGTTGAACGGGCTTGCCTGAATCCATATTGTTTGTCAGTCAGGAGTTTAGCAGCTGTTAGGTGCTGGACTAGGGCTTGATTAACTAAGGACTCAAATATTTTGGCGAAAAGCGGGAGGAGGCTAATGGGGCGATAATTTAGTGGGTCAGTTCTTTCACCAGAATTCTTGAAGACTGGTACCACAGAGGCGGTTTTCCAGCAGTCGGGAAAACAAGATTCGTTAAGGCATTTATTGTAAAGTTTGGACAGAACTGGAGCAACCTCGGCAGAGCATTTTTTTAATAGCACAGCCGGGATGAGATCTGGTCCACATGCTTTTGAGGTGTCTAGGTTTTTTATAATAACATGTACCTGAGAAGGGGTGATTTTCAAATCGTCTATTATTATTTCTATTTATTATTATTTCTATTAATTATTGTTTCTATTAATTATTTCTATTAATTATTGTTTCTATTTATTATGTTGAATTTTCTGAGTCAAACCGAAATAGTATTTAAGCTGGTGAATTTCAAATTTTTCTTCTGACCAGTGAATATTCAATTGTTGTTGTTGTCACGAGGTGCCTTCAACAAGTTTCCAGACATTTTTTGTACAAGCATTTAAAATTGTTGTTTTTGTTATTGCTATACATCTTATGTGATGACTAACCAATTTTTATGATTTCAGGTTTAAATGAACAGCTACAGCAGGAATTGGAATACACCCTACTAAAGCCTGGTTGTCACAGCTGGTGAATTTCAAAAATACTATCTGGATGTAAGGACAAATTAGAAGAATGATATGCAATAAAATTCTGTTTTAAACTTGGAAAAAAATTCTACAAAAACATATGGAATGCTTCAGATTGTTTTTGGACCATCTTGCATGAATCGATCATCAGTTTTGGAGTGGCATAAGAAATTCAAGGAAAGCAGTTTGAGGGATTATGAGAGGTGTGGGGGGGAGGAGTAAGGAAGTCAAAAAACTAGAGTTGAATGGTCGAATAAAGAATTTCATGGATAAGGACAGTCGTGTGTCAATAGAGACAATCAGTGCAATGTCAGTGTGGGAACTGTACACACAATTATTTACGAGGAACTGAAGATGCGGAAGATTTGTGCGAATTTCGAACCAAGGGTGCTCAGAAGATAAGAAAGACATTATCATGCGTATCAAGACAGTTTCTTACCTTCCATATAGTCCAGACCTTGTTTTCTGTGACTTTTGGTTATTCCCTAAGCTCAAGGAAAACCTTAGAAGTTGTCATTATGAGACAATTGAGTAGATGAAAGAGAATGTGACACACAAGAAGAGTTCCATGGGGCCATCCAGAAGTTGTTGGAATGGTGCAACAAGTGCATTGCAGCCAGAGGAGATTACTTTGAAGGGGACGAGTTTCATGTGTGTACTATCAAGAAAAGTGTCTATACGAAAAAAAGGTCTGGAAACTTTTGCATAAATAAGCATCATTTAGGATGATTTGTTGGCATTCGTTTCCCTGATATCTTTCTATTAAGAATTCTTTCTAGAAGAATATTGGGTTCTTATGGGAGGGACCACATGAAGATTGCCAATGTTATTAAGTGAAAGTGTGGAACAAACTGGATTTGAACTTGGTACACCCAGGTTGTACGTCTGTGTTGTTAACCACTACGCCACCATCACCTTTCTGTTCTTATTATATTATAGGCAGTGTGATAACAATTTATTTCAATTACAGAGTCTGACTGAAATAATTTATATTATGAAACATGTTTAACTAATAAAAAAAAAATAAAACACTTAGCTGTACAAGGAGAATAATTCTAATTGAGTTATTTCCATAACAAATTTTCACTACTTGTTTAGTTTAATCAAAACAGTAAAAAATGGAAATATTGGAAAATAAATTATATTCTATGTACTCGTTATGGAATGAAATTTTCATACAAAAAAAAATCACTTAATTTGATCAAGTATTTTTTTTTTACAGACGAAAATCAAATTTTCATGAGATTGATTCTGTTGTGGCGATCTTGCTTATTTCGTGGATGAGGAGGGGGTGTTTTTAAATGAAAAAGTGATTAACAAACTACAAAATGAAAAAGAATTAAAAAAGGACATAGAAACTCTGTAAAACAAGTGAAAAAAACTAAAATAATTATCTCAGTATTTTTCTACCCATGTTTCAAAATAACTTTAACCAGTAATTGGAGTTATCTACCCTGGCCCCTCTTCTCATCTGCGAAATAAATAAGATGACCGCAACACGACTGATCTCATTAAAGTTTGATTTTCCTCTGTAAAAAAACTACTTGATCAAATTAAGTGATGTTTTTTGTATGAAAACTTTATTCCATAATGAATATGTACAATATAATCTTTTTAATATTTTCATTTTTTTATGTCTATAAGCAAGTACCAAATTTTCATTACTTTTTCTATATAAGTTTAAAAACTCACCAAACTAATAAAAATATAAACTAAAATATGCATAAAGTTTTAGGTGTATTAAAGGACTTTAATAAAAAGGAAATAATGCAGTATCAAAGTTTGGTTGTTTTGTTTTACGGCATATCAACCCATTACATGTTATTTAATGCCGAATCCAGTTATTTTGGAAAAATGTATTAATGTTGCATTCGGTTATTTTGTAAAAGGTATTATTCTTCAAGCTTTTTGTATCTTCAATCACTAGTTTGTAGGGTTTGGTTGTTTTATAGGGGATTTTATCGTTTTTGTTCCCTGCCCTGCAGAACATGAATGAGTTTTGCAGTGGGAGAGGGAAAACAGTTACAATATTAATTAATGTTTCATACATTTTAAGTTAGGAAACCAGTCAGGAGGTAGGAAAAGAAAGGAGAAATGGGAAGAAGAAAAGAGAGAAAAGGGGGGGGGTGTTTTGAGTTTTGCAGAACCTAATTAAGTTTTGCAAAAGGAAGTAGAAAAACAAAAAGCATCAATGTTAGGTGCATTTCGTCTCAGGAAGCCAATATCTTCAGACAGCCTGATCTGGTAGCTCCAGCGCAGTATTCAAACAAAAAAGAAATTAACAAAATTGTACAGTGAAAGATGACAAATTCCCAATTACCTTTGTATCTCATCCAATGCATTGTAGGTAATAAGATCCGAGAAAGAATTCTGTTTAGTTCCAAAACTTTGGTCCGATAGAATTTCTACAAAAGAAAGAATATAACTAAATGCAAAAATAACAAATAGCGTCAATAGTTATAGAATTTTGTTATTCAATTCCATTGTCAGATTCTTTCATTCATGTAAGCATGTATATGAGTGAGAACGTGAGTGAATCACAGACAAACAATTGAGCATAGAAACATGGAAATGAGTCCAAAATTAAGATATTATTTCTCTCTGTCTTCTACTCTCATTGAATCTCTTTCGCACTCACATTTATTCAATTTATTTATCTCTCAAAGATCAAATAAAAACAGTCATAGCAGCGACAAATTTTGAACAAACTTCATGTCATTAAAACTATAAACCTCGAAATGAGTTGAGTGTTTGCAAAATCAATAGATGCCAAAAGTAATAAAAAACATTGTTGCAGGAAAAATACTACTCTTACAACAAAAGAAGCCAATATATGGTTCACATCTTAATTCAGCTAAACAAAACTTGGTACCAGTTTTCCTTTAAATTGTACCAAAGTCAAAAAAAAAATTTCTTGACACAGTTTAATTGTACTGCTAGCAACATTTCAAGTGAAGCAAGAGAAATGAGCAAACAATACAAAATATTTAAATATCAACGAACGAAAGAAGAAAAGAAAAAAAAAGCTGGTCGTATAAGCATTCATTTAAGTATTATTTGGTCGTGTTATCCAAAATGTCCACACTTGTTAGATATGAGGCACTCCGTGCCAGACAGGCAAAGCCACCAGTGACTCAAATATCTATTTTCTATGATACTTCATTCTTCCATCCATGCTCAATGTTTTGAGCCGGTCAACTGAATGATATCGCTCTGCAACTCTGGCACAGTTGTCCCTTGAAATAACATGGTGAAATGAACATATGTTCACTAGCAAAACATGCTCTAGTAATTACTCAAAACCTGTTTTTGGCATCTTCATCTGTCTGGTAGAGAATGTCTTATACAGTATCACTCTCCTGCACCATTGTTTAACCCCGCTTCTTCTTTTCACATCCTGGTCACAGCACCATTTGTGCATGTTCATGCCTTTGATTGCTTTACCTTAAACACATGTGCCATGGTTTTTCTCTACCTTTTTACGAGCAATGTTGAGATTCTAGTAGTTGCTATCGCCAGCTGTGATGTTGTAGTCCACAGTTTATATATACATTTGACTTGTTGGATACAGATTTGTGCGTGTGTCATTTGGATTTTGTTGCTAGTGTCTCTACATCTTCGCTTAATTGTTCTCCCATCGAACTTTGTCACTATTCCCTGTTCCTCACAGTGATCATTTCTGGTCTTCCTTAACAGACAGCATCACTTCAATATATTTTATTTTTCAACATATTTCCAAATTATCTCTAACGTGGTCACTCATAATTGTCATGCACCATTGTGTAATTGAAAAGTCTTATTTAATGTCCTTTTTGTTATTCAGACATCACTAGCTAATCTCTCCTATTAGTCCTGGTGGAGGAGGGGGACATATTCACATCTGAATTAATATTTGAATCACGGATTTTATTTTATTTCTCTTTACAACACTCACTGTTATTCGATTTATTGTGCTTCATCAGCAAAACAGAATTTCTTCCATTTTATTTACGAAAATGTCATAAAAATATGGGAACAATATTCTCATGAGAAATGTGAAAATGCTGGCAACAATTGATTTCCATTCCGTGACCATTTTTTACTTGAAATGTAATGTTTCATGCTATTATTTCTTATTGATCTACAAATGATGACATTATCAAAAATAGATCTACGATTAAATCAGATGATTGATGAGCTGGGAAAAATGAATACCTCACTCTCCAGTACCACCGGATGATAGCATTCATAGGCATTCCAGCAAAACTAAAATGTCAATAGTAGCAAGTCAGTTGCAAATTTCAGTTGGAATATAGAAGGCAGACAATGCCAATTTCATTAAAATCCAACTGAACATCAATGACTTTAAGCAAATTTTAAATTGTACATAGAATATTTTGCATACATTTTTAATGAAAATAAAATTATTTTTATTTACTTCTGACTAAAGATTTCAAAAGTAAAAAAAAAAAAATGACTTCATTGGCATCAATTAGAATTGAAACCAAAAATACAACTCTCCAACCTTATGCATTATCATATAGCCTAAATCCAAAAAGAAACAAAAATTAGATATGAAAATATTAACTTTAACTCAAAATACAGCCCAGTATATATATATATATATATATATATATATATATATAGTAATTTATAAAATATATATGGTGATTAAGCTACACTGAATATTCTGCGTTTCATCCACTATAGGATTCATCAGGCTTATGCGCGAATTCTGTGGTTGTTTCTCGTTTTTATATATGTTGAGGATTTTAGTTAGCCAATCAGCTTTCTAGTATCCACCGCGCCCCTTCCTATCAGCCAATGGGCATGCATTTTATCGAACAAAGGATCTGTTTTTTATAAAAAAATAAAAAATAAAAAACACCGTATAAAAACAACACTAGCGAATAAATACTGGGAACTCAAAGAAAGCGGACATTCGCCAGTAGTCAAATGGAAAATAATAAGACAAGCTACCACGTGCAGACATTTAGACGACCCATGTAAATTATGCCTCCATGGAAAATTTGAAATCCTGTACTTTAAAGAACCCCAAAATCTATTAAACTGTAGACGAGAAATAGCAAACAACTGTGTTCACAAAATAAAACTTACTCTAGGATAGCGATACAAAATAGCTTTAAAACTAACAAAAACAATAGAAAACAAACAAATAAATAAATTAAATAAACATGAATATACACAAACGATCACAAATATATGTATATATATATATGTGTGCATATATGTGTGTACACATATGTATATTTATATATATAAAAAAAAAAAAAGAGGAAAATCGTCTGCCTTAAACCACTAACCTAGTTCTAAAACAGATCCTTTGTTCGATAAAATGCATGCCCATTGGCTGATAGGAAGGGGCACGGTGGATACTAGAAAGCTGATTGACTAACTAAAATCCTCAACATATATAAAAACGAGAGACAACCACAGAATTCGCGCATAAGTCTGACGAATCCTATAGTGGATGAAACGCAGAATATTCAGTGTAGCTTAATCGCCATATATATTTTATAAACTACTAATTAGCTCTACCTACGTATTGAGCACTTTTGAAGTAAATACTTAAAGTTTACGCATAAATCCATACTTTCGTACATTAATTTTATGTGAGTAAATGAAGTAGTTATATATATATATATATAATCATTTTCATCTTAAATTGTACAGAATTATGCAGAATGTAAAAACTATGCATAAATAGAATTCATCATAATAGTGAAATGAAACCAATCATTTAATAAGAAACCATAAATAAATAATAAATTCTTGCTTTTCACATGAATATGCAAATTAGTTAACCTTCATGTAATCGCTCACATACCCATGACTAGACATATTAAAAAATTGTGTAAAATTTTATTCTAACATTTCATTTTATTAGTACATATATAATTAATAGTAATAGTATTTATGTCATGTAGTTGTATGGAGCAATAAAATTGGAATAGAAATCTATTTTTGTTCAAAGCTGATGAAGTAACTGTTGTTTGTAGTATAATCTATATATAAAAGTGAAAATGTCTGTCTGTGTACACTTCCCTACCAAATAACTCTGTCAATTTTCGCTCTACAGACTTGAGGTTTGACATAAGTGGTATTGAGATTTGGAAAAATCTTTTTGTTTTTTTTTTCGCCAGAAATTTAGCTGGTAAGGAGTCAAAGTTCAATGATTTGATCTTTGAGAACTCTACCAAACACCTCCAACAATTTTGGGTCTAAACACTTGAAATTTTAGATATAGGTTACTTGGACATGGATCTAACTTTATAATTTGATTTGAGCCCAAGACAATTAATGTTAAGGGGTCAGAATTGAGGTCAAAATTAAAAAAAAATTGACCTCTGCGATCTTTACAAAATTACTCAGCCAATTTTTGGTCTAAACATTTGAAATTTTACATAAAGTGTATTCAAACATAGGGCCAGCTTTTTAATCGTTTTTTTGCTGAAAATTTGACTTCCAAGGGGTCAATGTTCAAAAGCTTTTACCTTTGCAGTCTCTAGTAAACTATTAAACATTTGAAATTTTACATAAAGGGTATTCAGATGTGCAGCAAGCTTTTTAATCAGTTTTTAGGCAAAAATTTGGCTGGTAAGAGGTCATAGTTTACAGAGTTGACCGTTGCAGACTCTACCAAACTCTTGCGCCAATTTTTATTTAATTCGAGCCCAAAACAATAAATGTTAAGGGATCAAAATTGGGGTCAAAGTTAAAAAAAAATTGACATCTGCAGTCACTACCAACTTTTCTCAATGGTAGTTAAGAAAGCCTATTATATAGAAAGGCATTACCGTACATATTCACATTTTTAATATATACACATGCACATAAAGTTATGAACAGTACATAGAGCCTGAGCAAAGCCGGGCGGAACTGCTAGTAACAATAAAAAAGAATCACTCTTAGAATCACTACTAATAACTCAAACATTCTCAGAGTGACAAATGCTTACTGGTTACTGCTATTGAGAATATGGTAAGTCATCTTCACTCTCTTTGTTGTTGTTAGACTCCACTTCTGGTTGACATTTCTACACATGCAAGGCTTGCCATACAGCAAATGAGGAAAACTGTCAGCACACAAACATCAGCAGGTGCTCCACAAGTTTTTTTTGTACTGTTATTTCACCACAAACAAGGCACAGTGTCACTTTGTTGTAAGGGGTTACTATTCAGAACCAAATTTACACAGATACTATGGAGGAAGTTGGGCAGTCAGATGTTTGTTCATTTGAACTTTTGCATGTCAGTACAGTGAAGGGAGCAGAGACCCGAGAAGAAATTCCAAAGTCTAGCAGTTTGACGGAAGAAGCTATTCAAGTAGAAGCTTTATGGTTTAGGGATCTTTACAGTGTACAGGTGGGATTTTGCTGCTTGATGGATTTGTTGGGGTTGTCTACATCGAAGGGATACAAGAGCTTTGAGTTCATCCAGGCACATTCCATCAAAATACTTGTAAAAAAAGGCATAAAGATGCCACATTTTGGCGATGGAACATACATTAGAGTTTGGTTGCTAGTACGGGACCTATTAGGTTAACGACTCGGTTTTTAATCCTGTCTAGGAGCAAGACACTAGTGATAGATGCACTAATCCATGCACGGATGAATATTGGCTTTGTACAGGTACAGGATAGTCTCAGGAATGAGTAAGCTTCTAGCACATTAGAGAGCTAACCTTCTTCATAGACGACATTAGAAATTACCTCAATATATTTGTTCCAATACTGTGAATGTTAAGCTTAGGAGTTTGAATGAAGTACTTTTAAGTAGTGTATCATTAGCCATGGCAACCAGTGGTCGAGAAGGTTCCTTGTAGTTATTAAATGAAAGGAGCTTAGTCATTAAGGAGCATTAAATGTTACAATCCGTTTACAAGCCCCATTTCACTACAGACTGGAGATCTTCTTTTAAGGTTTTAATCATTTCCTTTTCTCCCTGTCTGTCATGGAGCATAGTGTCATTAGTAAATATACCCATCTCAGAGACAATTTTATCAGGAGGTTATTTATGAATATTAGGAATAATATAGATCCAAGGATTGACTCCTGTGGCATACTTGAATTTATATTGTGTTGTTTTGACAAATGACCATCAGAGACAACCTGGATTTTTTCTCTTATCAAAGAAGGATTTGATTATGTTAAGTATTCATCCAGTAATACTATATGATTTAATTTTCATAAGAAGACCATTGCATCAAACCCTGTCAAATGCTTTAGATATGTCTAGGGCTACTGACCTAGCTTCCCCTGTCTTATCCAGTGAGTGGTATATACATTGGGAGATTAATTAGGATATATGTAGGCAAACAGGCTTGCCTAAATCCATACTGTTGGTTGGAAAAAAATTTATAATCCATGAGTTGGTGGAATAGTGCTTGATTGATTAAGGACTCAAAGATTTTGGTGAAGAGAAAGAGAGAGGAGACTTATGGGATAATAATTAGTGGGTTAGTTCTTTCACGAGAATTCTCGAAAACTGGTACCACAGAAACAATTTTCCAGCAGTCAGGAAAGTAAGATTCAGTATTTGTTGAAGAGTTTGGAGTTTTACAGACTTGTCATTGATTGTAAGATACTATGAACATTCATCAAGAGCGAACAGGAGCCACTTTTAAATGATATATTACAAGATAGCCTTTAAAACAACAGAACAAAAGATGGAGTAAGATTAACTCTGTCTTTCTGTAGAATTCATTTTGTGCATAAATGTCATAAAATTCATTGGTTCTTTTGCAAGTATAGTCTCAAATTTTGATAGACTATTTCATATAAAACATGTGTTTTCGTTAAAGTTAAGACATTTCGAAAGTATTCTATAGGTTAGAGTTCAGCTTCTCTAAAAGAATAAAGAATAATTATATTAAATCCAACAGGGAATATAGATGTATACTTTTGGATTTACATGATTACATATCTTCACATCAATGCTGCAGCAATATGCTTGAACATTGTCTTCCTGGATGCGAAAGTTAGAGAATCAACTGAGAAACAGCATTTTAGACACGGAACAAAAATGTTTCTGTCAGTATAAGAGAAACATGTTTCTAAGATGTAAAACCTCACCCAAATGATCTGTCAAGAATGGAGAGAAACCTGGGCGATCACATTCTGGTGCTGACATACAAGGTTTCCAAGAGATGTTAGCTGTAAATCAGAACAAAAAATCATAAAGATTAATTTTTTTGTTTCAAATTCATTTTTCAATAAATGATTAATGTCTGACCAAAACTATTTCAAGTTTCATTGTTCATCAAGAAAAAGATTTATTTTAATGAATTAAATGATTTGTAAAATAGAAATTAACTTTTAATTTGATTTTAGATGAAAAATGTTTTTCCAGATTTTTTAATTTCAAATCCCATTGTTACTCTGAAAATCATATTTAGTTGCCGTGAAAGTGAAAGGATAACTGAATAGCAAATAAGAAATCAGATAAGCATATAACAAAACCCCAAATATACTTCTCCATCAAAAAGAGTATCGATACTGGATCGCTGACTGGAACGTTCATATTGGAACTACCCCTATGCTCTACTTTTAAAAAGAATATGTCTAATATAAAATACGATTTAACTGATTGGTAAACTCTCAGTATAGATAACTACATACTCTCCAAGAAATTCCAACAGAAACTGAACAGCCAGCCAAGATATACCCCTTGGATATGCTGCCGCCATTTCAAACCACCACTTTGACAGCTTTAAACATAATAAATGTATTGGAACTAAAATTGCTTTCAGAACTGCCAGCAATCACTGCAAAAGGTTATATAAAACACAAGTCATATACTTAGTTCATCAAGTCCAAAGTAGAAAAACAGTAGCTTGGTTCTCATGAGTTTTGGCGAATAACAAGTATGGTCCTGAACAGATGCATGCCCTCTATCCTGACCTTCATCAATGGACCTGAGATGATTTCGTTAGCATCTAACAAAGCTAAACTCTTGCATCAAACTTAAACCTATGTGATTAGGCCATTTACCTCTTAAATTTCCTCCCAAAATCAAAAATAATCTGACAAGATCCACATATCTGTTTGCGATGTTGCCATACTCAAGAATTTTGATGTCAACAAAGCAACTGGTTCTGACAACATTTCAATTATTGTACTCAAAAAGCTGCAACTGAAATTTGCATCCATTCTTACAAAGCTGTTTAATTGATGTCTAAAACAGAAATGCTTCCCAACACCTTGGAAAACCTTATTAGCTTTCCCAGTATTTAAAAATACCTGAGATCAGTCTTCTGCATCTCAGTACAGACCAATTAGTCTTCTGTGTGTCATAAGTTGCTTGAATCCATGTTAAATAGAGAAATTGCCAATCACTTCTGCAAAAACAATTCAGTGAGAAGCAATAAGGTTTCCATCCTGCTGACTGACTTCTCAATCCCACTTTCCGACCTTAGTGTCCAAGTTCTTGCAGTGAAAACCCTTCTTCTCAAGAGCAATAGACCTTGACACATTTGGCATAAAAGACTACTTCAGAAGATTTTCAGCTATGGAATATCTGAAAATATCTTTTCAATTATAAAATTATTTCTCTTTGATAAGTTTTTACAAGTAATCATCAATGAACAAAAGTCCAAAGTTCAAAGTATGAACGTTGGTGTGCCTCAAGAATCCATCACGCTCTCTTCATTAATGATCTCCCAAATCATGTTCTAAATTCATTTATTGATATATACACAGGAACACAGGGTAGAGCAAGTGCTCGCGTGATTGCAAAAATTCGGAGTAGATAAATGAAGTTCAAGGAACTCCTGTCGTTACTAATCAGCAAAGTATTGATCAAGAGAAAAGTCTAGCAGGTACATAGTGTGACGATGTATGGAAATGAAAGCTGGATGGTAAGAGTTGAGTAGAGGACATTTAAATGTAAACATGCACTGTGCTGCATGTTTAGTGATGCATGTAAATAATAGATTTGATGCAGGTGAGAGGTATTTGCTTAAGAGAGAAAAGGACGCACAAAAAATTGAAAATCGCTTAAGGATTCAACCATCCAGAACTTGATTTTGATTTGAAAAATACTAAGTGATACTAAACGGTGATCATGCCATTTTAGCCTCCAAAAAAATAAATATTTTAAGCTGGAATTGTTGTTTTATTTGGAGGAAGAGTTCTTCTGTTGCAGCAATGAGACTGACGTCAAAATAAAGAAACAACTCTGGACCGATCAATGAGCAGACGATCACAGCATGTGCAGTGAACGCACACCCGTTTATAATAATAAATAAATCAAATAATAAAAAATGATGTTGAAATGATATAAAAAGAAATCATGAGAAATGGTCACAGAATGTTATTAATAGATTAACTTTCACAAAAAGAATTTCTATAAATATTTATGAAATATCTCATTTCAGCTACGTTTTGCTTTGAAATTATGTTTTTTTATTATTTATTTTCCACACATAGTGGGAAGATATGACAAAAGGGCCTGAAAGTGTGATTGAAAAGCCAGCGTGCTAGAGGAAGAGCACTCTGGCCTGCAAAAAATACTTGGGCATCCATATTGGCATTCCATAGTAGGGGTGACTCAGGCAATTAGCAATAAACTAACCCCTTCTCAAATAGTGAAGGCAAAGCCTGGGAAGCTGGACATCCTAGAACTGCACATACCACAGTCAATAGGGAGAAAGGCATTTCAGAAATAGACTAGATTCTGTTGATTTTCATGTCAAAATTCCTCTGAGTTTTTTAACAGTTGTTTTATATTACAAACACAGAATAGACTTTAGGCAGAAAGCAAAAAAAAAAAAAAAAAAAGGATTAATTCAAAGGAAACAACTCGTGAGGCTTTGGCTGATTATAATTTCCCCTTTATCTTAAGAGGAGTTGAATAATTACACTTCAAAGAATATAAAAAATATTTGGAGAATCTGAAAACCACCTTTTTTTTTTATTGAATTTTTCATGTTATTATTTTTAATTTACCAACTTGATTAAAAATTGCAATTGCAGAAAGCCATTTATTAGTAATTTAGATAATTACATTTTTATATGATTAGTGTTCCCTTAACCTTTACATATGACCTCTGGCTTTTGATATTTTTGTTGAGTAATTAACAATCCATTTGTTACGCGACAGTAATCAAATTAGTCGATAGAATCATTTTTTATGTCATCTGCAGACCTAATCATCACTTTCAAAACCATTTACTTTTAAAATTGTAGTATTATGAAATCAGACAATAAGAAAACCCCAAGCGAATTATAACAAGATAATCAAACACCTTTGCTGTAAAAGAGGGCAGAAATTTTATAAGCCATCAATAACCAAAGAAACAAATGGGAACGAGATAGCTTCTACAACAGTAATAGGTTGTTCAATGCTACAAGCAGTGGTAACCTTTATGTAGGTGTTGTGAAACACTACTGAATCCCCTACTTATTTTCAATCAATATTCCAATTTTCAGATTTTGTAATCATTCCCATATTCCTTTATTTTCTTTTAAAGTTGATAACTTCCTTTTATTCTTCTGATGATGAAGGGTCTATCCTTGGATCTCTATTATTCCTAATATTCATAAATGACCTCCAACAAAATTGCCTCTGAGATGGGTATATATGCTAATGACACTACACTCTATAACAGGCACGACAGGAAAACAAATGAACACATATCTAAAGAAATAGCAGAAACACTAGAGGATGACCTCCAATCTGTAGTGGAATGGAGACAAAATTGGATGGTCACATTCAATGCTGCCAGGACTAAACTTGTTTCCTTCAATAATTACAAGAAACCTTCTCTACCACCAATAGAAATGGCCAAAGACTCTTTATCTGAAAGTACATCTTTCAAACTCTTTGGCCTAACATTCACAGAAAACATGAGTTGGAAGAATTACATTGAAAGCATTGCCAAGACTGCTGCGAAGTGGGTAGGCTCTCTCTACCGTGCTAGAAAACTACTAACACCCGAAAGTATCCTGTAGCTCTATAAGTCCACCATTCGCCCATGTATGGAGTATTGCTGTCATATTTGGGCTGGTGCATCTGCTACTAGTCTCTCGCTCCTAGAATAGGTTCAAAAGAGAGTTGCGAATCTGATAGGTCCTGAACTGTTATCTAAGCTTCAGCCTCTGTCCCATCGACGAAATGTTGCATCCCTCTGCCTGTTCTACAAGTATTTTAATGGTGAATGCTCTGACGAACTGTAAGCACTTGTGCTTCCACGACGTAAACACCCTCGACAAATCCGACAGGCAGCTAAATCCCACCCCCACACAGTAGAAATCCCTAGATGTAAAAGATCTTTCTACTCCAGTAGTTTCTTCTCCAGAACCACCTAGACTATGGAATTCCATTCCAGGTTCCTGCTTCCCCAACTGTACTGACTTGAAGTTCAAGCGTAACGTGAATTGACATCTTGCTGCCCAACTCCCTACATAGTACCCCAGTAGCTGTTGACCCTGATAGTAACCCCCAACACCAAAGTGTTTGGGGTGAAAATATAATAATGACAAAAAAAGAAAAGAATTAAGGGCAGAATAAATAAAAAAATTGACATAATTACATGAATGGATTATACACTATGAAACATTTCAACAACCTTAAAAAAATAAATGGTAAGATGGACAATATCTTGAAATTTTGAATATAGACTTTTGTCATATATATTTATATATAAATGATGTAAGATTAAAAATTGTATAATATTGTAAATTAATATTAGTATCAATATTTATTCTGATGATCGCATGCAAATAAAGAAAACTCAATCAAACTTTAAAAATTATTTGTCAAACATTTCATTTTGTTGCAATTCTCCATAATTCAGAATTTCCATTTATATAAAAACTTAGTGTTCCTTTGGACAGCATTTTTTATTTAAACAAACATCGAATGCTTCTGCTTAATTCTAGCTTCTTTATTTTTATGATCTTTGTGTTAGAATCAAAAATATTAATATAAATTCCATCTGTATTGCAAACATTTTCAATTCTTTGTCAAATCATAAGTACACATTATATGTATCTATATTATTTATTTATACTTTTATATATTTTATGCTATAAAAATAAATTATTTTAAATAACCCTCAAATTTCTAAAAATTAAAACAATTTCATAATCCTTAAAGAACACTAGCTGAACCGAGACGTTGGCGTTTTGACTGATATCATAATGAGGTATAAGTTCTGTCTTCGGTCAGTGAAAACAGATCTTTCCAGACTGAGACAATTTAAATTTTTGTCCCAATCCAGAAAGTACACCTTTCTTTTGGGAGGAAAGGATTTTCATTACTTTAAAAACGCTATCATACCTTACTCTGCCGTCGTTGGGTGACAAGTAAATAAGAAATTGTTGTACAGCAAGAGAAATATGAAGGACGAGCGTCAAACATTTAGAAATCAATTTTGAAAGAAATAAAAATGTTTGCTTCAAAACTAGAATTAATTGCGAAACAAAAAGTTATTCTTTAATTTCTTGAAACAGCCGTTCCCATCATTGCCTCCACAAAACGGAATTGCCACTGGTTGACCTACCATTCATCAATAAGAATTTTTGTTAGCAAAACTAAGCATCAGCTGACTACCTCGGAGCTAAATGTTGTGCAACCAAGAAAAAATTCTGAAATAAACTTATTGAAACATGAAGAGAAAGTTTATCACAAATAATGATGAAAAAAAACTTACTTTTTTTCTGGCATAGTAAATTGATTTTGTTTGTTTCCTGTTGTAAACTTTTAAATATTGACGGTACAGAATTGGCAGAGTGGTCCAAGGGGGGACCTTCAACATGTGACCGGACCTCAGACTTATAATGGACAGCTGATGTGCTCTTTCGCAAATATTTCTCCTTTGAACAGATGTCTTCCTCATGTATGGTTTCTGCATCCAAAAACTGCCGGGCTTTCTTTACCGATTCCTCAGAGATGGAAACATTTTTACCAAGAGCAGTCTGGAAAGCCATAACTTTGGAGGGTTTCATTTGGTGCGAATTGTGGTCTTCTTCGTATGGTGTTTGTTTATTTAATATCTTCACTGCTTCATGCAACGAAGTTTCAGATACATGAACCGTTTTTCCGAGACCTGTTTGAAAGGCAGCAAAGGTCTTTGGTTGTGCATTCGTTCCACCTTTTACGGGCTCAGAATCCAACATTTGCACAGCTTTTTGTAGAGATTCCTTGGAAACTAGAACATCCTGGCCAAGGCCAGTTTGGAAACCAAAAGATATTTTTGAAGCTGCAGACTGGCTCTTGTGATTAAGTTGGTTTTTTACTGAAGAACCATTTTGAAATTTTTCACAAGGAAATTCCAACATATCATTCTTATAACATGATTCGTCGTCAACGTCTTTAACTGGATTATCAGAACATTTCTGATTAAAAGCTGAATTTGTTGTGTTTTTCTGTGGTAAGCTCTCGGATGTTTCTAAAGAAATCGCTTTGTTAGTTTCAAACAGATTTGAATTTTCACACATAAATTGGTGAACACTTGTAGATTTTATGGTTTTAGCTGAAGAAATCTTCATGCCACATTCCATGTGATTTTCAAACTTTTCAATGGCCAATACCATTTCATGCTCAGCCGAACCATCATCGTCATGCAAGCGATAATGATTGGAATCACATTCTGGTTCTGCATTTGAATCTACAGATACTGTTTGAAATTCAGTTTTTGACTGATTTTCATACAGTTTCACCGATTGCATGAGGGTGTCATCTGAAATGTACTGAGACTTACAAGATGTTCCCTCTCTAATATTTGCCATTGGAAGTGTTTGGTCATGATGCGAAAAATTTTCAGAAGATTCCAGATGGACTGGAACAGTACTATTACATCCAGCATTGATTTTAACTTTTTTCTTTGACGTGAAAGATTCCGTCTGTGAGTCAGAATGTTTTCGTTTATTACATGGATAATAAGAATGTGACTGTAGATTTTCAGTTAAGTTTGATAAAATAGAAGTATCATCGTCCCATGATGAGTTAAACATATCTCCAGTCAAATGAGTACTGTCATTACAGATGTCAATTTTCTTAACAAATGGAGACATGGATGATGGATCATCATTGAGGATGCGACAATCAGAAAGGATCTTCAAGGAACATTCACCTCGTGTCATTTGACTGGCTGCAAAATCAGTTGACATCAGGTCATTCACAATATCATCATCAATGTGATCAAGAATTTCAACCATATTATCATCATCATCGTCATCATCAGCTGGAAAGTTATCAACATGTTTAATCAAACGTTCAGAAATCGCATCTGATATTATGTTGTGAGCATCTTCTTTTACACAGATCTGTTTACCTTTGGCAGTTGAAAAGCCCCCAAAAGATGGAGCTTGGTTTGTATCGTCACTGATAAGGTTTTGGGCTTTCTTTAAGCTTTCTTCTTTTACACTGATCTGTTGACCTCTAGCTGTTGAAAAACCCCCAAAAGATGGAGCTTGGTTTGTATCTTCACTGATAAGGTTTTGGGCTTTCTTTAAGCTTTCTTCTTTTACACTGATCTGTTTACCTTTGGCAGTTGAAAAGCCCCCAAAACATGGAGCTTGGTTTGTATCGTCACTGATAAGGTTTTGGGCTTTCTTTAAGCTTTCTTCGTTTACACTGATCTGTTGACCTCTAGCTGTTGAAAAACCCCCAAAAGATGGAGCTTGGTTTGTATCGTCACTGATAAGGTTTTGGGCTTTCTTTAAGCTTTCTTCTTTTACACTGATTTGTTGACCTTTGGCAGTTGAAAAACCCCCAAATAATGGAGCTTGGTTTGTATCGTCACTGATAAGGTTTTGGGCTTTCTTTAAGCTTTCTTCTTTTACACTGATCTGTTTACCTTTGGCAGTTGAAAAGCCTCCAAAAGATGGAGCTTGGTTTGTATCGTCACTGATAAGGTTTTGGGCTTTCTTTAAGCTTTCTTCTTTTACACTGATCTGTTTACCTTTGGCAGTTGAAAAACCCCCAAAAGATGGAGCTTGGTTTGTATCGTCACTGATAAGGTTTTGGGCTTTCTTTAAGCTTTCTTCTTTTACACTGATTTGTTGACCTTTGGCAGTTGAAAAACCCCCAAAAGATGGAGCTTGGTTTGTATCGTCACTGATAAGGTTTTGGGCTTTCTTTAAGCTTTCTTCTTTTACACTGATCTGTTTACCTTTGGCAGTTGAAAAGCCCCCAAAAGATGGAGCTTGGTTTGTATCGTCACTGATAAGGTTTTGGGCTTTCTTTAAGCTTTCTTCTTTTACACTGATCTGTTTACCTTTGGCAGTTGAAAAACCCCCAAAAGATGGAGCTTGGTTTGTATCGTCACTGATAAGGTTTTGGGCTTTCTTTAAGCTTTCTTCTTTTACACTGATCTGTTTACCTTTGGCAGTTGAAAAACCCCCAAAAGATGGAGCTTGGTTTGTATCGTCACTGATAAGGTTTGGGGCTTTCTTTAAGCTTTCTTCTTTTACACTGATCTGTTTACCTTTGGCAGTTGAAAAGCCCCCAAAAGATGGAGCTTGGTTTGTATCATCACTGATAAGGTTTTGGGCTTTCTTTAAGCTTTCTTCTTTTACACTGACCTTTTTACCTTTGGCAGTTGAAAAGCCCTCAACAGATGGAGCTTGGTTTATATCGTCACTGATAAGGTTTTGGGCTTTCTTTAAGTTTTCTTCTTTTACACTGATCTGTTTACCTTTGGCAGTTGAAAAGCCTCCAAAAGATGGAGCTTGGTTTGTATCGTCACTGATAAGCTTTTGGGCTTTCTTTAAGCTTTCTTCTTTTACACTGATCTGTTTACCTTTGGCAGTTGAAAAGCCTCCAAAAGATGGAGCTTGGTTTGTATCGTCACTGATAAGGTTTTGGGCTTTCTTTAAGCTTTCTTCTTTTACACTGATCTGTTTACCTTTGGCAGTTGAAAAGCCTCCAAAAGATGGAGCTTGGTTTGTATCGTCACTGATAAGGTTCTGGGCTTTCTTTAAGCTTTCTTCTTTTACACTGATCTGTTGACCTTTGGCAGTTGAAAAGCCCCCAAAAGATGGAGCTGGGTTTGTATCGTCACTGATAAGCTTTTGGGCTTTCTTTAAGCTTTCTTCTTTTACACTGATCTGTTTACCTTTGGCAGTTGAAAAGCCTCCAAAAGATGGAGCTTGGTTTGTATTGTCACTGATAAGGTTTTGGGCTTTCTTTAAGCTTTCTTCTTTTACACTGATCTGTTGACCTCTAGCTATTGAAAAACCCCCAAAAGATGAAGCTTGGTTTGTATCGTCACTGATAAGGTTTTGGGCTTTCTTTAAGCTTTCTTCTTTTACACTGATCTGTTTACCTTTGGCAGTTGAAAATCCTCCAAAAGATGGAGCTTGGTTTGTATCGTCACTGATAAGGTTTTGGGCTTTCTTTAAGCTTTCTTCTTTTACACTGATCTGTTTACCTTTGGCAGTTGAAAAGCCCCCAAAACATGGAGCTTGGTTTGTATCGTCACTGATAAGGTTTTGGGCTTTCTTTAAGCTTTCTTCTTTTACACTGATCTGTTTACCTTTGGCAGTTGAAAAGCCCCCAAAAGATGGAGCTTGGTTTGTATTGTCACTGATGAGGTTTTGGGCTTTCTTTAAGCTTTCTTCTTTTACACTGATCTGTTGACCTTTGGCAGTTGAAAAACCCCCAAAAGATGGAGCTTGGTTTGTATCGTCACTGATAAGGTTTTGGGCTTTCTTTAAGCTTTCTTCTTTTACACTGATCTGTTTGCCTTCTGCCATTGAAAAACCTCCGAAAGATGAAGCTTGGTCTGTATCATCACTGATAAGGTTTGGGGCTTTCTTTAAGCTTTCTTCTTTTACACTGATCTGTTTACCTTTTGCCGTGTAAAAACCTCCGAAAGATGAAGCTTGGTCTCTATCGTCACTGATAAGGTTTTGGGCTTTCTTTAAGCTTTCTTCTTTTACACTGATCTGTTTACCTTTGGCAGTTGAAAAGCCCCCAAAAGATGGAGCCTTGTTTGTATCTTCACTGATAAGGTTTTGGGCTTTCTTTAAGCTTTCTTCTTTTACACTGATCTGTTTACCTTTTGCCGTTGAAAAACCTCCGAAAGATGAAGCTTGGTCTGTATCGTCACTGATAAGGTTTTGGGCTTTCTTTAAGCTTTCTTCTTTTACACAGATCTGTTTACCTTTGGCAGTTGAAAAGCCCCCAAAAGATGAAGCTTGGTCTGTATCATCACTGATAAGGTTTTGGGCTTTCTTTAAGCTTTCTTCTTTTACACAGATCTGTTTACCTTTGGCAGTTGAAAAGCCCCCAAAAGATGGAGCTTGGTTTGTATCGTCACTGATAAGGTTTTGGGCTTTCTTTAAGCTTTCTTCTTTTACACTGATCTGCTTACCTTTTGCCGTGTAAAAACCTCCGAAAGATGAAGCTTGGTCTCTATCGTCACTGATAAGGTTTTGGGCTTTCTTTAAGCTTTCTTCTTTTACACTGATCTGTTTACCTTTTGCCGTTGAAAAACCTCCGAAAGATGAAGCTTGGTCTGTATCGTCACTGATAAGGTTTTGGGCTTTCTTTAAGCTTTCTTCTTTTACACTGATCTGTTTGCCTTCTGCCATTGAAAAACCTCCGAAAGATGAAGCTTGGTCTGTATCATCACTGATAAGGTTTGGGGCTTTCTTTAAGCTTTCTTCTTTTACACTGATCTGTTTACCTTTTGCCGTGTAAAAACCTCCGAAAGATGAAGCTTGGTCTCTATCGTCACTGATAAGGTTTTGGGCTTTCTTTAAGCTTTCTTCTTTTACACTGATCTGTTTACCTTTGGCAGTTGAAAAGCCCCCAAAAGATGGAGCCTTGTTTGTATCTTCACTGATAAGGTTTTGGGCTTTCTTTAAGCTTTCTTCTTTTACACTGATCTGTTTACCTTTTGCCGTTGAAAAACCTCCGAAAGATGAAGCTTGGTCTGTATCGTCACTGATAAGGTTTTGGGCTTTCTTTAAGCTTTCTTCTTTTACACAGATCTGTTTACCTTTGGCAGTTGAAAAGCCCCCAAAAGATGGAGCTTGGTTTGTATCGTCACTGATAAGGTTTTGGGCTTTCTTTAAGCTTTCTTCTTTTACACTGATCTGCTTACCTTTTGCCGTGTAAAAACCTCCGAAAGATGAAGCTTGGTCTCTATCGTCACTGATAAGGTTTTGGGCTTTCTTTAAGCTTTCTTCTTTTACACTGATCTGTTTACCTTTTGCCGTTGAAAAACCTCCGAAAGATGAAGCTTGGTCTGTATCGTCACTGATAAGGTTTTGGGCTTTCTTTAAGCTTTCTTCTTTTACACTGATCTGTTTACCTTTTGCCGTTGAAAAACCTCCGAAAGATGAAGCTTGGTCTGTATCGTCACTGATAAGGTTTTGGGCTTTCTTTAAGCTTTCTTCTTTTACACTGATCTGTTTACCTTTTGCCGTTGAAAAACCTCCGAAAGATGAAGCTTGGTCTGTATCGTCACTGATAAGGTTTTGGGCTTTCTTTAAGCTTTCTTCTTTTACACTGATCTGTTTACCTTTTGCAGTTGAAAAGCCCCCAAAAGGTGGAGCTTGGTTTGTATCGTCACTGATAAGGTTTTGGGCTTTCTTTAAGCTTTCTTCTTTTACACTGATCTGTTTACCTTTGACAGCTGAAAAGCCTCCAAAAGATGGAGCTTGGTTTGTATCGTCACTGATAAGGTTTTGAGCTTTCTTTAAGCTTTCTTCTTTTACACTGATCTGTTGACCTTTTGCCATTGAAAAACCCCCAAAAGATGGAGCTTGGTCTTTATCGTCACTGAGAAGGTTTTGGGCTTTATTTAAGCTTTCTTCTTTTACACTGATCTGTTTATCTTTGGCAGTTGAAAAGCCCCCAAAAGATGGAGCTTGGTTTGTATCGTCACTGATAATGTTTTGGGCTTTCTTAAAGCTTTCTTCTTTTACACTGATCTGTTTGCATATTGTTTCAGAAACGCTTTGGACATTCTCTAGGTTTTCACTATGTAAAGTTGTAGGTGAATTTTTATTTATTGATATTAATTTTGTTTTTACAATTTTGTCATTTTCTGAACTTCTATTTAAAGTGTCATTCTTGCCTGGCGTTATTTCAGCATTTTTAGCTTTTAACTCTTTTTTCTGTGAATAATTTTCACTGCCAGTTAAATTTTTAGACGAAATTCTTGGTGCCTTGAATGGAAGAAAACCTTTGTTTTGGTATTGTTTTGATTTTGTTGCATTGTTTTGTTTGTTCTGACAAGTCAAATTTTCATGGTCTTTTAGATCAAGAATTTGTAAATCAGTCGTGAAACAATTATAATCAATACTTGTTGATCGTTTTTGTTTAGATGGTAAAGGATGTCTATCATTTCTTATTGGAAAATTTGATTCTGATTTCTTATTTGAATGAAATGAATGGATTTCATTTGAAAATTCCACTTCCATTTCATTTGAGTGAATTTCTGTTTGGTGGTAAGGTTTGGAGGTCACAATGTTGAGTTGCGCAGTTTGCTTTTCGTTCAAACCATTCGTTACTGCACTTTTAAATTTTATGTCATTAGCTTTGCTTTCGAAACAATCCTCTAAAGTTGTGATCAGTTCAGCATCTTTAGTATCTAATATTTTATCATCTCTGAAATCTTGTTCTGTGGAATTACCTTCGAAAGAAACGGAACTTAAATTCTTGTTGCATTCTTCAGTCTTTAAATCTTCATTATCTTCTTCCTTCAATTTAGTTTGCGTTATTTTAGTTTCTATTGGAAACAAATGTCCCCTCGATTCGTTATCATGTTCTGTAGATACGACTTGTTTAGACAGTGATTGGGCCTTTAAGAAATTGTCATTTTGGTCACTTTGGATTTTCTCTTTAGCAAAATCCGATAATTTCTCTTCTCGTTTCATCTTACCAAGTAATGAGCCAGTATCTGGTGTGCAAACTCGATCATTCTTAAAATGCAGTTCCTGCAAAGAAAAACTATTATCATTTTCCAGAAATGTTTGCGAAAAACCATCAAATTCTTTCCACTTGATCATTTGGCTGTCAGTTAAGAAATTCAATTCTCCCACTTGCTGGTCATTTTCAACACTTGTTGATTGCTTCACGCCATGAGAGTATTCTTTAAGATTTTTTTTCAAAGACAATTCTTTATTGTAAGATCCGCCAACTTGCTGCTTACATTCTGTTTCTTTAGCAAATTCTGGAATTGTTGTATTCTGTTTGGGGATTATAGAATTTGGTTCATTCTTGATTGACACCAATGTTGATGACAAACATGGTTTTTCTTGAAGAACTTCAGATTCTATGTCTTCTGGTTTAGGATGGTATCTGTTATTTTTTGTCTTTTCATGCATTTCCACATCTCTGCAATTTTGTGTTTGGCAAATATTTAAAGCAGATTGATTATTGGATATGTTTGGAAATTTTTTGACAGCCGTGTTGGGTTGAGGAGGTTCATTTAGCAAACGTTTACAAGACAATATTTCAGTTTCTTGTTGATCATTCAAATTTGGAAGAGGGGCAAGTTTTGTACTTAAAGTCATTTTACTTGGAATAGAATTGATAGAAGAATCTTTTTTAATTTCAGAACAGTTTCGAAAATTTCCTTTATCAGAGATTGGGTCGACATCCGGTGTTACATGCTGAAAGAAAAAAAGAAAATGTTTATATTTACTAGAAGAATGTAACTGAAATAATTAAGAAAAAAAAAAATCATCTAAAATTTGACAGACAACCTAATCTTTTACCTGAAGATAAATATGATCTCCCCTCACAAAACAAATGCATTTCAAATGCATCAGCAAATGCATTTCAAATGCATCAGCAAATGCATTTCAAATGCATCAGCAAAATTGTAAAGACAAAACAATTTGGATCATTCTCACTACTGTTCACATCTCATATTCTCACAACATTCCGACCAATCTAACCTCGGACCTTCTGCAGGTGTATCTTGGAAACTTAGAAATTTGCATCAAATCTCAAACATAAACCTTTATTTAATCCGAAGAGATAGCATGACCTTGTTCTGTCAGCCATGACTGGGTCGAAGTCTGAAGTAATTTGCTATTTTTATGTAAAAAAAAAAAGAAAAAAAAGATAAGAAAAAAAACTATCAAAAGCAAAATTGAAAAGAAGGAAAAGACGTTACCATTTTATCAGTTGTGAAAAGGAAATTGCAAATATCAGTTGACGCTTCAGGATTTTCACTGACCAAAGTTTGTGGATCCGATTCTAAATTGAAATATGCAAATAAAAACAAAAGGAAATTAAAATAAACATCATTAACACTAGGTCAGTTGGGTCGGCTCTTTTCAACAAGTATATAAAAATATATAAAAACGACCTTATTTGTGTGTGGAACGGTCTTTATCAAACTTTTCTGACAATTTTTGGTCTATATATTTGAAACTTTATATATAGGGGATTTGGACTTATGGAACAAATTTTATTTGATTTTTAGCTGGTAAAAATAGCTGCTTAGGGGTCAAAATTGTAAAAAATTGTTACTTGTTGTCTTAAAATGCTCTTCTATGCATGTGCAAATATACAGTTATAGGTTAAACGATGTCATCTTTTAATTTTATAAGCGGTTGAACAGAAGTAACAAGGTTGGAGAGCTTTATGTTTTGGTTTTGATTCTAACTGATAGCACTTCAGTCATATATTTTTTTAAACTTTTGAAATCACTATTATATATTTGGTACAATATGAGAATTGATAGAGAATTGATTGTATAATAATAAATATGAAACCTGCATAAATTTAAAATCATAAAAAGATAAAAATAACACAATTAGTCTTTATTTGCACTTTTAATAACGAATAAAAAAATAAGTTTTTATTTTATTTGAAATTTCATAAGAAATATGTTTATAATATTATAAAAATATGTTAATTAAATTTTAAAAACAAGTTTTTCTTTGAATTTATATAATAGACATATGTTTATGAAAGTATGAAAATAAAATTATGGAAATCAAAATAACAAAATTGCAATCATAAAAAAACGTATCCAATACATAATAATCCCAAAATACTTTAAAAAGATTTCAAAAGATGTTTTCAATAATTCTTTAAAAAAAAATAATTTCAATTATTCTTAATTAAAATAAGACAAAAAAAAATGATTATTAAATAAAAAAGAACAATTGAAAAAATATAATAAAAAAAGAGCACATACAAAGGGCAGATATAGGTGTGAGAAAAAACTGAAGGAACTGATTTGCCACGTCACCACTTCCGGTAGCAGCAGCGCCAGAAATTAGGAAGTATTATTAGTCGACTATAACCAGTCTTGAATTGTTATCTGACGCTATCTCAACAATTTTGTATGGCATTCAAGTCAGGTCAATTGGTTGTTCATTCAAGCAGATTAAGACTCAAATGGTCAGCAGACAAGTTTGGCAAAACAGACAAGTGTCGATTCCTACTGCAAAAGAAAATCGTCATCTTTGCATTAAAACTGGAATCTTTGGATAGACAATTGGTTTGATTTTCTAAGGGACGAAAAAAAAAAATACCAACTCAAGTCATGACATGCCAAGATATTCACTGGTTGGACTTAGGACAAATTGGATTCTCTACTTTTCTGACACACATAATTATAAAAAAAATATGGAATTTATTTAATCTGAAATGAGGAGTGTCTATAATTGACCAACAAATAAATTCCTTTTTTATTTTTAGTCCAGGTAAGACAATTTTGACGTCACTGGTTTAGGATTGACTCGACAAAAGAAACACAACACTTATAGACCGTTTCCCGGACACATCAGTTCTTCATTCATTCTTTTGTACACTCCTGGAAAAATGCTTCAAATTCTTCAATTAACTTTGACAAGCCTTCACAAATATAAGCGGCTAAACTAATAAAAAGAATAAAACATCTCAATTCTAAAAATAGATTAGAATCCTTAGGTTTAACTACTTTACAAATAAGAACTAAAAGATTTAATAGATATTTTATTGAGCACTTCAAAATAACAGAATTCAATGGCGATTTAATCCAAAATCTTCAAAATAATTTGTTTTGTTTTTTTATGATAATCGCTCCAGATAAAGCATGAAACCACGTGATGTAAAAACCATTTCAAGGTCACAATTTAACCAACAATAAGTGTTATACAGATAGATTTTGATCCAGAAAACTCTAATTCTTTCCCCTTTGTCAGAAATATTGTTCATGGAATATGAGGATTAAATGACAAAATAAGAAAAGTTTGAGATTTTCAAAATAATTGTGATTTGAAAATAAAGAACAATTTTTCCTACTGTCTATCTGTTTAAAATTCCATGAACAATGTTTGTTTATTATCTGATCTTTCATTTATTATCAAGCTCTTATTATGTATGCTATAACTGAAATATGTTAAACCATTTAAATTTTTTCACTATATTGCTAATTATAACAAAAACTTACTTGAAAATACATCATTTGAAATCAAAATTAAAAATTCCATAAAAACTCTTTCCAACCTAATACATGTAGTTAAATTTCTTCTCAACCTAATAATAGGGTTGTCACATATTAAATGAGGTTAATAATCTTCACCATCATATTTGGTTTAACATTCGTTTTACATGCCGACATATGTTGGATGGCTTTAAGAAACTGATTTAAAAACTAACTTATCTCTGACCAGGTCTTTATCCCTCTTTCTCTCAAGTTCATCCTTATCAGCCCACCTCATGGTTTCTTTGGTCTTCCCCAGGAACTTAACCTGCTACCTGAATTGTTCTACATCTTTACCTAAGAACTATCATTTGTACATACGACACATCGGGATTTTTATCACATTTATAATTACAAGCTACAAGCAAAATGAATGGCCGATGATCAAAATGTACAAACAATTTGACCCCTTTTTTACTTGAAAATGAACCAATTTTAATGAAATTTACAGTATTTATCAAATAATGATCACAGAATATAATGAATCCATTATTTTTATTTGAACCTTAATGAAAATGTATTATTTTGTTTAAACAAAAAACATCTTTACTAAAGTTATGCTTTTCAGTAGTAAAAAAAAAAAAAAATGAATGAATTTATTTTTTGTTTTATTAAAATAAAGCATCGTAAATTGTAACAATAAAAAAAAAGAAAAAATTCATTTTTCAGGAACATTACAAAAAAAGCCCCTAAATTCCATATTAATGAAATTGATATAACTCATAGAAAAATTAATTTTTGAACTAACAATATTACCATTGAATTAAGCATTGTTTATTAATATTTTCATACAGAAAAATTATAATTGCATAAAAATATTACTTCTTATTTTTAATGTTTACAGTTTTAGCATAATTTTCATATGTAAGATTCTAATATTTCTATTGCATGGATGATCGTGTAACCATCGGTGAAACATAATTTTTATATAATATAAAAACTAAAATAAAATTGAAAAAATTTAAAAGCAGGAAATGGTGAAAATTATACAAACGTTCACTATAGGTATATATGGTTGCATGGCTCTGAAAAAAATAAAAGAAAATAAAAAAAACAGTTGGTTTTATCCCTCCCACTCTTTCCCTCCAACCACCTGACATCATTTTCAGATAAGTCTATAAAAGTTTTTATGCGCTTCCATACATTTAGTAATTTTGCCATCTTTTATTTTGCATTATTAAACCTTGTTGCTACAGCTGGCACAGTTTGGGATAATTATTAGGTTTTTAGCAAAAGTTACATTTATTTTATTAATTCATTATTTTAAGAGTTTAACTTAATTTACTTGGAAATAATAAAAAAAAATTTATATTTATCTTGCCAGAAAAAGTTAAACACAATCTTTGTCATAATGAATATTTTACATGAAATATAGGGTTTTTCAAATTTGCGTTAAGATTTTTCCATGTATTTTTCATTCCACGCATTTTTTTTCTTTGAGAGATTATAACTTTGGGCAATAATCTTTCAAACACAATAAAAAAGTAATCGAAAATTAAAAAAAATATTATGATTAGCTGGCATTCAAAGTCATGTCTCCTACCGAGCAGCCATTAAATTGTACCTAATAATTACCATGTAGAATATTCTGTGATCATGACTTTTTGTAGTCACATGTGGGCTTTAGCATCTACCACGAGTCTCTTACTTTTAGACAGGATCCAAAAAAGAATCTAAAATCTAATAGGTTCTTCACTATCGGCCAAGCACCAACTCGTCTCATTGCTGCAGTGTTGTATCTCTGTGTCTTTTTTACAAGTATTTTAATGAAATGTGCTTTGATGAATATATAGCACTTATAATACATTAATATAGCACTTGTACCCTATTAATATTATAATACATTAATATAGCACTTATACTACATTAATATTATAATACATTACTATAGCACTTGTACCCTATTAATATTATAATACATTAATATAGCACTTGTACTCCATTAATATTATAATACATTAATATAGCACTTGTACTCCATTAATATTATAATACATTAATATAGCACTTGTACCCCATTAATATTATAATACATTAATATAGCACTTGTACCCTATTAATATTATAATACATTAATATAGCACTTGTACCCTATTAATATTATAATACATTAATATAGCACTTGTACCCCATTAATATTATAATACATTAATATAGCACTTGTACCCTATTAATATTATAATACATTAATATAGCACTTGTACCCTATTAATATTATAATACATTAATATAGCACTTGTACCCCTTATTAATATTATAATACATTAATATAGCACTTGTACCCTATTAATATTATAATACATTAATATAGCACTTGTACCCGATTAATATTATAATACATTAATATAGCACTTGTACCCCATTAATATTATAATACATTAATATAGCACTTGTACCCTATCATATTATAATACCTTAATATAGCACTTGTACTCCATTAATATTATAATACATTAATATAGCACTTGTACCCTATTAATATTATAATACATTAATATAGCACTTGTACTCCGTTAATATTATAATACATTAATATAGCACTTGTACCCTATTAATATTATAATACATTAATATAGCACTTGTACTCCATTAATATTATAATACATTAATATAGCACTTGTACCCTATTAATATTATAATACATTAATATAGCACTTGTACTCCATTAATATCATAATACATTAATATAGCACTTGTACCCTATTAATATTATAATACATTAATATAGCACTTGTACTCCATTAATATTATAATACATAATTATAGCACTTGTACCCTATTAATATTATAATACATTCATATAGCACTTGTACTCCATTAATA
This sequence comes from Euprymna scolopes, assembly GCF_053919585.1. NCBI lineage: Eukaryota > Metazoa > Mollusca > Cephalopoda > Sepiida > Sepiolidae > Euprymna > Euprymna scolopes. The sequence goes on from NC_136484.1 coordinate 196,661,263, forward strand.
TTATAATACATTAATATAGCACTTGTACCCTATTAATATTATAATACATTAATATAGCACTTGTACTCCATTAATATTATAATACATTAATATAGCACTTGTACCCTATTAACATTATAATAAATATAGCACTTGTACTCCATTAATATTATAATACATTACTATAGCACTTGTACTCCATTAATATTATAGTACATTAATATAGCACTTGTACACCATTAATATTATAATACATTAATATAGCACTTGTACTCCATTAATATAATACATTAATATAGCACTTGTACTCCATTAATATTATAATACATTAATATAGCACTTGTACTCCATTAATATTATAATACATCAGTATAGCACTTGTACCCTATTAATATTATAATACATTAATATAGTACTTGTACCCCATTAATATTATAATACATTAATGGAGCACTTGTACTCCATTAATATTATAATACATTAATATAGCACTTGTACTCCATTAATATTATAATACATCAATATAGCACTTGTACTCTATTAATATTATAATACATTAATATAGCACTTGTACCCTATTAATATTATAATACATTAACATAGCACTTGTACTCCATTGATATTATAATACATTAATATAGCACTTGTATTCCATTATTATAATACATTAATATAGCACTTGTACCCCATTAATATTATAATACATTAATATAGCACTTGTACTCCATTAATATTATAATACATTAATATAGCACTTGTACTCCATTAATATTATAATACATTACTATAGCACTTGTACTCCATTAATATTATAATACATTAATATAGCACTTGTACTCCATTAATATTATACTACATTAATATAGCACTTGTACTCCATTAATATTAAAATACATTAATATAGCACTTGTACTCCATTACTATTATAATACATTACTATAGCACTTGTACTCCATTAATATTATAATACATTAATATAGCACTTGTACTCCATTAATATTATAATACATTAATATAGCACTTGTACTCCATTAATATTATAATACATTACTATAGCACTTGTACTCCATTAATATTATAATACATTAATATAGCACTTGTACCCCATTAATATTATAATACATTAATATAGCACTTGTACTCCATTAATATTATAATCCATTACTATCGCACTTGTACCCCATTAATATTATAATACTTAATATAGCACTTGTACCCCATTAATATTATAATACATTAATATAGCACTTGTACTCCATTAATATTATAATACAATCATATAGCACTTGTACCCCATTAATATTATAATACATTAATATAGCACTTGTACCCCATTAATATTATAATACATTAATATAGCACTTGTACTCCATTGATATTATAATACATTAATATAGCACTTGTACCCCATTAATATTATAATACATTAATATAGCACTTGTACTCCATGAATATTATAATCCATTACTAGCGCACTTGTACTCCATGAATATTATAATACATTACTATAGCATTTGTACTCCATTAATATTATAATACATTACTATAGCACTTGTACTCCATTAATATTATAATACATTAATATAGCACTTGTACCCCATTAATATTATAATACATTAATATAGCACTTGTACTCCATTAATATTATAATACATTAATATAGCACTTGTACTCCATTAATATTATAATACTTTAATATAGCACTTGTACTCCATGAATATTATAATCCATTAATATAGCACTTGTACTCCATTAATATTATAATACATTAATATAGCACTTGTACTCCATGAATATTATAATCCATTACTATAGCACTTGTACCCCATTAATATTATAATACATTAATATAGCACTTGTACTCCATTAATATTATAATACATTAATATAGCACTTGTACCCCATTAATATTATAATACATTGATATAGCACTTGTACTCCATTAATATTATAATACATTAATATAGCACTTGTACAACATGAATATTATAATCCATTACTATCGCACTTGTACTCCATGAATATTATAATACATTACTATAGCACTTGTACTCCATTAATATTATAATACCTTACTATAGCACTTGTACCCCATTAATATTATAATACATTAATATAGCACTTGTATTCCATTAATATTATAATACATTAATACTATAATACATTAATATAGCACTTGTACTCCATTAATATTATAATACATTAATATAGAACTTGTACCCAATTAATATTAAAAAACATTAATATAGCACTTGTACTCGATTAATATTATAATACATTAATATAGCACTTGTACCCCATTAATATTATAATACATTAATATAGCACTTGTACCCCATTAATATTATAATACATTAATAGAGCACTTGTACTCCATAATATTTATAATACATTAATATAGCACTTGTACTCCATTAATATTATAATACATTAGTATAGCACTTGTACCCCATTAATATTATAATACATTAATATAGCACTTGTACCCCATTAATATTATAATACATTAATAGAGCACTTGTACTCCATTAATATTATAATACATTAATATAGCACTTGTACTCCATTAATATTATAATACATTAATATAGCACTTGTACCCTATTAATATTATAATACATTAATATAGCACTTGTACTCCATTAATATTATAATACATTAATATAGCACTTGTACTCCATTAATATTATAATACATTAATATAGCACTTGTACTCCATTAATATTATAATACATTAATATAGTACTTGTACCCCATTAATATTATAATACATTAATATAGCACTTGTACTCCATTAATATTATAATACATTAATATTATAATACATTAATATAGCACTTGTACTCCATTAATATTATAATACATTAATATAGCACTTGTACCCTATTAACATTATAATAAATATAGCACTTGTACTCCATTAATATTATAATACATTACTATAGCACTTGTACTCCATTAATATTATAGTACATTAATATAGCACTTGTACTCCATTAATATTATAATACATTAATATAGCACTTGTACTCCATTAATATAACACATTAATATAGCACTTGTACTCCATTAATATTATAATACATTAATATAGCACTTGTACTCCATTAATATTATAATACATTAGTATAGCACTCGTACCCCATTAATATTATAATACATTAATATAGCACTTGTACCCCATTAATATTATAATACATTAATAGAGCACTTGTACTCCATTAATATTATAATACATTAATATAGCACTTGTACTCCATTAATATTATAATACATTAATATAGCACTTGTACTCTATTAATATTATAATACATTAATATAGCACTTCTACCCTATTAATATTATAATACATTAATATAGCACTTGTACTCCATTGATATTATAATACATTAATATAGCACTTGTACTCCATTAATATTATAATACATTAATATAGCACTTGTACCCCATTAATATTATAATACATAAATATAGCACTTGTACTCCATTAATATTATAATACATTAATATAGCACTTGTACTCCATTAATATTATAATACATTACTATAGCACTTGTACTCCATTAATATTATAATACATTAATATAGCACTTGTACTCCATTAATATTATACTACATTAATATAGCACTTGTACTCCATTAATATTAAAATACATTAATATAGCACTTGTACTCCATTAATATTATAATACATTACTATAGCACTTGTACTCCATTAATATTATAATACATTAATATAGCACTTGTACTCCATTAATATTATAATACATTACTATAGCACTTGTACTCCATTAATATTATAATACATTAATATAGCACTTGTACCCCATTAATATTATAATACATTAATATAGCACTTATACTCCATTAATATTATAATACATTAATATAGCACTTGTACACCATTAATATTATAATCCATTACTATCGCACTTGTACCCCATTAATATTATAATACATTAATATAGCACTTGTACCCCATTAATATTATAATACATTAATATAGCACTTGTACTCCATTAATATTATAATACATTAATATAGCACTTGTACCCCATTAATATTATAATACATTAATATAGCACTTGTACCCCATAAATATTATAATACATTAATATAGCACTTGTACTCCATTGATATTATAATACATTAATATAGTACTTGTACCCCATTAATATTATAATACATTAATATAGCACTTGTACTCCATTAATATTATAATACATTAATATAGCACTTGTACCCCATTAATATTATAATACATTAATATAGCACTTGTACTCCATTAATATTATAATACATTAATATAGCACTTGTACTCCATGAATATTATAATCCATTACTATCGCACTTGTACTCAATGAATATTATAATACATTACTATAGCACTTGTACTCCATTAATATTATAATACATTACTATAGCACTTGTACTCCATTAATATTATAATACATTAATATAGCACTTGTACCCCATTAATATTATAATACATTAATATAGCACTTGTACTCCATTAATATTATAATACATTAATATAGCACTTGTACTCCATTAATATTATAATACATTCATATAGCACTTGTACTCCATGAATATTATAATCCATTACTATCGCACTTGTACCCCATTAATATTATAATACATTAATATAGCACTTGTACCCCATTAATATTATAATACATTAATATAGCACTTGTACTCCATTAATATTATAATACATTAATATAGCACTTGTACCCCATTAATATTATAATACATTAATATAGCACTTGTATTCCATTAATATTATAATACATTAATATTATAATACATTAATATAGCACTTGTACTCCATTAATATTATAATACATTACTATAGCACTTGTACTCCATTAATATTATAATACATTACTATCGCACTTGTACTCAATGAATATTATAATACATTACTATAGCACTTGTACTCCATTAATATTATAATACATTAATATAGCACTTGTACCCCATTAATATTATAATACATTAATATAGCACTTGTACTCCATTAATATTATAATACATTAATATAGCACTTGTACTCCATGAATATTATAATCCATTACTATCGCACTTGTACTCAATGAATATTATAATACATTAATATAGCACTTGTACTCCATGAATATTATAATCCATTACTATCGCACTTGTACTCAATGAATATTATAATACATTACTATAGCACTTGTACTCCATTAATATTATAATACATTACTATAGCACTTGTACTCCATTAATATTATAATACATTAATATAGCACTTGTACCCCATTAATATTATAATACATTAATATAGCACTTGTACTCCATTAATATTATAATACATTAATATAGCACTTGTACTCCATTAATATTATAATACATTCATATAGCACTTGTACTCCATGAATATTATAATCCATTACTATCGCACTTGTACCCCATTAATATTATAATACATTAATATAGCACTTGTACCCCATTAATATTATAATACATTAATATAGCACTTGTACTCCATTAATATTATAATACATTAATATAGCACTTGTACCCCATTAATATTATAATACATTAATATAGCACTTGTATTCCATTAATATTATAATACATTAATATTATAATACATTAATATAGCACTTGTACTCCATTAATATTATAATACATTACTATAGCACTTGTACTCCATTAATATTATAATACATTAATATAGCACTTGTACTCCATTAATATTATAATACATTAATATAGCACTTGTACTCCATTAATATTATAATACATTACTATAGCACTTGTACTCCATTAATATTAAAGTACATTACTATAGCACTTGTACTCCATTAATATTATAATACATTAATATAGCACTTGTACTCCATTAATATTATAATACATTACTATAGCACTTGTACTCCATTAATATTATAATACATTAATATAGCACTTGTACCCCATTAATATTATAATACATTAATATAGCACTTGTACCCCATTAATATTATAATACATTAATAGAGCACTTGTACTCCATAATATTTATAATACATTAATATAGCACTTGTACTCCATTAATATTATAATACATTAGTATAGCACTTGTACTCAACTAATATTATAATACATTAATATAGCACTTCTACCCCATTAATATTATAATACATTAATAGAGCACTTGTACTCCATTAATATTATAATACATTAATATAGCACTTGTACTCCATTAATATTATAATACATTAATATAGCACTTGTACTCTATTAATATTATAATACATTAATATAGCACTTGTACCCCATTAATATTATAATACATTAATATAGCACTTGTACTCCATTGATATTATAATACATTAATATAGCACTTGTATTCCATTAATATTATAATACATTAATATTATAATACATTAATATAGCACTTGTACTCCATTAATATTATAATACATTACTATAGCACTTGTACTCCATTAATATTATAATACATTAATATAGCACTTGTACTCTATTAATATTATAATACATTAATATAGCACTTGTACTCCATTAATATTATAATACATTAATATAGCACTTGTACCCCATTAATATTATAATACATTAATACTATAATACATTAATATAGCACTTGTACTCCATTAATATTATAATACATTAATATAGAACTTGTACCCAATTAATATTAAAATACATTAATATAGCACTTGTACTCGATTAATATTATAATACATTAATATAGCACTTGTACCCCATTAATATTATAATACATTAATATAGCACTTGTACCCCATTAATATTATAATACATTAATAGAGCACTTGTACTCCATAATATTTATAATACATTAATATATCACTTGTACTCCATTAATATTATAATACATTAGTATAGCACTTGTACCCCATTAATATTATAATACATTAATATAGCACTTGTACCCCATTAATATTATAATACATTAATATAGCACTTGTATTACATTAATATTATAATACATTAATATTATAATACATTAATATAGCACTTGTACTCCATTAATATTATAATACATTACTATAGCACTTGTACTCCATTAATATTATAATACATTAATATAGCACTTGTACTCCATTAATATTATACTACATTAATATAGCACTTGTACTCCATTAATATTATAATACATTACTATAGCACTTGTACTCCATTAATATTATAATACATTACTATAGCACTTGCACTCCATTAATATTATAATACATTAATATAGCACTTGTACTCCATTAATATTATAATACATTACTATAGCACTTGTACTCCATTAATATTATAATACATTAATATAGCACTTGTACTCCATTAATATTATAATACATTACTATAGCACGTTTACCCTATTAATATTATAATACATTAATATAGCACTTGTACTCCATTAATATTATAATACATTAATATAGCAGTTGTACCTCATTAATATTATAATACATTAATATAGCACTTGTACTCCATTAATATTATAATACATTAATATAGCACTTGTACTCCATTAATATTATAATACATTAATATAGCACTTGTACCCTATTAATATTATAATACATTAATATAGCACTTTTACCCCATTAATATTATAATACATTAATATAGCACTTGTACTCCATTAATATTATAATCCATAACTATCGCACTTGTACTCCATTAATATTATAATACATTAATATAGCACTTGTACTCCATTAATATTATAATACATTAATAGAGCACTTGTACTCCATTAATATTATAATACATTACTATAGCACTTGTACCCCATTAATATTATAATACATTAATATAGCACTTGTACTCCATTAATATTATAATACATTACTATAGCACTTGTACTCCATTAATATTATAATACATTAATATAGAACTTGTAACCAATTAATATTAAAATACATTAATATAGCACTTGTACTCGATTAATATTATAATACATTAATATAGCACTTGTACCCCATTAATATTATAATACGTTAATATAGCACTTGTACTCTATTAATATTATAATACATTAATATAGCACTTGTACTCCATTAATATTATAATACATTACTATAGCACTTGTACTCCATTAATATTATAATACATAATTATAGAACTTGTAACCAATTAATATTAAAATACATTAATATAGCACTTGTACTCGATTAATATTATAATACATTAATATAGCACTTGTACCCCATTAATATTATAATACATTAATATAGCACTTGTACCCCATTAATATTATAATACATTAATAGAGCACTTGTACTCCATAATATTTATAATACATTAATATAGCACTTGTACTCCATTAATATTATAATACATTAGTATAGCACTTGTACCCCATTAATATTATAATACATTAATATAGCACTTGTACCCCATTAATATTATAATACATTAATAGAGCACTTGTACTCCATTAATATTATAATACATTAATATAGCACTTGTACTCCATTAATATTATAATAAATTAATATAGCACTTGTACTCTATTAATATTATAATACATTAATATAGCACTTGTACCCCATTAATATTATAATACATTAATATAGCACTTGTACTCCATTGATATTATAATACATTAATATAGCACTTGTATTCCATTAATATTATAATACATTAATATTATAATACATTAATATAGCACTTGTACTCCATTAATATTATAATGCATTACTATAGCACTTGTACTCCATTAATATTATAATACATTAATATAGCACTTGTACTCCATTAATATTATACTACATTAATATAGCACTTGTACTCCATTAATATTATAATACATTACTATAGCACTTGTACTCCATTAATATTAAAGTACATTACTATAGCACTTGTACTCCATTAATATTATAATACATTAATATAGCACTTGTACTCCATTAATATTATAATACATTACTATAGCACTTGTACTCCATTAATATTATAATACATTAATATAGGACTTGTACCCCATTAATATTATAATACATTAATATAGCACTTGTACCCCATTAATATTATAATGCATTAATAGAGCACTTGTACTCCATAATATTATAATACATTAATATAGCACTTGTACTCCATTAATATTATAATACATTAGTATAGCACTTGTACTCCATTAATATTATAATACATTAATATAGCACTTGTACCCCATTAATATTATAATACATTAATAGAGCACTTGTACTCCATTAATATTATAATACATTAATATAGCACTTGTACTCCATTAATATTATAATACATTAATATAGCACTTGTACTCTATTAATATTATAATACATTAATATAGCACTTGTACCCCATTAATATTATAATACATTAATATGGCACTTGTACTCCATTGATATTATAATACATTAATATAGCACTTGTATTCCATTAATATTATAATACATTAATATTATAGTACATTAATATAGCACTTGTACTCCATTAATATTATAATACATTACTATAGCACTTGTACTCCATTAATATTATAATACATTAATATAGCACTTGTACTCCATTAATATTATAATACATTAATATAGCACTTGTACTCCATTAATATTATAATACATTACTATAGCACTTGTACTCCATTAATATTATAATACATTACTATAGCACTTGCACTCCATTAATATTATATTACATTAATATAGCACTTGTACTCCATTAATATTATAATACATTACTATAGCACTTGTACTCCATTAATATTATAATACATTAATATAGCACTTGTACTCCATTAATATTATAATACATTACTATAGCACTTGTACCCTATTAATATTATAATACATTAATATAGCACTTGTACTCCATTAATATTATAATACATTAATATAGCAGTTGTACCTCATTAATATTATAATACATTAATATAGCACTTGTACTCCATTAATATTATAATACATTAATATAGCACTTGTACTCCATTTATATTATAATACATTAATATAGCACTTGTACCCTATTAATATTATAATACATTAATATAGCACTTTTACCCCATTAATATTATAATACATTAATATAGCACTTGTACTCCATTAATATTATAATCCATAACTATCGCACTTGTACTCCATTAATATTATAATACATTAATATAGCACTTGTACTCCATTAATATTATAATACATTAATAGAGCACTTGTACTCCATTAATATTATAATACATTACTATAGCACTTGTACCCCATTAATATTATAATACATTAATATAGCACTTGTACTCCATTAATATTATAATACATTACTATAGCACTTGTACTCCATTAATATTATAATACATTACTATAGCACTTGTACTCCATTAATATTATAATACATTACTATAGCACTTGTACTCCATTAAAATTATAATACATTAATATAGCACTTGTACTCCATTAATATTATAATACATTAATATAGCACTTGTACTCCATTAATATTATAATACATTAATATAGCACTTGCACTCACTTAATATTATAATACATTACTATAGCACTTGTACTCCATTAATATTATAATACATTACTATAGCACTTGTACTCCATTAATATTATAATACATTACTATAGCACTTGTACTCCATTAATATTATAATACATTAATATAGCACTTGTACTCCATTAATATTATAATACATTAATATAGCACTTGTACTCCATTAATATTATAATACATTACTATAGAACTTGTACTCCATTAATATTATAATACATTAATATAGCACTTGTACTCCATTAATATTATAATACATTAATATAGCACTTGTACTCCATTAATATTATAATACATTACTATAACACTTGTACTCCATTAATATTATAATACATTAATATAGTACTTGTACCCCATTAATGTTATAATACATTAATATAGCACTTGTACTCCATTAATATTATAATACATTAATATAGCACTTGTACTCCATTAATATTATAATACATTAATATAGCACTTGTACTCCATTAATATTATAATACATTAATATAGCACTTGTACTCCATTAATATTATAATACATTAATATAGCACTTGTACTCCATTAATATTATAATACATTACTATAGAATTTGTACTCCATTAATATTATAATACATTAATATAGCACTTGTACTCCATTAATATTAAATTACATTAATATAGCACTTGTACTCCATTAATATTATAATACATTAATATAGTACTTGTACCCCATTAATATTATAATACATTAATATAGCACTTGTACTCCATTAATATTATAATACATTAATATAGCACTTGTACTCCATTAATATTATAATACATTAATATAGCACTTGTACTCCATTAATATTATAATACATTAATATTATAATACATTAATAAAGCACTTGTACTCCATTAATATTATAATACATTAATATAGTACTTGTACCCCATTAATATTATAATACATTAATATAGCACTTGTACTCCATTAATATTATAATACATTAATATAGCACTTGTACTCCATTAATATTATAATACATTAATATAGTACTTGTACCCCATTAATATTATAATACATTAATATAGCACTTGTACTCCATTAATATTATAATACATTACTATAGAATTTGTACTCCATTAATATCATAATACATTAATATAGCACTTGTACTCCATTAATATTATAATACATTAATATAGCACTTGTACCCCATTAATATTAAAATACATCAATATAGCACTTGTATTCCATTAATATTATAATACATTAATATTATAATACATTAATATAGCACTTGTACTCCATTAATATTATAATACATTACTATAGCACTTGTACTCCATTAATATTATAATACATTAATATAGCACTTGTACTCCATTAATATTATACTACATTAATATAGCACTTGTACTCCATTAATATTATAATACATTACTATAGCACTTGTACTCCATTAATATTAAAGTACATTACTATAGCACTTGTACTCCATTAATATTATAATACATTAATATAGCACTTGTACTCCATTAATATTATAATACATTACTATAGCACTTGTACTCCATTAATATTATAATACATTAATATAGGACTTGTACCCCATTAATATTATAATACATTAATATAGCACTTGTACCCCATCAATATTATAATACATTAATATAGCACTTGTACTCCATAATATTTATAATACATTAATATAGCACTTGTACTCCATTAATATTATAATACATTAGTATAGCACTTGTACTCCATTAATATTATAATACATTAATATAGCACTTGTACCCCATTAATATTATAATACATTAATAGAGCACTTGTACTCCATTAATATTATAATACATTAATATAGCACTTGTACTCCATTAATATTATAATACATTAATATAGCACTTGTACTCTATTAATATTATAATACATTAATATAGCACTTGTACCCCATTAATATTAAAATACATTAATATAGCACTTGTACTCCATTGATATTATAATACATTAATATAGCACTTGTATTCCATTAATATTATAATACATTAATATTATAATACATCAATATAGCACTTGTACTCCATTAATATTATAATAAATTACTATAGCACTTGTACTCCATTAATATTATAATACATTAATATAGCACTTGTACTCCATTAATATTATACTACATTAATATAGCACTTGTACTCCATTAATATTATAATACATTACTATAGCACTTGTACTCCATTAATATTATAATACATTACTATAGCACTTGCACTCCATTAATATTATAATACATTACTATAGCACTTGTACTCCATTAATATTATAATACATTACTATAGCACTTGTACTCCATTAAAATTATAATACATTAATATAGCACTTGTACTCCATTAATATTATAATACATTAATATAGCACTTGTACTCCATTAATATTATAATACATTAATATAGCACTTGCACTCACTTAATATTATAATACATTACTATAGCACTTGTACTCCATTAATATTATAATACATTACTATAGCACTTGTACTCCATTAATATCATAATACATTAATATAGCACTTGTACTCCATTAATATTATAATACATTAATATAGCACTTGTACTCCATTAATATTATACTACATTAATATAGCACTTGTACTCCATTAATATTATAATACATTACTATAGAACTTGTACTCCATTAATATTATAATACATTAATATAGCACTTGTACTCCATTAATATTATAATACATTAATATAGCACTTGTACTCCATTAATATTATAATACATTACTATAACACTTGTACTCCATTAATATTATAATACATTAATATAGTACTTGTACCCCATTAATATTATAATACATTAATATAGCACTTGTACTCCATTAATATTATAATACATTAATATAGCACTTGTACTCCATTAATATTATAATACATTAATATAGCACTTGTACTCCATTAATATTATAATACATTAATATAGCACTTGTACTCCATTAATATTATAATACATTAATATAGCACTTGTACTCCATTAATATTATAATACATTACTATAGAATTTGTACTCCATTAATATTATAATACATTAATATAGCACTTGTACTCCATTAATATTAAATTACATTAATATAGCACTTGTACTCCATTAATATTATAATACATTAATATAGTACTTGTACCCCATTAATATTATAATACATTAATATAGCACTTGTACTCCATTAATATTATAATACATTAATATAGCACTTGTACTCCATTAATATTATAATACATTAATATAGCACTTGTACTCCATTAATATTATAATACATTAATATTATAATACATTAATATAGCACTTGTACTCCATTAATATTATAATACATTAATATAGTACTTGTACCCCATTAATATTATAATACATTAATATAGCACTTGTACTCCATTAATATTATAATACATTAATATAGCACTTGTACTCCATTAATATTATAATACATTAATATAGTACTTGTACGCCATTAATATTATAATACATTAATATAGCACTTGTACTCCATTAATATTATAATACATTACTATAGAATTTGTACTCCATTAATATCATAATACATTAATATAGCACTTGTACTCCATTAATATTATAATACATTATTATCGCACTTGTACCCCATTAATATTATAATACATTAATATAGCACTTGTATTCCATTAATATTATAATAAATTAATATTATAATACATTAATATAGCACTTGTACTCCATTAATATTATAATACATTACTATAGCACTTGTACTCCATTAATATTATAATACATTAATATAGCACTTGTACTCCATTAATATTATACTACATTAATATAGCACTTGTACTCCATTAATATTATAATACATTACTATAGCACTTGTACTCCATTAATATTAAAGTACATTACTATAGCACTTGTACTCCATTAATATTATAATACATTAATATAGCACTTGTACTCCATTAATATTATAATACATTACTATAGCACTTGTACTCCATTAATATTATAATACATTAATATAGGACTTGTACCCCATTAATATTATAATACATTAATATAGCACTTGTACCCCATCAATATTATAATACATTAATAGAGCACTTGTACTCCATAATATTTATAATACATTAATATAGCACTTGTACTCCATTAATATTATAATACATTAGTATAGCACTTGTACTCAATTAATATTATAATACATTAATATAGCACTTGTACCCCATTAATATTATAATACATTAATAGAGCACTTGTACTCCATTAATATTATAATACATTAATATAGCACTTGTACTCCATTAATATTATAATACATTAATATAGCACTTGTACTCTATTAATATTATAATACATTAATATAGCACTTGTACCCCATTAATATTATAATACATTAATATAGCACTTGTACTCCATTGATATTATAATACATTAATATAGCACTTGTATTCCATTAATATTATAATACATTAATATTATAATACATCAATATAGCACTTGTACTCCATTAATATTATAATACATTACTATAGCACTTGTACTCCATTAATATTATAATACATTAATATAGCACTTGTACTCCATTAATATTATACTACATTAATATAGCACTTGTACTCCATTAATATTATAATACATTACTATAGCACTTGTACTCCATTAATATTATAATACATTACTATAGCACTTGCACTCCATTAATATTATAATACATTAATATAGCACTTGTACTCCATTAATATTATAATACATTACTATAGCACTTGTACTCCATTAATATTATAATACATTAATATAGCACTTGTACTCCATTAATATTATAATACATTACTATAGCACTTGTACCCTATTAATATTATAATACATTAATATAGCACTTGTACTCCATTAATATTATAATACATTAATATAGCAGTTGTACCTCATTAATATTATAATACATTAATATAGCACTTGTACTCCATTAATATTATAATACATTAATATAGCACTTGTACTCCATTAATATTATAATACATTAATATAGCACTTGTACCCTATTAATATTATAATACATTAATATAGCACTTTTACCCCATTAATATTATAATACATTAATATAGCACTTGTACTCCATTAATATTATAATCCATAACTATCGCACTTGTACTCCATTAATATTATAATACATTACTATAGCACTTGTACCCCATTAATATTATAATACATTAATATAGCACTTGGACTCCATTAATATTATAATACATTACTATAGCACTTGTACTCCATTAATATTATAATACATTAATATAGCACTTGTACCCCATTAATATTATAATACGTTAATATAGCACTTGTACTCCATTAATATTATAATACATTAATATAGCACTTGTACTCCATTAATATTATAATACATTACTATAGCACTTGTACTCCATTAATATTATAATACATTAATATAGCACTTGTACTCCATTAATATTATAATACATTAATATAGCACTTGTACTCCATTAATATTATAATACATTAATATAGCACTTGTACTCCATTAATATTATAATACATTACTATAGCACTTGTACTCCATTAATATTATAATACATTACTATAGCACTTGTACTCCATTAAAATTATAATACATTAATATAGCACTTGTACTCCATTAATATTATAATACATTAATATAGCACTTGTACTCCATTAATATTAAAATACATTAATATAGCACTTGCACTCCATTAATATTATAATACATTACTATAGCACTTGTACTCCATTAATATTATAATACATTACTATAGCACTTGTACTCCATTAATATCATAATACATTAATATAGCACTTGTACTCCATTAATATTATAATACATTAATATAGCACTTGTACTCCATTAATATTATAATACATTAATATAGCACTTGTACTCCATTAATATTATAATACATTACTATAGAACTTGTACTCCATTAATATTATAATACATTAATATAGCACTTGTACTCCATTAATATTATAATACATTAATATAGCACTTGTACTCCATTAATATTATAATACATTACTATAACACTTTTACTCCATTAATATTATAATACATTAATATAGTACTTGTACCCCATTAATATTATAATACATTAATATAGCACTTGTACTCCATTAATATTATAATACATTAATATAGCACTTGTACTCCATTAATATTATAATACATTAATATAGCACTTGTACTCCATTAATATTATAATACATTAATATAGCACTTGTACTCCATTAATATTATAATACATTAATATAGCACTTGTACTCCATTAATATTATAATACATTACTATAGAATTTGTACTCCATTAATATTATAATACATTAATATAGCACTTGTACTCCATTAATATTAAATTACATTAATATAGCACTTGTACTCCATTAATATTATAATACATTAATATAGCACTTGTACTCCATTAATATTATAATACATTACTATAACACTTGTACTCCATTAATATTATAATACATTAATATAGTACTTGTACCCCATTAATATTATAATACATTAATATAGCACTTGTACTCCATTAATATTATAATACATTAATATAGCACTTGTACTCCATTAATATTATAATACATTAATATAGCACTTGTACTCCATTAATATTATAATACATTAATATAGCACTTGTACTCCATTAATATTATAATACATTAATATAGCACTTGTACTCCATTAATATTATAATACATTACTATAGAATTTGTACTCCATTAATATTATAATACATTAATATAGCACTTGTACTCCATTAATATTAAATTACATTAATATAGAACTTGTACTCCATTAATATTATAATACATTAATATAGTACTTGTACCCCATTAATATTATAATACATTAATATAGCACTTGTACTCCATTAATATTATAATACATTAATATAGCACTTGTACTCCATTAATATTATAATACATTAATATAGCACTTGTACTCCATTAATATTATAATACATTAATATTATAATACATTAATATAGCACTTGTACTCCATTAATATTATAATACATTAATATAGTACTTGTACCCCATGAATATTATAATACATTAATATAGCACTTGTACTCCATTAATATTATAATACATTAATATAGCACTTGTACTCCATTAATATTATAATACATTAATATAGTACTTGTACCCCATTAATATTATAATACATTAATATAGCACTTGTACTCCATTAATATTATAATAAATTACTATAGAATTTGTACTCCATTAATATTATAATACATTAATATAGCACTTGTACTCCATTAATATTATAATACATTAATATAGCACTTGTACTCCATTAATATTATAATACATTAATATAGCAGTTGTACCTCATTAATATTATAATACATTAATATAGCACTTGTACTCCATTAATATTATAATACATTAATATAGCACTTGTACTCCATTAATATTATAATACATTAATATAGCACTTGTACCCTATTAATATTATAATACATTAATATAGCACTTTTACCCCATTAATATTATAATACATTAATATAGCACTTGTACTCCATTAATATTATAATACATTAATATAGCACTTGTACTCCATTAATATTATAATACATTAATATAGCACTTGTACTCCATTAATATTATAATACATTACTATAGCACTTGTACTCCATTAATATTATAATACATTACTATAGCACTTGTACTCCATTAAAATTATAATACATTAATATAGCACTTGTACTCCATTAATATTATAATACATTAATATAGCACTTGTACTCCATTAATATTATAATACATTAATATAGCACTTGCACTCCATTAATATTATAATACATTACTATAGCACTTGTACTCCATTAATATTATAATACATTACTATAGCACTTGTACTCCATTAATATCATAATACATTAATATAGCACTTGTACTCCATTAATATTATAATACATTAATATAGCACTTGTACTCCAATTATATTATAATACATTAATATAGCACTTGTACTCCATTAATATTATAATACATTACTATAGAACTTGTACTCCATTAATATTATAATACATTAATATAGCACTTGTACTCCATTAATATTATAATACATTAATATAGCACTTGTACTCCATTAATATTATAATACATTACTATAGCACTTTTACTCCATTAATATTATAATACATTAATATAGTACTTGTACCCCATTAATATTATAATACATTAATATAGCACTTGTACTCCATTAATATTATAATACATTAATATAGCACTTGTACTCCATTAATATTATAATACATTAATATAGCACTTGTACTCCATTAATATTATAATACATTAATATAGCACTTGTACTCCATTAATATTATAATACATTAATATAGCACTTGTACTCCATTAATATTATAATACATTACTATAGAATTTGTACTCCATTAATATTATAATACATTAATATAGCACTTGTACTCCATTAATATTAAATTACATTAATATAGCACTTGTACTCCATTAATATTATAATACATTAATATAGTACTTGTACCCCATTAATATTATAATACATTAATATAGCACTTGTACTCCATTAATATTATAATACATTAATATAGCACTTGTACTCCATTAATATTATAATACATTAATATAGCACTTGTACTCCATTAATATTATAATACATTAATATTATAATACATTAATAAAGCACTTGTACTCCATTAATATTATAATACATTAATATAGTACTTGTACCCCATTAATATTATAATACATTAATATAGCACTTGTACTCCATTAATATTATAATACATTAATATAGCACTTGTACTCCATTAATATTATAATACATTAATATAGTACTTGTACCCCATTAATATTATAATACATTAATATAGCACTTGTACTCCATTAATATTATAATACATTACTATAGAATTTGTACTCCATTAATATCATAATACATTAATATAGCACTTGTACTCCATTAATATTATAATACATTAATATAGCACTTGTACCCCATTAATATTAAAATACATCAATATAGCACTTGTATTCCATTAATATTATAATACATTAATATTATAATACATTAATATAGCACTTGTACTCCATTAATATTATAATACATTACTATAGCACTTGTACTCCATTAATATTATAATACATTAATATAGCACTTGTACTCCATTAATATTATACTACATTAATATAGCACTTGTACTCCATTAATATTATAATACATTACTATAGCACTTGTACTCCATTAATATTAAAGTACATTACTATAGCACTTGTACTCCATTAATATTATAATACATTAATATAGCACTTGTACTCCATTAATATTATAATACATTACTATAGCACTTGTACTCCATTAATATTATAATACATTAATATAGGACTTGTACCCCATTAATATTATAATACATTAATATAGCACTTGTACCCCATCAATATTATAATACATTAATATAGCACTTGTACTCCATAATATTTATAATACATTAATATAGCACTTGTACTCCATTAATATTATAATACATTAGTATAGCACTTGTACTCCATTAATATTATAATACATTAATATAGCACTTGTACCCCATTAATATTATAATACATTAATAGAGCACTTGTACTCCATTAATATTATAATACATTAATATAGCACTTGTACTCCATTAATATTATAATACATTAATATAGCACTTGTACTCTATTAATATTATAATACATTAATATAGCACTTGTACCCCATTAATATTAAAATACATTAATATAGCACTTGTACTCCATTGATATTATAATACATTAATATAGCACTTGTATTCCATTAATATTATAATACATTAATATTATAATACATCAATATAGCACTTGTACTCCATTAATATTATAATAAATTACTATAGCACTTGTACTCCATTAATATTATAATACATTAATATAGCACTTGTACTCCATTAATATTATACTACATTAATATAGCACTTGTACTCCATTAATATTATAATACATTACTATAGCACTTGTACTCCATTAATATTATAATACATTACTATAGCACTTGCACTCCATTAATATTATAATACATTACTATAGCACTTGTACTCCATTAATATTATAATACATTACTATAGCACTTGTACTCCATTAAAATTATAATACATTAATATAGCACTTGTACTCCATTAATATTATAATACATTAATATAGCACTTGTACTCCATTAATATTATAATACATTAATATAGCACTTGCACTCACTTAATATTATAATACATTACTATAGCACTTGTACTCCATTAATATTATAATACATTACTATAGCACTTGTACTCCATTAATATCATAATACATTAATATAGCACTTGTACTCCATTAATATTATAATACATTAATATAGCACTTGTACTCCATTAATATTATACTACATTAATATAGCACTTGTACTCCATTAATATTATAATACATTACTATAGAACTTGTACTCCATTAATATTATAATACATTAATATAGCACTTGTACTCCATTAATATTATAATACATTAATATAGCACTTGTACTCCATTAATATTATAATACATTACTATAACACTTGTACTCCATTAATATTATAATACATTAATATAGTACTTGTACCCCATTAATATTATAATACATTAATATAGCACTTGTACTCCATTAATATTATAATACATTAATATAGCACTTGTACTCCATTAATATTATAATACATTAATATAGCACTTGTACTCCATTAATATTATAATACATTAATATAGCACTTGTACTCCATTAATATTATAATACATTAATATAGCACTTGTACTCCATTAATATTATAATACATTACTATAGAATTTGTACTCCATTAATATTATAATACATTAATATAGCACTTGTACTCCATTAATATTAAATTACATTAATATAGCACTTGTACTCCATTAATATTATAATACATTAATATAGTACTTGTACCCCATTAATATTATAATACATTAATATAGCACTTGTACTCCATTAATATTATAATACATTAATATAGCACTTGTACTCCATTAATATTATAATACATTAATATAGCACTTGTACTCCATTAATATTATAATACATTAATATTATAATACATTAATATAGCACTTGTACTCCATTAATATTATAATACATTAATATAGTACTTGTACCCCATTAATATTATAATACATTAATATAGCACTTGTACTCCATTAATATTATAATACATTAATATAGCACTTGTACTCCATTAATATTATAATACATTAATATAGTACTTGTACGCCATTAATATTATAATACATTAATATAGCACTTGTACTCCATTAATATTATAATACATTACTATAGAATTTGTACTCCATTAATATCATAATACATTAATATAGCACTTGTACTCCATTAATATTATAATACATTAATATAGCACTTGTACCCCATTAATATTATAATACATTAATATAGCACTTGTATTCCATTAATATTATAATAAATTAATATTATAATACATTAATATAGCACTTGTACTCCATTAATATTATAATACATTACTATAGCACTTGTACTCCATTAATATTATAATACATTAATATAGCACTTGTACTCCATTAATATTATACTACATTAATATAGCACTTGTACTCCATTAATATTATAATACATTACTATAGCACTTGTACTCCATTAATATTAAAGTACATTACTATAGCACTTGTACTCCATTAATATTATAATACATTAATATAGCACTTGTACTCCATTAATATTATAATACATTACTATAGCACTTGTACTCCATTAATATTATAATACATTAATATAGGACTTGTACCCCATTAATATTATAATACATTAATATAGCACTTGTACCCCATCAATATTATAATACATTAATAGAGCACTTGTACTCCATAATATTTATAATACATTAATATAGCACTTGTACTCCATTAATATTATAATACATTAGTATAGCACTTGTACTCAATTAATATTATAATACATTAATATAGCACTTGTACCCCATTAATATTATAATACATTAATAGAGCACTTGTACTCCATTAATATTATAATACATTAATATAGCACTTGTACTCCATTAATATTATAATACATTAATATAGCACTTGTACTCTATTAATATTATAATACATTAATATAGCACTTGTACCCCATTAATATTATAATACATTAATATAGCACTTGTACTCCATTGATATTATAATACATTAATATAGCACTTGTATTCCATTAATATTATAATACATTAATATTATAATACATCAATATAGCACTTGTACTCCATTAATATTATAATACATTACTATAGCACTTGTACTCCATTAATATTATAATACATTAATATAGCACTTGTACTCCATTAATATTATACTACATTAATATAGCACTTGTACTCCATTAATATTATAATACATTACTATAGCACTTGTACTCCATTAATATTATAATACATTACTATAGCACTTGCACTCCATTAATATTATAATACATTAATATAGCACTTGTACTCCATTAATATTATAATACATTACTATAGCACTTGTACTCCATTAATATTATAATACATTAATATAGCACTTGTACTCCATTAATATTATAATACATTACTATAGCACTTGTACCCTATTAATATTATAATACATTAATATAGCACTTGTACTCCATTAATATTATAATACATTAATATAGCAGTTGTACCTCATTAATATTATAATACATTAATATAGCACTTGTACTCCATTAATATTATAATACATTAATATAGCACTTGTACTCCATTAATATTATAATACATTAATATAGCACTTGTACCCTATTAATATTATAATACATTAATATAGCACTTTTACCCCATTAATATTATAATACATTAATATAGCACTTGTACTCCATTAATATTATAATCCATAACTATCGCACTTGTACTCCATTAATATTATAATACATTACTATAGCACTTGTACCCCATTAATATTATAATACATTAATATAGCACTTGGACTCCATTAATATTATAATACATTACTATAGCACTTGTACTCCATTAATATTATAATACATTAATATAGCACTTGTACCCCATTAATATTATAATACGTTAATATAGCACTTGTACTCCATTAATATTATAATACATTAATATAGCACTTGTACTCCATTAATATTATAATACATTACTATAGCACTTGTACTCCATTAATATTATAATACATTAATATAGCACTTGTACTCCATTAATATTATAATACATTAATATAGCACTTGTACTCCATTAATATTATAATACATTAATATAGCACTTGTACTCCATTAATATTATAATACATTACTATAGCACTTGTACTCCATTAATATTATAATACATTACTATAGCACTTGTACTCCATTAAAATTATAATACATTAATATAGCACTTGTACTCCATTAATATTATAATACATTAATATAGCACTTGTACTCCATTAATATTAAAATACATTAATATAGCACTTGCACTCCATTAATATTATAATACATTACTATAGCACTTGTACTCCATTAATATTATAATACATTACTATAGCACTTGTACTCCATTAATATCATAATACATTAATATAGCACTTGTACTCCATTAATATTATAATACATTAATATAGCACTTGTACTCCATTAATATTATAATACATTAATATAGCACTTGTACTCCATTAATATTATAATACATTACTATAGAACTTGTACTCCATTAATATTATAATACATTAATATAGCACTTGTACTCCATTAATATTATAATACATTAATATAGCACTTGTACTCCATTAATATTATAATACATTACTATAACACTTTTACTCCATTAATATTATAATACATTAATATAGTACTTGTACCCCATTAATATTATAATACATTAATATAGCACTTGTACTCCATTAATATTATAATACATTAATATAGCACTTGTACTCCATTAATATTATAATACATTAATATAGCACTTGTACTCCATTAATATTATAATACATTAATATAGCACTTGTACTCCATTAATATTATAATACATTAATATAGCACTTGTACTCCATTAATATTATAATACATTACTATAGAATTTGTACTCCATTAATATTATAATACATTAATATAGCACTTGTACTCCATTAATATTAAATTACATTAATATAGCACTTGTACTCCATTAATATTATAATACATTAATATAGCACTTGTACTCCATTAATATTATAATACATTACTATAACACTTGTACTCCATTAATATTATAATACATTAATATAGTACTTGTACCCCATTAATATTATAATACATTAATATAGCACTTGTACTCCATTAATATTATAATACATTAATATAGCACTTGTACTCCATTAATATTATAATACATTAATATAGCACTTGTACTCCATTAATATTATAATACATTAATATAGCACTTGTACTCCATTAATATTATAATACATTAATATAGCACTTGTACTCCATTAATATTATAATACATTACTATAGAATTTGTACTCCATTAATATTATAATACATTAATATAGCACTTGTACTCCATTAATATTAAATTACATTAATATAGAACTTGTACTCCATTAATATTATAATACATTAATATAGTACTTGTACCCCATTAATATTATAATACATTAATATAGCACTTGTACTCCATTAATATTATAATACATTAATATAGCACTTGTACTCCATTAATATTATAATACATTAATATAGCACTTGTACTCCATTAATATTATAATACATTAATATTATAATACATTAATATAGCACTTGTACTCCATTAATATTATAATACATTAATATAGTACTTGTACCCCATGAATATTATAATACATTAATATAGCACTTGTACTCCATTAATATTATAATACATTAATATAGCACTTGTACTCCATTAATATTATAATACATTAATATAGTACTTGTACCCCATTAATATTATAATACATTAATATAGCACTTGTACTCCATTAATATTATAATAAATTACTATAGAATTTGTACTCCATTAATATTATAATACATTAATATAGCACTTGTACTCCATTAATATTATAATACATTAATATAGCACTTGTACTCCATTAATATTATAATACATTAATATAGCAGTTGTACCTCATTAATATTATAATACATTAATATAGCACTTGTACTCCATTAATATTATAATACATTAATATAGCACTTGTACTCCATTAATATTATAATACATTAATATAGCACTTGTACCCTATTAATATTATAATACATTAATATAGCACTTTTACCCCATTAATATTATAATACATTAATATAGCACTTGTACTCCATTAATATTATAATACATTAATATAGCACTTGTACTCCATTAATATTATAATACATTAATATAGCACTTGTACTCCATTAATATTATAATACATTACTATAGCACTTGTACTCCATTAATATTATAATACATTACTATAGCACTTGTACTCCATTAAAATTATAATACATTAATATAGCACTTGTACTCCATTAATATTATAATACATTAATATAGCACTTGTACTCCATTAATATTATAATACATTAATATAGCACTTGCACTCCATTAATATTATAATACATTACTATAGCACTTGTACTCCATTAATATTATAATACATTACTATAGCACTTGTACTCCATTAATATCATAATACATTAATATAGCACTTGTACTCCATTAATATTATAATACATTAATATAGCACTTGTACTCCAATTATATTATAATACATTAATATAGCACTTGTACTCCATTAATATTATAATACATTACTATAGAACTTGTACTCCATTAATATTATAATACATTAATATAGCACTTGTACTCCATTAATATTATAATACATTAATATAGCACTTGTACTCCATTAATATTATAATACATTACTATAGCACTTGTACTCCATTAATATTATAATACATTAATATAGTACTTGTACCCCATTAATATTATAATACATTAATATAGCACTTGTACTCCATTAATATTATAATACATTAATATAGCACTTGTACTCCATTAATATTATAATACATTAATATAGCACTTGTACTCCATTAATATTATAATACATTAATATAGCACTTGTACTCCATTAATATTATAATACATTAATATAGCACTTGTACTCCATTAATATTATAATACATTACTATAGAATTTGTACTCCATTAATATTATAATACATTAATATAGCACTTGTACTCCATTAATATTAAATTACATTAATATAGCACTTGTACTCCATTAATATTATAATACATTAATATAGTACTTGTACCCCATTAATATTATAATACATTAATATAGCACTTGTACTCCATTAATATTATAATACATTAATATAGCACTTGTACTCCATTAATATTATAATACATTAATATAGCACTTGTACTCCATTAATATTATAATACATTAATATTATAATACATTAATATAGCACTTGTACTCCATTAATATTATAATACATTAATATAGTTCTTGTACCCCATTAATATTATAATACATTAATATAGCACTTGTACTCCATTAATATTATAATACATTAATATAGCACTTGTACTCCATTAATATTATAATACATTAATATAGTACTTGTACCCCATTAATATTATAATACATTAATATAGCACTTGTACTCCATTAATATTATAATACATTACTATAGAATTTGTACTCCATTAATATTATAATACATTAATATAGCACTTGTACTCCATTAATATTATAATACATTAATATAGCACTTGTACTCCAATAATATTATAATACATTAATATAGTACTTGTACCCCATTAATATTATAATACATTAATATAGCACTTGTACTCCATTATTATTATAATACATTAATATAGCACTTGTACTCCATTAATATTATAATACATTAATATAGCACTTGTACTCCATTAATATTATAATACATTAATATTATAATACATTAATATAGCACTTGTACTCCATTAATATTATAATACATTAATATAGCACTTGTACTCCATTAATATTATAATACATAAATATAGTACTTGTACCCTATTAATATTATAATACATTAATATAGCACTTGTACTCCATTAATATTATAATACATTAATATAGCACTTGTACTCCATTAATATTATAATACATTAATATAGCACTTGTACTCTATTAATATTATAATACATTAATATAGCACTTGTACTCCATTAATATTATAATACATTAATATAGCACTTGTACCCTATTAATATTATAATACATTAATATAGCACTTTTACCCCATTAATATTATAATACATTAATATAGCACTTGTACTCCATTAATATTATAATCCATAACTATCGCACTTGTACTCCATTAATATTATAATACATTAATATAGCACTTGTACTCCATTAATATTATAATACATTAATAGAGCACTTGTACTCCATTAATATTATAATACATTACTATAGCACTTGTACCCCATTAATATTATAATACATTAATATAGCACTTGTACTCCATTAATATTATAATACATTACTATAGCACTTGTACTCCATTAATATTATAATACATTAATATAGCACTTGTACCCCATTAATATTATAATACGTTAATATAGCACTTGTACTCCATTAATATTATAATACATTAATATAGCACTTGTACTCCATTAATATTATAATACATTACTATAGCACTTGTACTCCATTAATATTATAATACATTACTATAGCACTTGTACTCCATTAATATTATAATACATTAATATAGCACTTGTACTCCATTAATATTATAATACATTAATATAGCACTTGTACTCCATTAATATTATAATACATTACTATAGCACTTTTACTCCATTAATATTATAATACATTACTATAGCACTTGTACTCCATTAAAATTATAATACATTAATATAGCACTTGTACTCCATTAATATTATAATACATTAATATAGCACTTGTACTCCATTAATATTATAATACATTAATATAGCACTTGCACTCCATTAATATTATAATACATTACTATAGCACTTGTACTCCATTAATATTATAATACATTACTATAGCACTTGTACTCCATTAATATCATAATACATTAATATAGCACTTGTACTCCATTTATATTATAATACATTAATATAGCACTTGTACTCCAATAATATTATAATACATTAATATAGCACTTGTACTCCATTAATATTATAATACATTACTATATAACTTGTACTCCATTAATATTATAATACATTAATATAGCACTTGTACTCCATTAATATTATAATACATTAATATAGCACTTGTACTCCATTAATATTATAATACATTACTATAGCACTTGTACTCCATTAATATTATAATACATTAATATAGTACTTGTACCCCATTAATATTATAATACATTAATATAGCACTTGTACTCCATTAATATTATAATACATTAATATAGCACTTGTACTCCATTAATATTATAATACATTAATATAGCACTTGTACTCCATTAATATTATAATACATTAATATAGCACTTGTACTCCATTAATATTATAATACATTAATATAGCACTTGTACTCCATTAATATTATAATACATTACTATAGAATTTGTACTCCATTAATATTATAATACATTAATATAGCACTTGTACTCCATTAATATTAAATTACATTAATATAGCACTTGTACTCCATTAATATTATAATACATTAATATAGCACTTGTACTCCATTAATATTATAATACATTAATATAGCACTTGTACTCCATTAATATTATAATACATTAATATTATAATACATTAATAAAGCACTTGTACTCCATTAATATTATAATACATTAATATAGTACTTGTACCCCATTAATATTATAATACATTAATATAGCACTTGTACTCCATTAATATTATAATACATTAATATAGCACTTGTACTCCATTAATATTATAATACATTAATATAGTACTTGTACCCCATTAATATTATAATACATTACTATAGAATTTGTACTCCATTAATATTATAATACATTAATATAGCACTTGTACTCCATTAATATTATAATACATTAATATAGCACTTGTACTCCATTAATATTATAATACATTAATATAGTACTTGTACCCCATTAATATTATAATACATTAATATAGCACTTGTACTCCATTATTATTATAATACATTAATATAGCACTTGTACTCCATTAATATTATAATACATTAATATAGCACTTGTACTCCATTAATATTATAATACATTAATATTATAATACATTAATATAGCACTTGTACTCCATTAATATTATAATACATTAATATAGCACTTGTACTCCATTAATATTACAATACATTAATATAGCACTTGTACTCTATTAATATTATAATACATTAATATAGCACTTGTACTCCATTAATATTATAATACATTAATATAGCACTTGTACCCTATTAATATTATAATACATTAATATAGCACTTTTACCCCTTTAATATTATAATACATTAATATAGCACTTGTACTCCATTAATATTATAATCCACAACTATCGCACTTGTACTCCATTACTATTATAATACATTAATATAGCACTTGTACTCCATTAATATTATAATACATTAATAGAGCACTTGTACTCCATTAATATTATAATACATTACTATAGCACTTGTACCCCATTAATATTATAATACATTAATATAGCACTTGTACTCCATTAATATTATAATACATTACTATAGCACTTGTACTCCATTAATATTATAATACATAATTATAGCACTTGTACCCCATTAATATTATAATACGTTAATATAGCACTTGTACTCCATTAATATTATAATACATTAATATAGCACTTGTACTCCATTAATATTATAATACATTACTATAGCACTTGTACTCCATTAATATTATAATACATTAATATAGAACTTGTACCCAATTAATATTAAAATACATTAATATAGCACTTGTACTCGATTAATATTATAATACATTAATATAGCACTTGTACCACATTAATATTATAATACATTAATATAGCACTTGTACCCCATTAATATTATAATACATTAATAGAGCACTTGTACTCCATAATATTTATAATACATTAATATAGCACTTGTACTCCATTAATATTATAATATATTAGGATAGCACTTGTACCCCATTAATATTATAATACATTAATATAGCACTTGTACCCCATTAATATTATAATACATTAATAGAGCACTTGTACTCCATTAATATTATAATACATTAATATAGCACTTGTACTCCATTAATATTATAATACATTAATATAGCACTTGTACTCTATTAATATTATAATACATTAATATAGCACTTGTACCCCATTAATATTATAATACATTAATATAGCACTTGTACTCCATTGATATTATAATACATTAATATAGCACTTGTATTCCATTAATATTATTATACATTAATATTATAATACATTAATATAGCACTTGTACTCCATTAATATTATAATACATTACTATAGCACTTGTACTCCATTAATATTATAATACATTAATATAGCACTTGTACTCCATTAATATTATAATACATTAATATAGCACTTGCACTCCATTAATATTATAATACATTACTATAGCACTTGTACTCCATTAATATTATAATACATTACTATAGCACTAATACTCCATTAATATCATAATACATTAATATAGCACTTGTACTCCATTAATATTATAATACATTAATATAGCACTTGTACTCCATTAATATTATAATACATTAATATAGCACTTGTACTCCATTAATATTATAATACATTACTATAGAACTTGTACTCCATTAATATTATAATACATTAATATAGCACTTGTACTCCATTAATATTATAATACATTAATATAGCACTTGTACTCCATTAATATTATAATACATTAATATAGCACTTGTACTCCATTAATATTATAATACATTAATATAGCACTTGTACTCCATTAATATTATAATACATTAATATAGCACTTGTACTCCATTAATATTATAATACATTAATATAGCACTTGTACTCCATTAATATTATAATACATTACTATAGAATTTGT
Organism: Euprymna scolopes; assembly: GCF_053919585.1. Lineage (NCBI taxonomy): Eukaryota > Metazoa > Mollusca > Cephalopoda > Sepiida > Sepiolidae > Euprymna > Euprymna scolopes. The sequence goes on from NC_136484.1 coordinate 196,692,878, forward strand.
ACTCCATTAATATTATAATACATTAATATAGCACTTGTACTCCATTAATATTAAATTACATTAATATAGCACTTGTACTCCATTAATATTATAATACATTAATATAGTACTTGTACCCCATTAATATTATAATACATTAATATAGCACTTGTACTCCATTAATATTATAATACATTAATATAGCACTTGTACTCCATTAATATAATAATACATTAATATAGCACTTGTACTCCATTAATATTATAATACATTCATATTATAATACATTAATATAGCACTTGTACTCCATTAATATTATAATACATTAATATAGTACTTGTACCCCATTAATATTATAATACATTAATATAGCACTTGTACTCCATTAATATTATAATACATTAATATAGCACTTGTACTCTATTAATATTATAATACATTAATATAGTACTTGTACTCCATTAATATTATAATACATTAATATAGCACTTGTACTCCATTAATATTATAATACATTACTATAGAATTTGTACTCCATTAATATTATAATACATTAATATAGCACTTGTACTCCATTAATATTATAATACATTAATATAGCACTTGTACTCCATTAATATTATAATACATTGATATAGTACTTGTACCCCATTAATATTATAATACATTAATATAGCACTTGTACTCCATTAATATTATAATACATTAATATAGGACTTGTACTCCATTAATATTATAATACATTAATATAGCACTTGTACTCCATTAATATTATAATACATTAATATTATAATACATTAATATAGCACTTGTACTCCATTAATATTATAATACATTAATATAGCACTTGTACTCCATTAATATTATAATACATAAATATAGTACTTGTACCCTATTAATATTATAATACATTAATATAGCACTTGTACTCCATTAATATTATAATACATTAATATAGCACTTGTACTCCATTAATATTATAATACATTAATATAGCACTTGTACTCCATTAATATTATAATACATTAATATAGTACTTTTACCCCATTAATATTATAATACATTAATATAGCACTTGTACTCCATTAATATTATAATACATTAATATTATAATACATTAATATAGCACTTGTACTCCATTAATATTATAATACATTAATATAGCACTTGTACTCCATTAATATTATAATACATTAATATAGCACTTGTACCCCATTAATATTATAATACATTAATATAGCACTTGTACTCCATTAATATTATAATACATTAATATAGTACTTGTACCCCATTAATATTATAATACATTAATATAGCACTTGTACTCCATTAATATTATAATACATTAATATTATAATACATTAATATAGCACTTGTACTCCATTAATATTATAATACATTAATATAGCACTTGTACTCCATTAATATTATAATACATTAATATAGTACTTGTACCCCATTAATATTATAATACATTAATATAGCACTTGTACTCCATTAATATTATAATACATTAATATAGCACTTGTACTCCATTAATATTATAATACATTAATATAGCACTTGTACTCCATTAATATTATAATACATTAATATAGTACTTGTACCCCATTAATATTATAATACATTAATATAGCACTTGTACTCCATTAATATTATAATACATTAATATTATAATACATTAATATAGCACTTGTACTCCATTAATATTATAATACATTAATATAGCACTTGTACTCCATTAATATTATAATACATTAATATAGCACTTGTACTCCATTAATATTTTAATACATTAATATAGTACTTGTACCCCATTAATATTATAATACATTAATATAGCACTTGAACTCCATTAATATTATAATACATTAATATTATAATACATTAATATAGCACTTGTAGTCCATTAATATTATAATACATTAATATAGCACTTGTACTCCATTAATATTATAATACATTAATATAGTACTTGTACCCCATTAATGTTATAATACATTAATATAGCACTTGTACTCCATTAATATTATAATACATTAATATAGCACTTGTACTCCATTAATATTATAATACATTAATATAGCACTTGTACTCCATTAATATTATAATACATTAATATAGCACTTGTACTCCATTAATATTATAATACATTAATATAGTACTTGTACCCCATTAATATTATAATACATTAATATAGCACTTGTACTCCATTAATATTATAATACATTACTATAGAATTTGTACTCCATTAATATTATAATACATTAATATAGCACTTGTACTCCATTTATATTAAATTACATTAATATAGCACTTGTACTCCATTAATATTATAATACATTAATATAGTACTTGTACCCCATTAATATTATAATACATTAATATAGCACTTGTACTCCATTAATATTATAATACATTAATATAGCACTTGTACTCCATTAATATTATAATACATTAATATAGCACTTGTACTCCATTAATATTATAATACATTAATATTATAATACATTAATATAGCACTTGTACTCCATTAATATTATAATACATTAATATAATACTTGTACCCCATTAATATTATAATACATTAATATAGCACTTGTACTCCATAAATATTATAATACATTAATATAGCACTTGTACTCCATTAATATTATAATACATTAATATAGTACTTGTACCCCATTAATATTATAATACATTAATATAGCACTTGTACTCCATTAATATTATAATACATTACTATAGAATTTGTACTCCATTAATATTATAATACATTAATATAGCACTTGTACTCCATTTATATTATAATACATTAATATAGCACTTGTACTCCATTAATATTATAATACATTAATATAGTACTTATAATACATTAATATAGCACTTGTACTCCATTAATATTATAATACATTAATATAGCACTTGTACTCCATTAATATTATAATACATTAATATAGCACTTGTACTCCATTAATATTATAATACATTAATATTATAATACATTAATATAGCACTTGTACTCCATTAATATTATAATACATTAATATAGCACTTGTACTCCATTAATATTATAATACATAAATATAGTACTTGTACCCTATTAATATTATAATACATTAATATAGCACTTGTACTCCATTAATATTATAATACATTAATATAGCACTTGTACTCCATTAATATTATAATACATTAATATAGCACTTGTACTCCATTAATATTATAATACATAAATATAGTACTTGTACCCTATTAATATTATAATACATTAATATAGCACTTGTACTCCATTAATATTATAATACATTAATATAGCACTTGTACTCCATTAATATTATAATACATTAATATAGCACTTGTACTCTATTAATATTATAATACATTAATATAGCACTTGTACTCCATTAATATTATAATACATTAATATAGCACTTGTACCCTATTAATATTATAATACATTAATATAGCACTTTTACCCCATTAATATTATAATACATTAATATAGCACTTGTACTCCATTAATATTATAATCCATAACTATCGCACTTGTACTCCATTAATATTATAATACATTAATATAGCACTTGTACTCCATTAATATTATAATACATTAATAGAGCACTTGTACTCCATTAATATTATAATACATTACTATAGCACTTGTACCCCATTAATATTATAATACATTAATATAGCACTTGTACTCCATTAATATTATAATACATTACTATAGCACTTGTACTCCATTAATATTATAATACATTAATATAGCACTTGTACCCCATTAATATTATAATACGTTAATATAGCACTTGTACTCCATTAATATTATAATACATTAATATAGCACTTGTACTCCATTAATATTATAATACATTACTATAGCACTTGTACTCCATTAATATTATAATACATTACTATAGCACTTGTACTCCATTAATATTATAATACATTAATATAGCACTTGTACTCCATTAATATTATAATACATTAATATAGCACTTGTACTCCATTAATATTATAATACATTACTATAGCACTTTTACTCCATTAATATTATAATACATTACTATAGCACTTGTACTCCATTAAAATTATAATACATTAATATAGCACTTGTACTCCATTAATATTATAATACATTAATATAGCACTTGTACTCCATTAATATTATAATACATTAATATAGCACTTGCACTCCATTAATATTATAATACATTACTATAGCACTTGTACTCCATTAATATTATAATACATTACTATAGCACTTGTACTCCATTAATATCATAATACATTAATATAGCACTTGTACTCCATTTATATTATAATACATTAATATAGCACTTGTACTCCAATAATATTATAATACATTAATATAGCACTTGTACTCCATTAATATTATAATACATTACTATATAACTTGTACTCCATTAATATTATAATACATTAATATAGCACTTGTACTCCATTAATATTATAATACATTAATATAGCACTTGTACTCCATTAATATTATAATACATTACTATAGCACTTGTACTCCATTAATATTATAATACATTAATATAGTACTTGTACCCCATTAATATTATAATACATTAATATAGCACTTGTACTCCATTAATATTATAATACATTAATATAGCACTTGTACTCCATTAATATTATAATACATTAATATAGCACTTGTACTCCATTAATATTATAATACATTAATATAGCACTTGTACTCCATTAATATTATAATACATTAATATAGCACTTGTACTCCATTAATATTATAATACATTACTATAGAATTTGTACTCCATTAATATTATAATACATTAATATAGCACTTGTACTCCATTAATATTAAATTACATTAATATAGCACTTGTACTCCATTAATATTATAATACATTAATATAGCACTTGTACTCCATTAATATTATAATACATTAATATAGCACTTGTACTCCATTAATATTATAATACATTAATATTATAATACATTAATAAAGCACTTGTACTCCATTAATATTATAATACATTAATATAGTACTTGTACCCCATTAATATTATAATACATTAATATAGCACTTGTACTCCATTAATATTATAATACATTAATATAGCACTTGTACTCCATTAATATTATAATACATTAATATAGTACTTGTACCCCATTAATATTATAATACATTACTATAGAATTTGTACTCCATTAATATTATAATACATTAATATAGCACTTGTACTCCATTAATATTATAATACATTAATATAGCACTTGTACTCCATTAATATTATAATACATTAATATAGTACTTGTACCCCATTAATATTATAATACATTAATATAGCACTTGTACTCCATTATTATTATAATACATTAATATAGCACTTGTACTCCATTAATATTATAATACATTAATATAGCACTTGTACTCCATTAATATTATAATACATTAATATTATAATACATTAATATAGCACTTGTACTCCATTAATATTATAATACATTAATATAGCACTTGTACTCCATTAATATTACAATACATTAATATAGCACTTGTACTCTATTAATATTATAATACATTAATATAGCACTTGTACTCCATTAATATTATAATACATTAATATAGCACTTGTACCCTATTAATATTATAATACATTAATATAGCACTTTTACCCCTTTAATATTATAATACATTAATATAGCACTTGTACTCCATTAATATTATAATCCACAACTATCGCACTTGTACTCCATTACTATTATAATACATTAATATAGCACTTGTACTCCATTAATATTATAATACATTAATAGAGCACTTGTACTCCATTAATATTATAATACATTACTATAGCACTTGTACCCCATTAATATTATAATACATTAATATAGCACTTGTACTCCATTAATATTATAATACATTACTATAGCACTTGTACTCCATTAATATTATAATACATAATTATAGCACTTGTACCCCATTAATATTATAATACGTTAATATAGCACTTGTACTCCATTAATATTATAATACATTAATATAGCACTTGTACTCCATTAATATTATAATACATTACTATAGCACTTGTACTCCATTAATATTATAATACATTAATATAGAACTTGTACCCAATTAATATTAAAATACATTAATATAGCACTTGTACTCGATTAATATTATAATACATTAATATAGCACTTGTACCACATTAATATTATAATACATTAATATAGCACTTGTACCCCATTAATATTATAATACATTAATAGAGCACTTGTACTCCATAATATTTATAATACATTAATATAGCACTTGTACTCCATTAATATTATAATATATTAGGATAGCACTTGTACCCCATTAATATTATAATACATTAATATAGCACTTGTACCCCATTAATATTATAATACATTAATAGAGCACTTGTACTCCATTAATATTATAATACATTAATATAGCACTTGTACTCCATTAATATTATAATACATTAATATAGCACTTGTACTCTATTAATATTATAATACATTAATATAGCACTTGTACCCCATTAATATTATAATACATTAATATAGCACTTGTACTCCATTGATATTATAATACATTAATATAGCACTTGTATTCCATTAATATTATTATACATTAATATTATAATACATTAATATAGCACTTGTACTCCATTAATATTATAATACATTACTATAGCACTTGTACTCCATTAATATTATAATACATTAATATAGCACTTGTACTCCATTAATATTATAATACATTAATATAGCACTTGCACTCCATTAATATTATAATACATTACTATAGCACTTGTACTCCATTAATATTATAATACATTACTATAGCACTAATACTCCATTAATATCATAATACATTAATATAGCACTTGTACTCCATTAATATTATAATACATTAATATAGCACTTGTACTCCATTAATATTATAATACATTAATATAGCACTTGTACTCCATTAATATTATAATACATTACTATAGAACTTGTACTCCATTAATATTATAATACATTAATATAGCACTTGTACTCCATTAATATTATAATACATTAATATAGCACTTGTACTCCATTAATATTATAATACATTAATATAGCACTTGTACTCCATTAATATTATAATACATTAATATAGCACTTGTACTCCATTAATATTATAATACATTAATATAGCACTTGTACTCCATTAATATTATAATACATTAATATAGCACTTGTACTCCATTAATATTATAATACATTACTATAGAATTTGTACTCCATTAATATTATAATACATTAATATAGCACTTGTACTCCATTAATATTAAATTACATTAATATAGCACTTGTACTCCATTAATATTATAATACATTAATATAGTACTTGTACCCCATTAATATTATAATACATTAATATAGCACTTGTACTCCATTAATATTATAATACATTAATATAGCACTTGTACTCCATTAATATAATAATACATTAATATAGCACTTGTACTCCATTAATATTATAATACATTCATATTATAATACATTAATATAGCACTTGTACTCCATTAATATTATAATACATTAATATAGTACTTGTACCCCATTAATATTATAATACATTAATATAGCACTTGTACTCCATTAATATTATAATACATTAATATAGCACTTGTACTCCATTAATATTATAATACATTAATATAGTACTTGTACTCCATTAATATTATAATACATTAATATAGCACTTGTACTCCATTAATATTATAATACATTACTATAGAATTTGTACTCCATTAATATTATAATACATTAATATAGCACTTGTACTCCATTAATATTATAATACATTAATATAGCACTTGTACTCTATTAATATTATAATACATTAATATAGTACTTGTACCCCATTAATATTATAATACATTAATATAGCACTTGTACTCCATTAATATTATAATACATTAATATAGGACTTGTACTCCATTAATATTATAATACATTAATATAGCACTTGTACTCCATTAATATTATAATACATTAATATTATAATACATTAATATAGCACTTGTACTCCATTAATATTATAATACATTAATATAGCACTTGTACTCCATTAATATTATAATACATAAATATAGTACTTGTACCCTATTAATATTATAATACATTAATATAGCACTTGTACTCCATTAATATTATAATACATTAATATAGCACTTGTACTCCATTAATATTATAATACATTAATATAGCACTTGTACTCCATTAATATTATAATACATTAATATAGTACTTTTACCCCATTAATATTATAATACATTAATATAGCACTTGTACTCCATTAATATTATAATACATTAATATTATAATACATTAATATAGCACTTGTACTCCATTAATATTATAATACATTAATATAGCACTTGTACTCCATTAATATTATAATACATTAATATAGCACTTGTACCCCATTAATATTATAATACATTAATATAGCACTTGTACTCCATTAATATTATAATACATTAATATAGTACTTGTACCCCATTAATATTATAATACATTAATATAGCACTTGTACTCCATTAATATTATAATACATAATTATAGCACTTGTACCCCATTAATATTATAATACGTTAATATAGCACTTGTACTCCATTAATATTATAATACATTAATATAGCACTTGTACTCCATTAATATTATAATACATTACTATAGCACTTGTACTCCATTAATATTATAATACATTAATATAGAACTTGTACCCAATTAATATTAAAATACATTAATATAGCACTTGTACTCGATTAATATTATAATACATTAATATAGCACTTGTACCACATTAATATTATAATACATTAATATAGCACTTGTACCCCATTAATATTATAATACATTAATAGAGCACTTGTACTCCATAATATTTATAATACATTAATATAGCACTTGTACTCCATTAATATTATAATATATTAGGATAGCACTTGTACCCCATTAATATTATAATACATTAATATAGCACTTGTACCCCATTAATATTATAATACATTAATAGAGCACTTGTACTCCATTAATATTATAATACATTAATATAGCACTTGTACTCCATTAATATTATAATACATTAATATAGCACTTGTACTCTATTAATATTATAATACATTAATATAGCACTTGTACCCCATTAATATTATAATACATTAATATAGCACTTGTACTCCATTGATATTATAATACATTAATATAGCACTTGTATTCCATTAATATTATTATACATTAATATTATAATACATTAATATAGCACTTGTACTCCATTAATATTATAATACATTACTATAGCACTTGTACTCCATTAATATTATAATACATTAATATAGCACTTGTACTCCATTAATATTATAATACATTAATATAGCACTTGCACTCCATTAATATTATAATACATTACTATAGCACTTGTACTCCATTAATATTATAATACATTACTATAGCACTAATACTCCATTAATATCATAATACATTAATATAGCACTTGTACTCCATTAATATTATAATACATTAATATAGCACTTGTACTCCATTAATATTATAATACATTAATATAGCACTTGTACTCCATTAATATTATAATACATTACTATAGAACTTGTACTCCATTAATATTATAATACATTAATATAGCACTTGTACTCCATTAATATTATAATACATTAATATAGCACTTGTACTCCATTAATATTATAATACATTAATATAGCACTTGTACTCCATTAATATTATAATACATTAATATAGCACTTGTACTCCATTAATATTATAATACATTAATATAGCACTTGTACTCCATTAATATTATAATACATTAATATAGCACTTGTACTCCATTAATATTATAATACATTACTATAGAATTTGTACTCCATTAATATTATAATACATTAATATAGCACTTGTACTCCATTAATATTAAATTACATTAATATAGCACTTGTACTCCATTAATATTATAATACATTAATATAGTACTTGTACCCCATTAATATTATAATACATTAATATAGCACTTGTACTCCATTAATATTATAATACATTAATATAGCACTTGTACTCCATTAATATAATAATACATTAATATAGCACTTGTACTCCATTAATATTATAATACATTCATATTATAATACATTAATATAGCACTTGTACTCCATTAATATTATAATACATTAATATAGTACTTGTACCCCATTAATATTATAATACATTAATATAGCACTTGTACTCCATTAATATTATAATACATTAATATAGCACTTGTACTCCATTAATATTATAATACATTAATATAGTACTTGTACTCCATTAATATTATAATACATTAATATAGCACTTGTACTCCATTAATATTATAATACATTACTATAGAATTTGTACTCCATTAATATTATAATACATTAATATAGCACTTGTACTCCATTAATATTATAATACATTAATATAGCACTTGTACTCCATTAATATTATAATACATTAATATAGTACTTGTACCCCATTAATATTATAATACATTAATATAGCACTTGTACTCCATTAATATTATAATACATTAATATAGGACTTGTACTCCATTAATATTATAATACATTAATATAGCACTTGTACTCCATTAATATTATAATACATTAATATTATAATACATTAATATAGCACTTGTACTCCATTAATATTATAATACATTAATATAGCACTTGTACTCCATTAATATTATAATACATAAATATAGTACTTGTACCCTATTAATATTATAATACATTAATATAGCACTTGTACTCCATTAATATTATAATACATTAATATAGCACTTGTACTCCATTAATATTATAATACATTAATATAGCACTTGTACTCCATTAATATTATAATACATTAATATAGTACTTTTACCCCATTAATATTATAATACATTAATATAGCACTTGTACTCCATTAATATTATAATACATTAATATTATAATACATTAATATAGCACTTGTACTCCATTAATATTATAATACATTAATATAGCACTTGTACTCCATTAATATTATAATACATTAATATAGCACTTGTACCCCATTAATATTATAATACATTAATATAGCACTTGTACTCCATTAATATTATAATACATTAATATAGTACTTGTACCCCATTAATATTATAATACATTAATATAGCACTTGTACTCCATTAATATTATAATACATTAATATTATAATACATTAATATAGCACTTGTACTCCATTAATATTATAATACATTAATATAGCACTTGTACTCCATTAATATTATAATACATTAATATAGTACTTGTACCCCATTAATATTATAATACATTAATATAGCACTTGTACTCCATTAATATTATAATACATTAATATAGCACTTGTACTCCATTAATATTATAATACATTAATATAGCACTTGTACTCCATTAATATTATAATACATTAATATAGTACTTGTACCCCATTAATATTATAATACATTAATATAGCACTTGTACTCCATTAATATTATAATACATTAATATTATAATACATTAATATAGCACTTGTACTCCATTAATATTATAATACATTAATATAGCACTTGTACTCCATTAATATTATAATACATTAATATAGCACTTGTACTCCATTAATATTTTAATACATTAATATAGTACTTGTACCCCATTAATATTATAATACATTAATATAGCACTTGAACTCCATTAATATTATAATACATTAATATTATAATACATTAATATAGCACTTGTAGTCCATTAATATTATAATACATTAATATAGCACTTGTACTCCATTAATATTATAATACATTAATATAGTACTTGTACCCCATTAATGTTATAATACATTAATATAGCACTTGTACTCCATTAATATTATAATACATTAATATAGCACTTGTACTCCATTAATATTATAATACATTAATATAGCACTTGTACTCCATTAATATTATAATACATTAATATAGCACTTGTACTCCATTAATATTATAATACATTAATATAGTACTTGTACCCCATTAATATTATAATACATTAATATAGCACTTGTACTCCATTAATATTATAATACATTACTATAGAATTTGTACTCCATTAATATTATAATACATTAATATAGCACTTGTACTCCATTTATATTAAATTACATTAATATAGCACTTGTACTCCATTAATATTATAATACATTAATATAGTACTTGTACCCCATTAATATTATAATACATTAATATAGCACTTGTACTCCATTAATATTATAATACATTAATATAGCACTTGTACTCCATTAATATTATAATACATTAATATAGCACTTGTACTCCATTAATATTATAATACATTAATATTATAATACATTAATATAGCACTTGTACTCCATTAATATTATAATACATTAATATAATACTTGTACCCCATTAATATTATAATACATTAATATAGCACTTGTACTCCATAAATATTATAATACATTAATATAGCACTTGTACTCCATTAATATTATAATACATTAATATAGTACTTGTACCCCATTAATATTATAATACATTAATATAGCACTTGTACTCCATTAATATTATAATACATTACTATAGAATTTGTACTCCATTAATATTATAATACATTAATATAGCACTTGTACTCCATTTATATTATAATACATTAATATAGCACTTGTACTCCATTAATATTATAATACATTAATATAGTACTTATAATACATTAATATAGCACTTGTACTCCATTAATATTATAATACATTAATATAGCACTTGTACTCCATTAATATTATAATACATTAATATAGCACTTGTACTCCATTAATATTATAATACATTAATATTATAATACATTAATATAGCACTTGTACTCCATTAATATTATAATACATTAATATAGCACTTGTACTCCATTAATATTATAATACATAAATATAGTACTTGTACCCTATTAATATTATAATACATTAATATAGCACTTGTACTCCATTAATATTATAATACATTAATATAGCACTTGTACTCCATTAATATTATAATACATTAATATAGCACTTGTACTCTATTAATATTATAATACATTAATATAGTACTTGTACCCCATTAATATTATAATACATTAATATAGCACTTGTACTCCATTAATATTATAATACATTAATATTATAATACATTAATATAGCACTTGTACTCCATTAATATTATAATACATTAATATAGCACTTGTACTCCATTAATATTATAATACATTAATATAGTACTTGTACCCCATTAATATTATAATACATTAATATAGCACTTGTACTCCATTAATATTATAATACATTAATATAGCACTTGTACTCCATTAATATTATAATATATTAATATAGCACTTGTACTCCATTAATATTATAATACATTAATATAGTACTTGTACCCCATTAATATTATAATACATTAATATAGCACTTGTACTCCATTAATATTATAATACATTAATATTATAATACATTAATATAGCACTTGTACTCCATTAATATTATAATACATTAATATAGCACTTGTACCCCATTAATATTATAATACATTAATATAGCACTTGTACTCCATTAATATTATAATACATTAATATAGTACTTGTACCCCATTAATATTATAATACATTAATATAGCACTTGTACTCCATTAATATTATAATACATTAATATTATAATACATTAATATAGCACTTGTACTCCATTAATATTATAATACATTAATATAGCACTTGTACTCCATTAATATTATAATACATTAATATAGTACTTGTACCCCATTAATATTATAATACATTAATATAGCACTTGTACTCCATTAATATTATAATACATTAATATAGCACTTGTACTCCATTAATATTATAATACATTAATATAGCACTTGTACTCCATTAATATTATAATACATTAATATAGCACTTGTACTCCATTAATATTATAATACATTAATATAGTACTTGTACCCCATTAATATTATAATACATTAATATAGCACTTGTACTCCATTAATATTATAATGCAATACTATAGAATTTGTAATCCATTAATATTATAATACATTAATATAGCACTTGTACTCCATTAATATTATAATACATTAATATAGCACTTTTACTCCATTAATATTATAATACATTAATATAGTACTTGTACCCCATTAATATTATAATACATTAATATAGCACTTGTTCTCCATTAATATTATAATACATTAATATAGCACTTGTACTCCATTAATATTATAATACATTAATATAGCACTTGTACTCCATTAATATTATAATACATTAATATTATAATACATTAATATAGCACTTGTACTCCATTAATATTATAATACATTAATATAGTACTTGTACCCCATTAATATTATAATACATTAATATAGCACTTGTACTCCATTAATATTATAATACATTACTATAGAATTTGTACTCCATTAATATTATAATACATTAATATAGCACTTGTACTCCATTAATATTAAATTACATTAATATAGCACTTGTACTCCATTAATATTATAATACATTAATATAGTACTTGTACCCCATTAATATTATAATACATTAATATAGCACTTGTACTCCATTAATATTATAATACATTAATATAGCACTTGTACTCCATTAATATTATAATACATTAATATAGCACTTGTACTCCATTAATATTATAATACATTAATATAGCACTTGTACTCCATTAATATTATAATACATTAATATAGTACTTGTACCCCATTAATATTATAATACATTAATATAGCACTTGTACTCCATTAATATTATAATACATTAATATAGCATTTGTACTCCATTAATATTATAATACATTAATATAGTACTTGTACCCCATTAATATTATAATACATTAATATAGCACTTGTACTCCATTAATATTATAATACATTACTATAGAATTTGTACTCCATTAATATTATAATACATTAATATAGCACTTGTACTCCATTAATATTATAATACATTAATATAGCACTTGTACTCCATTAATATTATAATACATTAATATAGTACTTGTACCCCATTAATATTATAATACATTAATATAGCACTTGTACTCCATTAATATTATAATACATTAATATAGCACTTGTACTCCATTAATATTATAATACATTAATATAGAACTTGTACTCCATTAATATTATAATACATTAATATTATAATACATTAATATAGCACTTGTACTCCATTAATATTATAATACATTAATATAGCACTTGTACTCCATTAATATTATAATACATAAATATAGTACTTGTACCCTATTAATATTATAATACATTAATATAGCACTTGTACTCCATTAATATTATAATACATTAATATAGCACTTGTACTCCATTAATATTATAATACATTAATATAGCACTTGTACTCCATTAATATTATAATACATTAATATAGTACTTGTACCCCATTAATATTATAATACATTAATATAGCACTTGTACTCCATTAATATTATAATACATTAATATTATAATACATTAATATAGCACTTGTACTCCATTAATATTATAATACATTAATATAGCACTTGTACTCCATTAATATTATAATACATTAATATAGCACTTGTACCCCATTAATATTATAATACATTACTATAGCACTTGTACTCCATTAATATTATAATACATTAATATGGTACTTGTCCCCATTAATATTTTAATACATTAATATAGCACTTGTACTCCATTAATATTATAATACATTAATATTATAATACATTAATATAGCACTTGTACTCCATTAATATTATAATACATTACTATAGCACTTGTACTCCATTAATATTATAATACATTAATATAGTACTTGTACCCCATTAATATTATAATACATTAATATAGCACTTGTACTCCATTAATATTATAATACATTAATATAGCACTTGTACTCCATTAATATTATAATACATTAATATAGCACTTGTACTCAATTAATATTATAATACATTAATATAGTACTTGTACCCCATTAATATTATAATACATTAATATAGCACTTGTACTCCATTAATATTATAATACATTAATATTATAATACATTAATATAGCACTTGTACTCCATTAATATTATAATACATTAATATAGCACTTGTACTCCATTAATATTATAATACATTAATATAGCACTTGTACCCCATTAATATTATAATACATTAATATAGCACTTGTACTCCATTAATATTATAATACATTAATATAGTACTTGTACCCCATTAATATTATAATACATTAATATAGCACTTGTACTCCATTAATATTATAATACATTAATATTATAATACATTAATATAGCACTTGTACTCCATTAATATTATAATACATTAATATAGCACTTGTACTCCATTAATATTATAATACATTAATATAGTACTTGTACCCCATTAATATTATAATACATTAATATAGCACTTGTACTCCATTAATATTATAATACATTAATATAGCACTTGTACTCCATTAATATTATAATACATTAATATAGCACTTGTACTCCATTAATATTATAATACATTAATATAGTACTTGTACCCCATTAATATTATAATACATTAATATAGCACTTGTACTCCATTAATATTATAATACATTAATATTATAATACATTAATATAGCACTTGTACTCCATTAATATTATAATACATTAATATAGCACTTGTACTCCATTAATATTATAATACATTAATATAGCACTTGTACCCCATTAATATTATAATACATTAATATAGCACTTGTACTCCATTAATATTATAATACATTAATATAGTACTTGTACCCCATTAATATTATAATACATTAATATAGCACTTGTACTCCATTAATATTATAATACATTAATATTATAATACATTAATATAGCACTTGTACTCCATTAATATTATAATACATTAATATAGCACTTGTACTCCATTAATATTATAATACATTAATATAGTACTTGTACCCCAATTATGTTATAATACATTAATATAGCACTTGTACTCCATTAATATTATAATACATTAATATAGCACTTGTACTCCATTAATATTATAATACATTAATATAGCACTTGTACTCCATTAATATTATAATACATTAATATAGCACTTGTACTCCATTAATATTATAATACATTAATATAGTACTTGTACCCCATTAATATTATAATACATTAATATAGCACTTGTACTCCATTAATATTATAATACATTACTATAGCACTTGTACTCCATTAATATTATAATACATTACTATAGCACTTGTACTCCATTAATATTATAATACATTAATATAGCACTTGTACTCCATTAATATTATAATACATTAATATAGTACTTGTACCCCATTAATATTATAATACATTAATATAGCACTTGTACTCCATTAATATTATAATACATTAATATAGGACTTGTACTCCATTAATATTATAATACATTAATATAGCACTTGTACTCCATTAATATTATAATACATTAATATTATAATACATTAATATAGCACTTGTACTCCATTAATATTATAATACATTAATATAGCACTTGTACTCCATTAATATTATAATACATAAATATAGTACTTGTACCCTATTAATATTATAATACATTAATATAGCACTTGTACTCCATTAATATTATAATACATTAATATAGCACTTGTACTCCATTAATATTATAATACATTAATATAGCACTTGTACTCCATTAATATTATAATACATTAATATAGTACTTTTACCCCATTAATATTATAATACATTAATATAGCACTTGTACTCCATTAATATTATAATACATTAATATTATAATACATTAATATAGCACTTGTACTCCATTAATATTATAATACATTAATATAGCACTTGTACTCCATTAATATTATAATACATTAATATAGCACTTGTACCCCATTAATATTATAATACATTAATATAGCACTTGTACTCCATTAATATTATAATACATTAATATAGTACTTGTACCCCATTAATATTATAATACATTAATATAGCACTTGTACTCCATTAATATTATAATACATTAATATTATAATACATTAATATAGCACTTGTACTCCATTAATATTATAATACATTAATATAGCACTTGTACTCCATTAATATTATAATACATTAATATAGTACTTGTACCCCATTAATATTATAATACATTAATATAGCACTTGTACTCCATTAATATTATAATACATTAATATAGCACTTGTACTCCATTAATATTATAATACATTAATATAGCACTTGTACTCCATTAATATTATAATACATTAATATAGTACTTGTACCCCATTAATATTATAATACATTAATATAGCACTTGTACTCCATTAATATTATAATACATTAATATTATAATACATTAATATAGCACTTGTACTCCATTAATATTATAATACATTAATATAGCACTTGTACTCCATTAATATTATAATACATTAATATAGCACTTGTACTCCATTAATATTTTAATACATTAATATAGTACTTGTACCCCATTAATATTATAATACATTAATATAGCACTTGAACTCCATTAATATTATAATACATTAATATTATAATACATTAATATAGCACTTGTAGTCCATTAATATTATAATACATTAATATAGCACTTGTACTCCATTAATATTATAATACATTAATATAGTACTTGTACCCCATTAATGTTATAATACATTAATATAGCACTTGTACTCCATTAATATTATAATACATTAATATAGCACTTGTACTCCATTAATATTATAATACATTAATATAGCACTTGTACTCCATTAATATTATAATACATTAATATAGCACTTGTACTCCATTAATATTATAATACATTAATATAGTACTTGTACCCCATTAATATTATAATACATTAATATAGCACTTGTACTCCATTAATATTATAATACATTACTATAGAATTTGTACTCCATTAATATTATAATACATTAATATAGCACTTGTACTCCATTTATATTAAATTACATTAATATAGCACTTGTACTCCATTAATATTATAATACATTAATATAGTACTTGTACCCCATTAATATTATAATACATTAATATAGCACTTGTACTCCATTAATATTATAATACATTAATATAGCACTTGTACTCCATTAATATTATAATACATTAATATAGCACTTGTACTCCATTAATATTATAATACATTAATATTATAATACATTAATATAGCACTTGTACTCCATTAATATTATAATACATTAATATAATACTTGTACCCCATTAATATTATAATACATTAATATAGCACTTGTACTCCATAAATATTATAATACATTAATATAGCACTTGTACTCCATTAATATTATAATACATTAATATAGTACTTGTACCCCATTAATATTATAATACATTAATATAGCACTTGTACTCCATTAATATTATAATACATTACTATAGAATTTGTACTCCATTAATATTATAATACATTAATATAGCACTTGTACTCCATTTATATTATAATACATTAATATAGCACTTGTACTCCATTAATATTATAATACATTAATATAGTACTTATAATACATTAATATAGCACTTGTACTCCATTAATATTATAATACATTAATATAGCACTTGTACTCCATTAATATTATAATACATTAATATAGCACTTGTACTCCATTAATATTATAATACATTAATATTATAATACATTAATATAGCACTTGTACTCCATTAATATTATAATACATTAATATAGCACTTGTACTCCATTAATATTATAATACATAAATATAGTACTTGTACCCTATTAATATTATAATACATTAATATAGCACTTGTACTCCATTAATATTATAATACATTAATATAGCACTTGTACTCCATTAATATTATAATACATTAATATAGCACTTGTACTCTATTAATATTATAATACATTAATATAGTACTTGTACCCCATTAATATTATAATACATTAATATAGCACTTGTACTCCATTAATATTATAATACATTAATATTATAATACATTAATATAGCACTTGTACTCCATTAATATTATAATACATTAATATAGCACTTGTACTCCATTAATATTATAATACATTAATATAGTACTTGTACCCCATTAATATTATAATACATTAATATAGCACTTGTACTCCATTAATATTATAATACATTAATATAGCACTTGTACTCCATTAATATTATAATATATTAATATAGCACTTGTACTCCATTAATATTATAATACATTAATATAGTACTTGTACCCCATTAATATTATAATACATTAATATAGCACTTGTACTCCATTAATATTATAATACATTAATATTATAATACATTAATATAGCACTTGTACTCCATTAATATTATAATACATTAATATAGCACTTGTACCCCATTAATATTATAATACATTAATATAGCACTTGTACTCCATTAATATTATAATACATTAATATAGTACTTGTACCCCATTAATATTATAATACATTAATATAGCACTTGTACTCCATTAATATTATAATACATTAATATTATAATACATTAATATAGCACTTGTACTCCATTAATATTATAATACATTAATATAGCACTTGTACTCCATTAATATTATAATACATTAATATAGTACTTGTACCCCATTAATATTATAATACATTAATATAGCACTTGTACTCCATTAATATTATAATACATTAATATAGCACTTGTACTCCATTAATATTATAATACATTAATATAGCACTTGTACTCCATTAATATTATAATACATTAATATAGCACTTGTACTCCATTAATATTATAATACATTAATATAGTACTTGTACCCCATTAATATTATAATACATTAATATAGCACTTGTACTCCATTAATATTATAATGCAATACTATAGAATTTGTAATCCATTAATATTATAATACATTAATATAGCACTTGTACTCCATTAATATTATAATACATTAATATAGCACTTTTACTCCATTAATATTATAATACATTAATATAGTACTTGTACCCCATTAATATTATAATACATTAATATAGCACTTGTTCTCCATTAATATTATAATACATTAATATAGCACTTGTACTCCATTAATATTATAATACATTAATATAGCACTTGTACTCCATTAATATTATAATACATTAATATTATAATACATTAATATAGCACTTGTACTCCATTAATATTATAATACATTAATATAGTACTTGTACCCCATTAATATTATAATACATTAATATAGCACTTGTACTCCATTAATATTATAATACATTACTATAGAATTTGTACTCCATTAATATTATAATACATTAATATAGCACTTGTACTCCATTAATATTAAATTACATTAATATAGCACTTGTACTCCATTAATATTATAATACATTAATATAGTACTTGTACCCCATTAATATTATAATACATTAATATAGCACTTGTACTCCATTAATATTATAATACATTAATATAGCACTTGTACTCCATTAATATTATAATACATTAATATAGCACTTGTACTCCATTAATATTATAATACATTAATATAGCACTTGTACTCCATTAATATTATAATACATTAATATAGTACTTGTACCCCATTAATATTATAATACATTAATATAGCACTTGTACTCCATTAATATTATAATACATTAATATAGCATTTGTACTCCATTAATATTATAATACATTAATATAGTACTTGTACCCCATTAATATTATAATACATTAATATAGCACTTGTACTCCATTAATATTATAATACATTACTATAGAATTTGTACTCCATTAATATTATAATACATTAATATAGCACTTGTACTCCATTAATATTATAATACATTAATATAGCACTTGTACTCCATTAATATTATAATACATTAATATAGTACTTGTACCCCATTAATATTATAATACATTAATATAGCACTTGTACTCCATTAATATTATAATACATTAATATAGCACTTGTACTCCATTAATATTATAATACATTAATATAGAACTTGTACTCCATTAATATTATAATACATTAATATTATAATACATTAATATAGCACTTGTACTCCATTAATATTATAATACATTAATATAGCACTTGTACTCCATTAATATTATAATACATAAATATAGTACTTGTACCCTATTAATATTATAATACATTAATATAGCACTTGTACTCCATTAATATTATAATACATTAATATAGCACTTGTACTCCATTAATATTATAATACATTAATATAGCACTTGTACTCCATTAATATTATAATACATTAATATAGTACTTGTACCCCATTAATATTATAATACATTAATATAGCACTTGTACTCCATTAATATTATAATACATTAATATTATAATACATTAATATAGCACTTGTACTCCATTAATATTATAATACATTAATATAGCACTTGTACTCCATTAATATTATAATACATTAATATAGCACTTGTACCCCATTAATATTATAATACATTACTATAGCACTTGTACTCCATTAATATTATAATACATTAAGATGGTACTTGTCCCCATTAATATTTTAATACATTAATATAGCACTTGTACTCCATTAATATTATAATACATTAATATTATAATACATTAATATAGCACTTGTACTCCATTAATATTATAATACATTACTATAGCACTTGTACTCCATTAATATTATAATACATTAATATAGTACTTGTACCCCATTAATATTATAATACATTAATATAGCACTTGTACTCCATTAATATTATAATACATTAATATAGCACTTGTACTCCATTAATATTATAATACATTAATATAGCACTTGTACTCAATTAATATTATAATACATTAATATAGTACTTGTACCCCATTAATATTATAATACATTAATATAGCACTTGTACTCCATTAATATTATAATACATTAATATTATAATACATTAATATAGCACTTGTACTCCATTAATATTATAATACATTAATATAGCACTTGTACTCCATTAATATTATAATACATTAATATAGCACTTGTACCCCATTAATATTATAATACATTAATATAGCACTTGTACTCCATTAATATTATAATACATTAATATAGTACTTGTACCCCATTAATATTATAATACATTAATATAGCACTTGTACTCCATTAATATTATAATACATTAATATTATAATACATTAATATAGCACTTGTACTCCATTAATATTATAATACATTAATATAGCACTTGTACTCCATTAATATTATAATACATTAATATAGTACTTGTACCCCATTAATATTATAATACATTAATATAGCACTTGTACTCCATTAATATTATAATACATTAATATAGCACTTGTACTCCATTAATATTATAATACATTAATATAGCACTTGTACTCCATTAATATTATAATACATTAATATAGTACTTGTACCCCATTAATATTATAATACATTAATATAGCACTTGTACTCCATTAATATTATAATACATTAATATTATAATACATTAATATAGCACTTGTACTCCATTAATATTATAATACATTAATATAGCACTTGTACTCCATTAATATTATAATACATTAATATAGCACTTGTACCCCATTAATATTATAATACATTAATATAGCACTTGTACTCCATTAATATTATAATACATTAATATAGTACTTGTACCCCATTAATATTATAATACATTAATATAGCACTTGTACTCCATTAATATTATAATACATTAATATTATAATACATTAATATAGCACTTGTACTCCATTAATATTATAATACATTAATATAGCACTTGTACTCCATTAATATTATAATACATTAATATAGTACTTGTACCCCAATTATGTTATAATACATTAATATAGCACTTGTACTCCATTAATATTATAATACATTAATATAGCACTTGTACTCCATTAATATTATAATACATTAATATAGCACTTGTACTCCATTAATATTATAATACATTAATATAGCACTTGTACTCCATTAATATTATAATACATTAATATAGTACTTGTACCCCATTAATATTATAATACATTAATATAGCACTTGTACTCCATTAATATTATAATACATTACTATAGCACTTGTACTCCATTAATATTATAATACATTACTATAGCACTTGTACTCCATTAATATTATAATACATTAATATAGCACTTGTACTCCATTAATATTATAATACATTAATATAGCACTTGTACTCCATTAATATTATAATACATTACTATAGCACTTGTACTCCATTAATATTATAATACATTACTATAGCACTTGTACTCCATTAAAATTATAATACATTAATATAGCACTTGTACTCCATTAATATTATAATACATTAATATAGCACTTGTACTCCATTAATATTATAATACATTAATATAGCACTTGCACTCCATTAATATTATAATACATTACTATAGCACTTGTACTCCATTAATATTATAATACATTACTATAGCACTTGTACTCCATTAATATCATAATACATTAATATAGCACTTGTACTCCATTTATATTATAATACATTAATATAGCACTTGTACTCCATTAATATTATAATACATTAATATAGCACTTGTACTCCATTAATATTATAATACATTACTATATAACTTGTACTCCATTAATATTATAATACATTAATATAGCACTTGTACTCCATTAATATTATAATACATTAATATAGCACTTGTACTCCATTAATATTATAATACATTACTATAGCACTTGTACTCCATTAATATTATAATACATTAATATAGTACTTGTACCCCATTAATATTATAATACATTAATATAGCACTTGTACTCCATTAATATTATAATACATTAATATAGCACTTGTACTCCATTAATATTATAATACATTAATATAGCACTTGTACTCCATTAATATTATAATACATTAATATAGCACTTGTACTCCATTAATATTATAATACATTAATATAGCACTTGTACTCCATTAATATTATAATACATTACTATAGAATTTGTACTCCATTAATATTATAATACATTAATATAGCACTTGTACTCCATTAATATTAAATTACATTAATATAGCACTTGTACTCCATTAATATTATAATACATTAATATAGCACTTGTACTCCATTAATATTATAATACATTAATATAGCACTTGTACTCCATTAATATTATAATACATTAATATTATAATACATTAATAAAGCACTTGTACTCCATTAATATTATAATACATTAATATAGTACTTGTACCCCATTAATATTATAATACATTAATATAGCACTTGTACTCCATTAATATTATAATACATTAATATAGCACTTGTACTCCATTAATATTATAATACATTAATATAGTACTTGTACCCCATTAATATTATAATACATTACTATAGAATTTGTACTCCATTAATATTATAATACATTAATATAGCACTTGTACTCCATTAATATTATAATACATTAATATAGCACTTGTACTCCATTAATATTATAATACATTAATATAGTACTTGTACCCCATTAATATTATAATACATTAATATAGCACTTGTACTCCATTATTATTATAATACATTAATATAGCACTTGTACTCCATTAATATTATAATACATTAATATAGCACTTGTACTCCATTAATATTATAATACATTAATATTATAATACATTAATATAGCACTTGTACTCCATTAATATTATAATACATTAATATAGCACTTGTACTCCATTAATATTACAATACATTAATATAGCACTTGTACTCTATTAATATTATAATACATTAATATAGCACTTGTACTCCATTAATATTATAATACATTAATATAGCACTTGTACCCTATTAATATTATAATACATTAATATAGCACTTTTACCCCTTTAATATTATAATACATTAATATAGCACTTGTACTCCATTAATATTATAATCCATAACTATCGCACTTGTACTCCATTACTATTATAATACATTAATATAGCACTTGTACTCCATTAATATTATAATACATTAATAGAGCACTTGTACTCCATTAATATTATAATACATTACTATAGCACTTGTACCCCATTAATATTATAATACATTAATATAGCACTTGTACTCCATTAATATTATAATACATTACTATAGCACTTGTACTCCATTAATATTATAATACATAATTATAGCACTTGTACCCCATTAATATTATAATACGTTAATATAGCACTTGTACTCCATTAACATTATAATACATTAATATAGCACTTGTACTCCATTAATATTATAATACATTACTATAGCACTTGTACTCCATTAATATTATAATACATTAATATAGAACTTGTACCCAATTAATATTAAAATACATTAATATAGCACTTGTACTCGATTAATATTATAATACATTAATATAGCACTTGTACCCCATTAATATTATAATACATTAATATAGCACTTGTACCCCATTAATATTATAATACATTAATAGAGCACTTGTACTCCATAATATTTATAATACATTAATATAGCACTTGTACTCCATTAATATTATAATATATTAGGATAGCACTTGTACCCCATTAATATTATAATACATTAATATAGCACTTGTACCCCATTAATATTATAATACATTAATAGAGCACTTGTACTCCATTAATATTATAATACATTAATATAGCACTTGTACTCCATTAATATTATAATACATTAATATAGCACTTGTACTCTATTAATATTATAATACATTAATATAGCACTTGTACCCCATTAATATTATAATACATTAATATAGCACTTGTACTCCATTGATATTATAATACATTAATATAGCACTTGTATTCCATTAATATTATAATACATTAATATTATAATACATTAATATAGCACTTGTACTCCATTAATATTATAATACATTACTATAGCACTTGTACTCCATTAATATTATAATACATTAATATAGCACTTGTACTCCATTAATATTATAATACATTAATATAGCACTTGCACTCCATTAATATTATAATACATTACTATAGCACTTGTACTCCATTAATATTATAATACATTACTATAGCACTAATACTCCATTAATATCATAATACATTAATATAGCACTTGTACTCCATTAATATTATAATACATTAATATAGCACTTGTACTCCATTAATATTATAATACATTAATATAGCACTTGTACTCCATTAATATTATAATACATTACTATAGAACTTGTACTCCATTAATATTATAATACATTAATATAGCACTTGTACTCCATTAATATTATAATACATTAATATAGCACTTGTACTCCATTAATATTATAATACATTACTATAGCACTTGTACTCCATTAATATTATAATACATTAATATAGTACTTGTACCCCATTAATATTATAATACATTAATATAGCACTTGTACTCCATTTATATTATAATACATTAATATAGCACTTGTACTCCATTAATATTATAATACATTAATATAGCACTTGTACTCCATTAATATTATAATACATTAATATAGCACTTGTACTCCATTAATATTATAATACATTAATATAGCACTTGTACTCCATTAATATTATAATACATTACTATAGAATTTGTACTCCATTAATATTATAATACATTAATATAGCACTTGTACTCCATTAATATTAAATTACATTAATATAGCACTTGTACTCCATTAATATTATAATACATTAATATAGTACTTGTACCCCATTAATATTATAATACATTAATATAGCACTTGTACTCCATTAATATTATAATACATTAATATAGCACTTGTACTCCATTAATATAATAATACATTAATATAGCACTTGTACTCCATTAATATTATAATACATTCATATTATAATACATTAATATAGCACTTGTACTCCATTAATATTATAATACATTAATATAGTACTTGTACCCCATTAATATTATAATACATTAATATAGCACTTGTACTCCATTAATATTATAATACATTAATATAGCACTTGTACTCCATTAATATTATAATACATTAATATAGTACTTGTACTCCATTAATATTATAATACATTAATATAGCACTTGTACTCCATTAATATTATAATACATTACTATAGAATTTGTACTCCATTAATATTATAATACATTAATATAGCACTTGTACTCCATTAATATTATAATACATTAATATAGCACTTGTACTCCATTAATATTATAATACATTAATATAGTACTTGTACCCCATTAATATTATAATACATTAATATAGCACTTGTACTCCATTAATATTATAATACATTAATATAGCACTTGTACTCCATTAATATTATAATACATTAATATAGCACTTGTACTCCATTAATATTATAATACATTAATATAGCACTTGTACTCCATTAATATTATAATACATTAATATAGCACTTGTACTCCATTAATATTATAATACATTAATATAGCACTTGTACTCCATTAATATTATAATACATTAATATAGTACTTTTACCCCATTAATATTATAATACATTAATATAGCACTTGTACTCCATTAATATTATAATACATTAATATTATAATACATTAATATAGCACTTGTACTCCATTAATATTATAATACATTAATATAGCACTTGTACTCCATTAATATTATAATACATTAATATAGCACTTGTACCCCATTAATATTATAATCCATTAATATAGCACTTGTACTCCATTAATATTATAATACATTAATATAGTACTTGTACCCCATTAATATTATAATACATTAATATAGCACTTGTACTCCATTAATATTATAATACATTAATATTATAATACATTAATATAGCACTTGTACTCCATTAATATTATAATACATTAATATAGCACTTGTACTCCATTAATATTATAATACATTAATATAGTACTTGTACCCCATTAATATTATAATACATTAATATAGCACTTGTACTCCATTAATATTATAATACATTAATATAGCACTTGTACTCCATTAATATTACAATACATTAATATAGCACTTGTACTCCATTAATATTATAATACATTAATATAGTACTTGTACCCCATTAATATTATAATACATTAATATAGCACTTGTACTCCATTAATATTATAATACATTAATATTATAATACATTAATATAGCACTTGTACTCCATTAATATTATAATACATTAATATAGCACTTGTACTCCATTAATATTATAATACATTAATATAGCACTTGTACCCCATTAATATTATAATACATTAATATAGCACTTGTACTCCATTAATATTATAATACATTAATATAGTACTTGTACCCCATTAATATTATAATACATAATATAGCACTTGTACTCCATTAATATTATAATACATTAATATTATAATACATTAATATAGCACTTGTACTCCATTAATATTATAATACATTAATATAGCACTTGTACTCCATTAATATTATAATACATTAATATAGTACTTGTACCCCATTAATGTTATAATACATTAATATAGCACTTGTACTCCATTAATATTATAATACATTAATATAGCACTTGTACTCCATTAATATTATAATACATTAATATAGCACTTGTACTCCATTAATATTATAATACATTAATATAGCACTTGTACTCCATTAATATTATAATACATTAATATAGTACTTGTACCCCATTAATATTATAATACATTAATATAGCACTTGTACTCCATTAATATTATAATACATTACTATAGAATTTGTACTCCATTAATATTATAATACATTAATATAGCACTTGTACTCCATTTATATTAAATTACATTAATATAGCACTTGTACTCCATTAATATTATAATACATTAATATAGTACTTGTACCCCATTAATATTATAATACATAATTATAGCACTTGTACTCCATTAATATTATAATACATTAATATAGCACTTGTACTCCATTAATATTATAATACATTAATATAGCACTTGTACTCCATTAATATTATAATACATTAATATAGCACTTGTACTCCATTAATATTATAATACATTAATATAATACTTGTACCCCATTAATATTATAATACATTAATATAGCACTTGTACTCCATTTATATTATAATACATTAATATAGCACTTGTACTCCATTAATATTATAATACATTAATATAGTACTTATAATACATTAATATAGCACTTGTACTCCATTAATATTATAATACATTAATATAGCACTTGTACTCCATTAATATTATAATACATTAATATAGCACTTGTACTCCATTAATATTATAATACATTAATATTATAATACATTAATATAGCACTTGTACTCCATTAATATTATAATACATTAATATAGCACTTGTACTCCATTAATATTATAATACATAAATATAGTACTTGTACCCTATTAATATTATAATACATTAATATAGCACTTGTACTCCATTAATATTATAATACATTAATATAGCACTTGTACTCCATTAATATTATAATACATTAATATAGCACTTGTACTCTATTAATATTATAATACATTAATATAGTACTTGTACCCCATTAATATTATAATACATTAATATAGCACTTGTACTCCATTAATATTATAATACATTAATATTATAATACATTAATATAGCACTTGTACTCCATTAATATTATAATACATTAATATAGCACTTGTACTCCATTAATATTATAATACATTAATATAGTACTTGTACCCCATTAATATTATAATACATTAATATAGCACTTGTACTCCATTAATATTATAATACATTAATATAGCACTTGTACTCCATTAATATTATAATATATTAATATAGCACTTGTACTCCATTAATATTATAATACATTAATATAGTACTTGTACCCCATTAATATTATAATACATTAATATAGCACTTGTACTCCATTAATATTATAATACATTAATATTATAATACATTAATATAGCACTTGTACTCCATTAATATTATAATACATTAATATAGCACTTGTACTCCATTAATATTATAATACATTAATATAGCACTTGTACCCCATTAATATTATAATACATTAATATAGCACTTGTACTCCATTAATATTATAATACATTAATATAGTACTTGTACCCCATTAATATTATAATACATTAATATAGCACTTGTACTCCATTAATATTATAATACATTAATATTATAATACATTAATATAGCACTTGTACTCCATTAATATTATAATACATTAATATAGCACTTGTACTCCATTAATATTATAATACATTAATATAGTACTTGTACCCCATTAATATTATAATACATTAATATAGCACTTGTACTCCATTAATATTATAATACATTAATATAGCACTTGTACTCCATTAATATTATAATACATTAATATAGCACTTGTACTCCATTAATATTATAATACATTAATATAGCACTTGTACTCCATTAATATTATAATACATTAATATAGTACTTGTACCCCATTAATATTATAATACATTAATATAGAACTTGTACTCCATTAATATTATAATGCATTACTATAGAATTTGTAATCCATTAATATTATAATACATTAATATAGCACTTGTACTCCATTAATATTATAATACATTAATATAGCACTTTTACTCCATTAATATTATAATACATTAATATAGTACTTGTACCCCATTAATATTATAATACATAAATATAGCACTTGTTCTCCATTAATATTATAATACATTAATATAGCACTTGTACTCCATTAATATTATAATACATTAATATAGCACTTGTACTCCATTAATATTATAATACATTAATATTATAATACATTAATATAGCACTTGTACTCCATTAATATTATAATACATTAATATAGTACTTGTACCCCATTAATATTATAATACATTAATATAGCACTTGTACTCCATTAATATTATAATACATTACTATAGAATTTGTACTCCATTAATATTATAATACATTAATATAGCACTTGTACTCCATTAATATTAAATTACATTAATATAGCACTTGTACTCCATTAATATTATAATACATTAATATAGTACTTGTACCCCATTAATATTATAATACATTAATATAGCACTTGTACTCCATTAATATTATAATACATTAATATAGCACTTGTACTCCATTAATATTATAATACATTAATATAGCACTTGTACTCCATTAATATTATAATACATTAATATAGCACTTGTACTCCATTAATATTATAATATATTAATATAGCACTTGTACTCCATTAATATTATAATACATTAATATAGTACTTGTACCCCATTAATATTATAATACATTAATATAGCACTTGTACTCCATTAATATTATAATACATTAATATTATAATACATTAATATAGCACTTGTACTCCATTAATATTATAATACATTAATATAGCACTTGTACTCCATTAATATTATAATACATTAATATAGCACTTGTACCCCATTAATATTATAATACATTAATATAGCACTTGTACTCCATTAATATTATAATACATTAATATAGTACTTGTACCCCATTAATATTATAATACATTAATATAGCACTTGTACTCCATTAATATTATAATACATTAATATTATAATACATTAATATAGCACTTGTACTCCATTAATATTATAATACATTAATATAGCACTTGTACTCCATTAATATTATAATACATTAATATAGTACTTGTACCCCATTAATATTATAATACATTAATATAGCACTTGTACTCCATTAATATTATAATACATTAATATAGCACTTGTACTCCATTAATATTATAATACATTAATATAGCACTTGTACTCCATTAATATTATAATACATTAATATAGCACTTGTACTCCATTAATATTATAATACATTAATATAGTACTTGTACCCCATTAATATTATAATACATTAATATAGAACTTGTACTCCATTAATATTATAATGCATTACTATAGAATTTGTAATCCATTAATATTATAATACATTAATATAGCACTTGTACTCCATTAATATTATAATACATTAATATAGCACTTTTACTCCATTAATATTATAATACATTAATATAGTACTTGTACCCCATTAATATTATAATACATAAATATAGCACTTGTTCTCCATTAATATTATAATACATTAATATAGCACTTGTACTCCATTAATATTATAATACATTAATATAGCACTTGTACTCCATTAATATTATAATACATTAATATTATAATACATTAATATAGCACTTGTACTCCATTAATATTATAATACATTAATATAGTACTTGTACCCCATTAATATTATAATACATTAATATAGCACTTGTACTCCATTAATATTATAATACATTACTATAGAATTTGTACTCCATTAATATTATAATACATTAATATAGCACTTGTACTCCATTAATATTAAATTACATTAATATAGCACTTGTACTCCATTAATATTATAATACATTAATATAGTACTTGTACCCCATTAATATTATAATACATTAATATAGCACTTGTACTCCATTAATATTATAATACATTAATATAGCACTTGTACTCCATTAATATTATAATACATTAATATAGCACTTGTACTCCATTAATATTATAATACATTAATATTATAATACATTAATATAGCACTTGTACTCCATTAATATTATAATACATTAATATAGTACTTGTACCCCATTAATATTATAATACATTAATATAGCACTTGTACTCCATTAATATTATAATACATTAATATAGCATTTGTACTCCATTAATATTATAATACATTAATATAGTACTTGTACCCCATTAATATTATAATACATTAATATAGCACTTGTACTCCATTAATATTATAATACATTACTATAGAATTTGTACTCCATTAATATTATAATACATTAATATAGCACTTGTACTCCATTAATATTATAATACATTAATATAGCACTTGTACTCCATTAATATTATAATACATTAATATAGTACTTGTACCCCATTAATATTATAATACATTAATATAGCACTTGTACTCCATTAATATTATAATACATTAATATAGCACTTGTACTCCATTAATATTATAATACATTAATATAGAACTTGTACTCCATTAATATTATAATACATTAATATTATAATACATTAATATAGCACTTGTACTCCATTAATATTATAATACATTAATATAGCACTTGTACTCCATTAATATTATAATACATAAATATAGTACTTGTACCCTATTAATATTATAATACATTAATATAGCACTTGTACTCCATTAATATTATAATACATTAATATAGCACTTGTACTCCATTAATATTATAATACATTAATATAGCACTTGTACTCCATTAATATTATAATACATTAATATAGTACTTGTACCCCATTAATATTATAATACATTAATATAGCACTTGTACTCCATTAATATTATAATACATTAATATTATAATACATTAATATAGCACTTGTACTCCATTAATATTATAATACATTAATATAGCACTTGTACTCCATTAATATTATAATACATTAATATAGCACTTGTACCCCATTAATATTATAATACATTACTATAGCACTTGTACTCCATTAATATTATAATACATTAATATGGTACTTGTCCCCATTAATATTTTAATACATTAATATAGCACTTGTACTCCATTAATATTATAATACATTAATATTATAATACATTAATATAGCACTTGTACTCCATTAATATTATAATACATTACTATAGCACTTGTACTCCATTAATATTATAATACATTAATATAGTACTTGTACCCCATTAATATTATAATACATTAATATAGCACTTGTACTCCATTAATATTATAATACATTAATATAGCACTTGTACTCCATTAATATTATAATACATTAATATAGCACTTGTACTCCATTAATATTATAATACATTAATATAGTACTTGTACCCCATTAATATTATAATACATTAATATAGCACTTGTACTCCATTAATATTATAATACATTAATATTATAATACATTAATATAGCACTTGTACTCCATTAATATTATAATACATTAATATAGCACTTGTACTCCATTAATATTATAATACATTAATATAGCACTTGTACCCCATTAATATTATAATACATTAATATAGCACTTGTACTCCATTAATATTATAATACATTAATATAGTACTTGTACCCCATTAATATTATAATACATTAATATAGCACTTGTACTCCATTAATATTATAATACATTAATATTATAATACATTAATATAGCACTTGTACTCCATTAATATTATAATACATTAATATAGCACTTGTACTCCATTAATATTATAATACATTAATATAGTACTTGTACCCCA
Source organism: Euprymna scolopes (assembly GCF_053919585.1). NCBI lineage: Eukaryota > Metazoa > Mollusca > Cephalopoda > Sepiida > Sepiolidae > Euprymna > Euprymna scolopes. Next base: position 196,728,314 of record NC_136484.1, read on the forward strand.
TTAATATTATAATACATTAATATAGCACTTGTACTCCATTAATATTATAATACATTAATATAGCACTTGTACTCCATTAATATTATAATACATTAATATAGCACTTGTACTCCATTAATATTATAATACATTAATATAGTACTTGTACCCCATTAATATTATAATACATTAATATAGCACTTGTACTCCATTAATATTATAATACATTAATATTATAATACATTAATATAGCACTTGTACTCCATTAATATTATAATACATTAATATAGCACTTGTACTCCATTAATATTATAATACATTAATATAGCACTTGTACCCCATTAATATTATAATACATTAATATAGCACTTGTACTCCATTAATATTATAATACATTAATATAGTACTTGTACCCCATTAATATTATAATACATTAATATAGCACTTGTACTCCATTAATATTATAATACATTAATATTATAATACATTAATATAGCACTTGTACTCCATTAATATTATAATACATTAATATAGCACTTGTACTCCATTAATATTATAATACATTAATATAGTACTTGTACCCCATTAATGTTATAATACATTAATATAGCACTTGTACTCCATTAATATTATAATACATTAATATAGCACTTGTACTCCATTAATATTATAATACATTAATATAGCACTTGTACTCCATTAATATTATAATACATTAATATAGCACTTGTACTCCATTAATATTATAATACATTAATATAGTACTTGTACCCCATTAATATTATAATACATTAATATAGCACTTGTACTCCATTAATATTATAATACATTACTATAGAATTTGTACTCCATTAATATTATAATACATTAATATAGCACTTGTACTCCATTTATATTAAATTACATTAATATAGCACTTGTACTCCATTAATATTATAATACATTAATATAGTACTTGTACCCCATTAATATTATAATACATTAATATAGCACTTGTACTCCATTAATATTATAATACATTACTATAGAATTTGTACTCCATTAATATTATAATACATTAATATAGCACTTGTACTCCATTTATATTATAATACATTAATATAGCACTTGTACTCCATTAATATTATAATACATTAATATAGTACTTATAATACATTAATATAGCACTTGTACTCCATTAATATTATAATACATTAATATAGCACTTGTACTCCATTAATATTATAATACATTAATATAGCACTTGTACTCCATTAATATTATAATACATTAATATTATAATACATTAATATAGCACTTGTACTCCATTAATATTATAATACATTAATATAGCACTTGTACTCCATTAATATTATAATACATAAATATAGTACTTGTACCCTATTAATATTATAATACATTAATATAGCACTTGTACTCCATTAATATTATAATACATTAATATAGCACTTGTACTCCATTAATATTATAATACATTAATATAGCACTTGTACTCCATTAATATTATAATACATTAATATAGTACTTGTACCCCATTAATATTATAATACATTAATATACCACTTGTACTCCATTAATATTATAATACATTAATATAGCACTTGTACTCCATTAATATTATAATACATTAATATAGCACTTGTACTCCATTAATATTATAATACATTACTATAGAATTTGTACTCCATTAATATTATAATACATTAATATAGCACTTGTACTCCATTAATATTAAATTACATTAATATAGCACTTGTACTCCATTAATATTATAATACATTAATATAGTACTTGTACCCCATTAATATTATAATACATTAATATAGCACTTGTACTCCATTAATATTATAATACATTAATATAGCACTTGTACTCCATTAATATTATAATACATTAATATAGCACTTGTACTCCATTAATATTATAATACATTAATATTATAATACATTAATATAGCACTTGTACTCCATTAATATTATAATACATTAATATAGTTCTTGTACCCCATTAATATTATAATACATTAATATAGCACTTGTACTCCATTAATATTATAATACATTAATATAGCACTTGTACTCCATTAATATTATAATACATTAATATAGTACTTGTACCCCATTAATATTATAATACATTAATATAGCACTTGTACTCCATTAATATTATAATACATTACTATAGAATTTGTACTCCATTAATATTATAATACATTAATATAGCACTTGTACTCCATTAATATTATAATACATTAATATAGCACTTGTACTCCAATAATATTATAATACATTAATATAGTACTTGTACCCCATTAATATTATAATACATTAATATAGCAGTTGTACTCCATTATTATTATAATACATTAATATAGCACTTGTACTCCATTAATATTATAATACATTAATATAGCACTTGTACTCCATTAATATTATAATACATTAATATTATAATACATTAATATAGCACTTGTACTCCATGAATATTATAATACATTAATATAGCACTTGTACCCTATTAATATTATAATACATTAATATAGCACTTTTACCCCATTAATATTATAATACATTAATATAGCACTTGTACTCCATTAATATTATAATCCATAACTATCGCACTTGTACTCCATTAATATTATAATACATTAATATAGCACTTGTACTCCATTAATATTATAATACATTAATAGAGCACTTGTACTCCATTAATATTATAATACATTACTATAGCACTTGTACCCCATTAATATTATAATACATTAATATAGCACTTGTACTCCATTAATATTATAATACATTACTATAGCACTTGTACTCCATTAATATTATAATACATTAATATAGCACTTGTACCCCATTAATATTATAATACGTTAATATAGCACTTGTACTCCATTAATATTATAATACATTAATATAGCACTTGTACTCCATTAATATTATAATACATTACTATAGCACTTGTACTCCATTAATATTATAATACATTACTATAGCACTTGTACTCCATTAATATTATAATACATTAATATAGCACTTGTACTCCATTAATATTATAATACATTAATATAGCACTTGTACTCCATTAATATTATAATACATTACTATAGCACTTGTACTCCATTAATATTATAATACATTACTATAGCACTTGTACTCCATTAAAATTATAATACATTAATATAGCACTTGTACTCCATTAATATTATAATACATTAATATAGCACTTGTACTCCATTAATATTATAATACATTAATATAGCACTTGCACTCCATTAATATTATAATACATTACTATAGCACTTGTACTCCATTAATATTATAATACATTACTATAGCACTTGTACTCCATTAATATCATAATACATTAATATAGCACTTGTACTCCATTTATATTATAATACATTAATATAGCACTTGTACTCCATTAATATTATAATACATTAATATAGCACTTGTACTCCATTAATATTATAATACATTACTATATAACTTGTACTCCATTAATATTATAATACATTAATATAGCACTTGTACTCCATTAATATTATAATACATTAATATAGCACTTGTACTCCATTAATATTATAATACATTACTATAGCACTTGTACTCCATTAATATTATAATACATTAATATAGTACTTGTACCCCATTAATATTATAATACATTAATATAGCACTTGTACTCCATTAATATTATAATACATTAATATAGCACTTGTACTCCATTAATATTATAATACATTAATATAGCACTTGTACTCCATTAATATTATAATACATTAATATAGCACTTGTACTCCATTAATATTATAATACATTAATATAGCACTTGTACTCCATTAATATTATAATACATTACTATAGAATTTGTACTCCATTAATATTATAATACATTAATATAGCACTTGTACTCCATTAATATTAAATTACATTAATATAGCACTTGTACTCCATTAATATTATAATACATTAATATAGTACTTGTACCCCATTAATATTATAATACATTAATATAGCACTTGTACTCCATTAATATTATAATACATTAATATAGCACTTGTACTCCATTAATATTATAATACATTAATATAGCACTTGTACTCCATTAATATTATAATACATTAATATTATAATACATTAATATAGCACTTGTACTCCATTAATATTATAATACATTAATATAGTACTTGTACCCCATTAATATTATAATACATTAATATAGCACTTGTACTCCATTAATATTATAATACATTAATATAGCACTTGTACTCCATTAATATTATAATACATTAATATAGTACTTGTACCCCATTAATATTATAATACATTACTATAGAATTTGTACTCCATTAATATTATAATACATTAATATAGCACTTGTACTCCATTAATATTATAATACATTAATATAGCACTTGTACTCCATTAATATTATAATACATTAATATAGTACTTGTACCCCATTAATATTATAATACATTAATATAGCACTTGTACTCCATTATTATTATAATACATTAATATAGCACTTGTACTCCATTAATATTATAATACATTAATATTATAATACATTAATATAGCACTTGTACTCCATTAATATTATAATACATTAATATAGCACTTGTACTCCATTAATATTATAATACATTAATATAGCACTTGTACTCTATTAATATTATAATACATTAATATAGCACTTGTACTCCATTAATATTATAATACATTAATATAGCACTTGTACCCTATTAATATTATAATACATTAATATAGCACTTTTACCCCTTTAATATTATAATACATTAATATAGCACTTGTACTCCATTAATATTATAATCCATAACTATCGCACTTGTACTCCATTACTATTATAATACATTAACATAGCACTTGTACTCCATTAATATTATAATACATTAATAGAGCACTTGTACTCCATTAATATTATAATACATTACTATAGCACTTGTACCCCATTAATATTATAATACATTAATATAGCACTTGTACTCCATTAATATTATAATACATTACTATAGCACTTGTACTCCATTAATATTATAATACATAATTATAGCACTTGTACCCCATTAATATTATAATACGTTAATATAGCACTTGTACTCCATTAATATTATAATACATTAATATAGCACTTGTACTCCATTAATATTATAATACATTACTATAGCACTTGTACTCCATTAATATTATAATACATTAATATAGAACTTGTACCCAATTAATATTAAAATACATTAATATAGCACTTGTACTCGATTAATATTATAATACATTAATATAGCACTTGTACCCCATTAATATTATAATACATTAATATAGCACTTGTACCCCATTAATATTATAATACATTAATAGAGCACTTGTACTCCATAATATTTATAATACATTAATATAGCACTTGTACTCCATTAATATTATAATATATTAGTATAGCACTTGTACCCCATTAATATTATAATACATTAATATAGCACTTGTACCCCATTAATATTATAATACATTAATAGAGCACTTGTACTCCATTAATATTATAATACATTAATATAGCACTTGTACTCCATTAATATTATAATACATTAATATAGCACTTGTACTCTATTAATATTATAATACATTAATATAGCACTTGTACCCCATTAATATTATAATACATTAATATAGCACTTGTACTCCATTGATATTATAATACATTAATATAGCACTTGTATTCCATTAATATTATAATACATTAATATTATAATACATTAATATAGCACTTGTACTCCATTAATATTATAATACATTACTATAGCACTTGTACTCCATTAATATTATAATACATTAATATAGCACTTGTACTCCATTAATATTATAATACATTAATATAGCACTTGCACTCCATTAATATTATAATACATTACTATAGCACTTGTACTCCATTAATATTATAATACATTACTATAGCACTAATACTCCATTAATATCATAATACATTAATATAGCACTTGTACTCCATTAATATTATAATACATTAATATAGCACTTGTACTCCATTAATATTATAATACATTAATATAGCACTTGTACTCCATTAATATTATAATACATTACTATAGAACTTGTACTCCATTAATATTATAATACATTAATATAGCACTTGTACTCCATTAATATTATAATACATTAATATAGCACTTGTACTCCATTAATATTATAATACATTACTATAGCACTTGTACTCCATTAATATTATAATACATTAATATAGTACTTGTACCCCATTAATATTATAATACATTAATATAGCACTTGTACTCCATTTATATTATAATACATTAATATAGCACTTGTACTCCATTAATATTATAATACATTAATATAGCACTTGTACTCCATTAATATTATAATACATTAATATAGCACTTGTACTCCATTAATATTATAATACATTAATATAGCACTTGTACTCCATTAATATTATAATACATTACTATAGAATTTGTACTCCATTAATATTATAATACATTAATATAGCACTTGTACTCCATTAATATTAAATTACATTAATATAGCACTTGTACTCCATTAATATTATAATACATTAATATAGTACTTGTACCCCATTCATATTATAATACATTAATATAGCACTTGTACTCCATTAATATTATAATACATTAATATAGCACTTGTACTCCATTAATATTATAATACATTAATATAGCACTTGTACTCCATTAATATTATAATACATTCATATTATAATACATTAATATAGCACTTGGACTCCATTAATATTATAATACATTAATATAGTACTTGTACCCCATTAATATTATAATACATTAATATAGCACTTGTACTCCATTAATATTATAATACATTAATATAGCACTTGTACTCCATTAATATTATAATACATTAATATAGTACTTGTACCCCATTAATATTATAATACATTAATATAGCACTTGTACTCCATTAATATTATAATACATTAATATAGCACTTGTACTCCATTAATATTATAATACATTAATATAGCACTTGTACTCCATTAATATTATAATACATTAATATTATAATACATAATTATAGCACTTGTACTCCATTAATATTATAATACATTAATATAGCACTTGTACTCCATTAATATTATAATACATAAATATAGTACTTGTACCCTATTAATATTATAATACATTAATATAGCACTTGTACTCCATTAATATTATAATACATTAATATAGCACTTGTACTCCATTAATATTATAATACATTAATATAGCACTTGTACTCCATTAATATTATAATACATTAATATAGTACTTGTACCCCATTAATATTATAATACATTAATATAGCACTTGTACTCCATTAATATTATAATACATTAATATTATAATACATTAATATAGCACTTGTACTCCATTAATATTATAATACATTAATATAGCACTTGTACTCCATTAATATTATAATACATTAATATAGCACTTGTACCCCATTAATATTATAATACATTAATATAGCACTTGTACTCCATTAATATTATAATACATTAATATAGTACTTGTACCCCATTAATATTATAATACATTAATATAGCACTTGTACTCCATTAATATTATAATACATTAATATTATAATACATTAATATAGCACTTGTACTCCATTAATATTATAATACATTAATATAGCACTTGTACTCCATTAATATTATAATACATTAATATAGTACTTGTACCCCATTAATATTATAATACATTAATATAGCACTTGTACTCCATTAATATTATAATACATTAATATAGCACTTGTACTCCATTAATATTATAATACATTAATATAGCACTTGTACTCCATTAATATTATAATACATTAATATAGTACTTGTACCCCATTAATATTATAATACATTAATATAGCACTTGTACTCCATTAATATTATAATACATTAATATTATAATACATTAATATAGCACTTGTACTCCATTAATATTATAATACATTAATATAGCACTTGTACTCCATTAATATTATAATACATTAATATAGCACTTGTACCCCATTAATATTATAATACATTAATATAGCACTTGTACTCCATTAATATTATAATACATTAATATAGTACTTGTACCCCATTAATATTATAATACATTAATATAGCACTTGTACTCCATTAATATTATAATACATTAATATTATAATACATTAATATAGCACTTGTACTCCATTAATATTATAATACATTAATATAGCACTTGTACTCCATTAATATTATAATACATTAATATAGTACTTGTACCCCATTAATGTTATAATACATTAATATAGCACTTGTACTCCATTAATATTATAATACATTAATATAGCACTTGTACTCCATTAATATTATAATACATTAATATAGCACTTGTACTCCATTAATATTATAATACATTAATATAGCACTTGTACTCCATTAATATTATAATACATTAATATAGTACTTGTACCCCATTAATATTATAATACATTAATATAGCACTTGTACTCCATTAATATTATAATACATTACTATAGAATTTGTACTCCATTAATATTATAATACATTAATATAGCACTTGTACTCCATTTATATTAAATTACATTAATATAGCACTTGTACTCCATTAATATTATAATACATTAATATAGTACTTGTACCCCATTAATATTATAATACATTAATATAGCACTTGTACTCCATTAATATTATAATACATTAATATAGCACTTGTACTCCATTAATATTATAATACATTAATATTATAATACATTAATATAGCACTTGTACTCCATTAATATTATAATACATTAATATAATACTTGTACCCCATTAATATTATAATACATTAATATAGCACTTGTACTCCATTAATATTATAATACATTAATATAGCACTTGTACTCCATTAATATTATAATACATTAATATAGTACTTGTACCCCATTAATATTATAATACATTAATATAGTACTTGTACCCCATTAATATTATAATACATTAATATAGCACTTGTACTCCATTAATATTATAATACATTACTATAGAATTTGTACTCCATTAATATTATAATACATTAATATAGCACTTGTACTCCATTTATATTATAATACATTAATATAGCACTTGTACTCCATTAATATTATAATACATTAATATAGTACTTATAATACATTAATATAGCACTTGTACTCCATTAATATTATAATACATTAATATAGCACTTGTACTCCATTAATATTATAATACATTAATATAGCACTTGTACTCCATTAATATTATAATACATTAATATTATAATACATTAATATAGCACTTGTACTCCATTAATATTATAATACATTAATATAGCACTTGTACTCCATTAATATTATAATACATAAATATAGTACTTGTACCCTATTAATATTATAATACATTAATATAGCACTTGTACTCCATTAATATTATAATACATTAATATAGCACTTGTACTCCATTAATATTATAATACATTAATATAGCACTTGTACTCCATTAATATTATAATACATTAATATAGTACTTGTACCCCATTAATATTATAATACATTAATATAGCACTTGTACTCCATTAATATTATAATACATTAATATTATAATACATTAATATAGCACTTGTACTCCATTAATATTATAATACATTAATATAGCACTTGTACTCCATTAATATTATAATACATTAATATAGTACTTGTACCCCATTAATATTATAATACATTAATATAGCACTTGTACTCCATTAATATTATAATACATTAATATTATAATACATTAATATAGCACTTGTACTCCATTAATATTATAATACATTAATATAGCACTTGTACTCCATTAATATTATAATACATTAATATAGTACTTGTACTCCATTAATATTATAATACATTAATATAGCACTTGTACTCCATTAATATTATAATACATTAATATAGCACTTGTACTCCATTAATATTATAATACATTAATATAGCACTTGTACTCCATTAATATTATAATACATTAATATAGTACTTGTACTCCATTAATATTATAATACATTAATATAGTACTTGTACTCCATTAATATTATAATACATTAATATAGCACTTGTACTCCATTAATATTATAATACATTAATATAGCACTTGTACTCCATTAATATTATAATACATTAATATAGCACTTGTACTCCATTAATATTATAATACATTAATATAGTACTTGTACCCCATTAATATTATAATACATTAATATAGCACTTGTACTCCATTAATATTATAATACATTAATATTATAATACATTAATATAGCACTTGTACTCCATTAATATTATAATACATTAATATTATAATACATTAATATAGCACTTGTACTCCATTAATATTATAATACATTAATATAGCACTTGTACTCCATTAATATTATAATACATTAATATAGTACTTGTACCCCATTAATGTTATAATACATTAATATAGCACTTGTACTCCATTAATATTATAATACATTAATATAGCACTTGTACTCCATTAATATTATAATACATTAATATAGCACTTGTACTCCATTAATATTATAATACATTAATATAGCACTTGTACTCCATTAATATTATAATACATTAATATAGTACTTGTACCCCATTAATATTATAATACATTAATATAGCACTTGTACTCCATTAATATTATAATACATTACTATAGAATTTGTACTCCATTAATATTATAATACATTAATATAGCACTTGTACTCCATTTATATTAAATTACATTAATATAGCACTTGTACTCCATTAATATTATAATACATTAATATAGTACTTGTACCCCATTAATATTATAATACATTAATATAGCACTTGTACTCCATTAATATTATAATACATTAATATAGCACTTGTACTCCATTAATATTATAATACATTAATATTATAATACATTAATATAGCACTTGTACTCCATTAATATTATAATACATTAATATAATACTTGTACCCCATTAATATTATAATACATTAATATAGCACTTGTACTCCATAAATATAATAATACATTAATATAGCACTTGTACTCCATTAATATTATAATACATTAATATAGTACTTGTACCCCATTAATATTATAATACATTAATATAGTACTTGTACCCCATTAATATTATAATACATTAATATAGCACTTGTACTCCATTAATATTATAATACATTACTATAGAATTTGTACTCCATTAATATTATAATACATTAATATAGCACTTGTACTCCATTTATATTATAATACATTAATATAGCACTTGTACTCCATTAATATTATAATACATTAATATAGTACTTATAATACATTAATATAGCACTTGTACTCCATTAATATTATAATACATTAATATAGCACTTGTACTCCATTAATATTATAATACATTAATATAGCACTTGTACTCCATTAATATTATAATACATTAATATTATAATACATTAATATAGCACTTGTACTCCATTAATATTATAATACATTAATATAGCACTTGTACTCCATTAATATTATAATACATAAATATAGTACTTGTACCCTATTAATATTATAATACATTAATATAGCACTTGTACTCCATTAATATTATAATACATTAATATAGCACTTTTACTCCATTAATATTATAATACATTAATATAGCACTTGTACTCCATTAATATTATAATACATTAATATAGTACTTGTACCCCATTAATATTATAATACATTAATATAGCACTTGTACTCCATTAATATTATAATACATTAATATTATAATACATTAATATAGCACTTGTACTCCATTAATATTATAATACATTAATATAGCACTTGTACTCCATTAATATTATAATACATTAATATAGTACTTGTACCCCATTAATATTATAATACATTAATATAGCACTTGTACTCCATTAATATTATAATACATTAATATAGCACTTGTACTCCATTAATATTATAATATATTAATATAGCACTTGTACTCCATTAATATTATAATACATTAATATAGTACTTGTACCCCATTAATATTATAATACATTAATATAGCACTTGTACTCCATTAATATTATAATACATTAATATAGTACTTGTACCCCATTAATATTATAATACATTAATATAGCACTTGTACTCCATTAATATTATAATACATTAATATTATAATACATTAATATAGCACTTGTACTCCATTAATATTATAATACATTAATATAGCACTTGTACTCCATTAATATTATAATACATTAATATAGTACTTGTACCCCATTAATATTATAATACATTAATATAGCACTTGTACTCCATTAATATTATAATACATTAATATAGCACTTGTACTCCATTAATATTATAATACATTAATATAGTACTTGTACCCCATTAATATTATAATACATTAATATAGCACTTGTACCCCATTAATATTATAATACATTAATATAGCACTTGTACTCCATTAATATTATAATACATTAATATAGTACTTGTACCCCATTAATATTATAATACATTAATATAGCACTTGTACTCCATTAATATTATAATACATTAATATTATAATACATTAATATAGCACTTGTACTCCATTAATATTATAATACATTAATATAGTACTTGTACCCCATTAATATTATAATACATTAATATATCACTTGTACTCCATTAATATTATAATACATTACTATAGAATTTGTACTCCATTAATATTATAATACATTAATATAGCACTTGTACTCCATTAATATTAAATTACATTAATATAGCACTTGTACTCCATTAATATTATAATACATTAATATAGTACTTGTACCCCATTAATATTATAATACATTAATATAGCACTTGTACTCCATTAATATTATAATACATTAATATAGCACTTGTACTCCATTAATATTATAATACATTAATATAGCACTTGTACTCCATTAATATTATAATACATTAATATTATAATACATTAATATAGCACTTGTACTCCATTAATATTATAATACATTAATATAGTACTTGTACCCCATTAATATTATAATACATTAATATAGCACTTGTACTCCATTAATATTATAATACATTAATATAGCACTTGTACTCCATTAATATTATAATACATTAATATAGTACTTGTACCCCATTAATATTATAATACATTAATATAGCACTTGTACTCCATTAATATTATAATACATTACTATAGAATTTGTACTCCATTAATATTATAATACATTAATATAGCACTTGTACTCCATTAATATTATAATACATTAATATAGCACTTGTACTCCATTAATATTATAATACATTAATATAGTACTTGTACCCCATTAATATTATAATACATTAATATAGCACTTGTACTCCATTAATATTATAATACATTAATATAGCACTTGTACTCCATTAATATTATAATACATTAATATAGAACTTGTACTCCATTAATATTATAATACATTAATATTATAATACATTAATATAGCACTTGTACTCCATTAATATTATAATACATTAATATAGCACTTGTACTCCATTAATATTATAATACATAAATATAGTACTTGTACCCTATTAATATTATAATACATTAATATAGCACTTGTACTCCATTTATATTATAATACATTAATATAGCACTTGTACTCCATTAATATTATAATACATTAATATAGCACTTGTACTCCATTAATATTATAATACATTAATATAGCACTTGTACTCCATTAATATTATAATACATTAATATAGTACTTGTACCCCATTAATATTATAATACATTAATATAGCACTTGTACTCCATTAATATTATAATACATTAATATTATAATACATTAATATAGCACTTGTACTCCATTACTATTATAATACATTAATATAGCACTTGTACTCCATTAATATTATAATACATTAATATAGCACTTGTACCCCATTAATATTATAATACATTACTATAGCACTTGTACTCCATTAATATTATAATACATTAATATAGTACTTGTACCCCATTAATATTATAATACATTAATATAGTACTTGTACTCCATTAATATTATAATACATTAATATTATAATACATTAATATAGCACTTGTACTCCATTAATATTATAATACATTACTATAGCACTTGTACTCCATTAATATTATAATACATTAATATAGTACTTGTACCCCATTAATATTATAATACATTAATATAGCACTTGTACTCCATTAATATTATAATACATTAATATAGCACTTGTACTCCATTAATATTATAATACATTAATATAGCACTTGTACTCCATTAATATTATAATACATTAATATAGTACTTGTACCCCATTAATATTATAATACATTAATATAGCACTTGTACTCCATTAATATTATAATACATTTATATTATAATACATTAATATAGCACTTGTACTCCATTAATATTATAATACATTAATATAGCACTTGTACTCCATTAATATTATAATACATTAATATAGTACTTGTACCCCATTAATATTATAATACATTAATATAGCACTTGTACTCCATTAATATTATAATACATTAATATAGCACTTGTACTCCATTAATATTATAATACATTAATATAGCACTTGTACTCCATTAATATTATAATACATTAATATAGCACTTGTACTCCATTAATATTATAATACATTAATATAGTACTTGTACCCCATTAATATTATAATACATTAATATAGCACTTGTACTCCATTAATATTATAATACATTACTATTGAATTTGTACTCCATTAATATTATAATACATTAATATAGCACTTGTACTCCATTAATATTATAATACATTAATATAGCACTTTTACTCCATTAATATTATAATACATTAATATAGTACTTGTACCCCATTAATATTATAATACATTAATATAGCACTTGTACTCCATTAATATTATAATACATTAATATAGCACTTGTACTCCATTAATATTATAATACATTAATATAGCACTTGTACTCCATTAATATTATAATACATTAATATTATAATACATTAATATAGCACTTGTACTCCATTAATATTATAATACATTAATATAGTACTTGTACCCCATTAATATTATAATACATTAATATAGCACTTGTACTCCATTAATATTATAATACATTAATATAGCACTTGTACTCCATTAATATTATAATACATTAATATAGTACTTGTACCCCATTAATATTATAATACATTAATATAGCACTTGTACTCCATTAATATTGTAATACATTACTATAGAATTTGTACTCCATTAATATTATAATACATTAATATAGCACTTGTACTCCATTAATATTATAATACATTAATATAGCACTTGTACTCCATTAATATTATAATACATTAATATAGTACTTGTACCCCATTAATATTATAATACATTAATATAGCACTTGTACTCCATTAATATTATAATACATTAATATAGCACTTGTACTCCATTAATATTATAATACATTAATATTATAATACATTAATATAGCACTTGTACTCCATTAATATTATAATACATTAATATAGTACTTGTACTCCATTAATATTATAATACATTAATATAGCACTTGTACTCCATTAATATTATAATACATTAATATAGCACTTGTACTCCATTAATATTATAATACATTAATATAGCACTTGTACTCCATTAATATTATAATACATTAATATAGCACTTGTACTCCATTAATATTATAATACATTACTATAGTACTTTTACTCCATTAATATTATAATACATTAATATAGCACTTGTACTCCATTAATATTATAATACATTAATATAGCACTTGTACCCCATTAATATTATAATACATTAATATAGCACTTTTACTCCATTAATATTATAATACATTAATATAGCACTTATAGTCCATTAATATTATAATACATTAATATAGCACTTGTACTCCATTAATATTATAATACATTAATATACAGATTTCTGATTAAACCAATAAGCAGCAAAATCTGTTCCTGTACTATTGAGATCCCTAGATGTGTGAAAACTTTCTACTCTAATAATTTCTTCCCTCAGACAGCTAGGCTGCTTCCCTAACTGTACTAACTTATAGAAATTAAAATGTAAACAGACATCTCATTGTTCAACACAATGCCAAATAGTAGCCTAGTAGGTTCCAAATGGAAATATGTCTTGTTTGTAGTGAAAATCAGTAAAAAGAAAAAAATTATTATAATCATTTGAGATTCAATTTAATAAATTAATGAAATTAAAAGAAAATTTACCAAAATCATCCAACGTTTTCAAATCAGTTTCTTGATTGCTTTTTACAGTAGAACTCTGGATATTACTGTTGACAGCATCTGTAGGGTTGATGGAGTCTTTAACATCATGATTTGGTTTATCGTAAGTCAGACCTTGTATGTTGAACTTAAAAGCCACCTGCGGTGAAGTATGACTGATTTGGCTGGCGGTAGGGTACAAGAAACCTTTTGATTTCCTCCGGAGTTTTCCACAAATAGAAACATTTACAGTTGGGGTGGAAGCATCATCAGGGATAATATTAGGTGGGTTCTTGGGGGTTGTTGTCAGTAAACTGATGAGTTTTTCATCAGAGTGACTCTTGATAGGCACAACAGCCGAACATTGATTTGTGGTTTCCTGTTGAATGCACTGAGAAACTTTGGTATCAATATCCACAATCTTTGTTTCAGAAATGTTCTCTATGTCTTGGGAAGATTGGTCACGCTCAAAATGTTGAATGGCAGACGATTGATTTTTGTTCAACATCCGATCAACTTCACTAATCAGTTTTTCATTATAAGATGAAGATAACTGAGTGAAAAGAATTGCATTTTTATCCTCCTTTTCGAAATCAGAAACGATCAAGCCATCAGAACATGGATGTTCGGAAACAGTCAAGTCTTCAGAACATGGATGTTCGGAAACAGCCAAGCCATCAGAACATGGATGTTCGGAAACAGTCAAGTCTTCAGAACATGGATGTTCGGAAACAGCCAAGCCATCAGAACATGGATGTTCGGAAACAGTCAAGCCATCAGAACATGGATGTTCAGAAACAGCCAAGCCATCAGAACATGGATGTTCAGAAACAGCCAAGCCATCAGAACATGGATGTTCAGAAAGAGTCAAGTCTTCAGAAGGTGGCTGTTCGGAAACGATCAAGCCATCAGAACATGGATGTTCGGAAACAGCCAAGCCATCAGAACATGGATGTTCAGAAACAGCCAAGCCATCAGAACATGGATATTCAGAAACAGCCAAGCCATCAGAACATGGATGTTCGGAAAGAGTCAAAACATCAGAACATGGATTTTTGGAAACCATCAAGTCTTCAGAAGGTGTATGATGTTGGAAAACTTTTTCTGGAAATTTTTTTGTATCTTCCAATGACCTATCAAAACAAACAATGTCCTGATCATTTGGATTTTTGAGTTGATCTGATTGCATTGCTGCAGGTTGGAAGTTTGAGTCATCTACAGAAGAATCCCGAAGGTGACGTAATTTGTCAGCAGACCTAAAATGCTTTGAGATTTTATCACGGTTAGACATAAGGGGGGACAACTCTGAAAAGTGGACATGTTTTGGAGTGGAAGTCAAACGGTTCTTTTTGGATAAAATGGAATGTAAATGGGGATTTGTTCTCGATTGAGTGACTGGAGTTGACACACAATCAAACGTATCCACCGCACATGGATCACTGGATGAGATCGAAAGAGGATTCTCGAGCAAACATCTTTCAGTTTCTTTTTTAAGCCTCTCATTTTTGGATTCAAACAAAATAGGAGAAAATAAAGTGTTTGGAGATGACATGGAATTCTGACAGCCAATTGCGGAAGGTGTTCTATCACAGGCTTTAAATGGATGGGCTATATTTGTAGACAAGTGATGAAATCCATCCAAACAACTCGAGGGTTGTTCTTTATCAGGAGAGAACAAGGCACGAGCCAAGACTTTGGGTTGGTTTGCTTTTTCTTGTAGTTTCGTATCATCTTCATCCGGCATAGCATCTACAAGATAAAAAAGAGAGTACAATAACACAAAATTAGATTATTTTATTTGTAGATATCGGACAGATGGTTTTTAGGAAAAGCAACATTTAATCTTCAGCGATAATCAAGACATGTCTAGAGTGATCGACTGTTTCAGAAAATGAGCTACTAATGCCATTTTCTGCACAGTTAAATCTGGATATCACAATTATTAATTAGACTGTATGGAAAGAATTGTTGGAGACAATGGACATTTACTGCAAGGCAATAAATTAAAAGAAAATAAGGGACAATTCTAGTGAATTTTAGCCAAAGAAGAAAAATAAAGAGGGGAACTAAATTTGAAGAAGAAAAGCATGTAAAAGCAGACTTTTTTTAAAGAAAAATTGATACTTATTTATATTGAGATACATGTAAAATATGTTGAGTTTACAAAACAGAAAATAATGAGAAAAAATGTAAAGAAAAGAGCAAAGATGAATGGTCAAAGTTATCTAGCTATTGTTCAATTTCTCTGACCTCTCGCCTCAGCAATGTCATAGAGTATATTGTGAATGACTTCACATCTCATAGACAATAAGCTCATCCATATCTCTCAATTCGATTTTCTAAAATCTCACTCTGACGTAGAACAAGCAACCTGTCTTTATCAGCACTTGGTCTCATAAAGTGCACTATTTCTACATTTTGGATCTTACCAACGCATTTGAAACTATTCCTCACTCATTCCTGCAACAGACTCATTCATTTGCAGTCTGAGGTGGGCTCTTTTCTTAGATCTGTAACTATATATTTGATCGGCTGCAGGGACCTTTGGTCACTGGTTGTTTATCAGATGAGTTTCTTGTCTCAGCCAGGTTGCCACAGGGAAGTGTTATTGTGCTAACGTTATTTTTGCTCTTCATCAATGACCTGCTGACATTAATGGAAAGTGCAACATCTCGTTTTAACTGTAACAACTCAACTGTGTTCCCAAGCTCTTATGCCAATGACACACAAATTTCTGTCACAACCTGACCCTTATATAGTGTCAGTATACCTGCAGTCGCGGCTTGTGTTTGCATCTGAATGGGCAAGGGACTGGGGTATGCGGTTACCCAACAAAAACAGTTGCGCTATTGGGCTTTAGATGCCTCTCTCCTATCCCTATCCATGGGATTTCATAACTATCTTGGAGTAATAATATCTAGCGAGCTAAGGTTTGACGACTACTTGTCTTATGTATCCAACAAGGTCAATAGGGAGCTTTATGTGTTGCATATCCTGAGCTACCAAATTTCTCATGAATGTCATTTGTTGACTAGGCTTTACAAGTCAATGATTCATCCCCACTTGGATTACAGGTCCTTAATTTTCACCAAAGTTGACAGTGTTCTTCAATTCTCTTGAACATCTACTGTGTTGTGCCATCAGATATATACTACATATTCCCTGTCATGACTCTATTCCCTCTGGAGTATTAGATCTGCTGTCTACTCACCGGAATGTGACCATTGCATTAGTTGCTTACAGATTATTTCATGGTTCTTGTCCTACCGCAATGCTTAAATACTGTCCTGACCTGCAGCTGAACAGACAAAACTTGTGACGATATGCATTCACATTAGACCCATTGCATAATCACACCAATGTTTGCTCAGAGATGTACCAACAATCTCCTTTTGCACTATGTTCCGCAATCTTGAACATGTTGCCTCAGAACTGTGTGAATGAACATGTATCACTGTCACATTTTCAGAGATTCAGGAATTAGCTAGGTAACCTCTGTCTGTTGCTAACAGATTTTATGACTATGGTTTAATAAAAAAAAAAAACATGTTAAAAGCCTTTAAAAACAAAAATAAGTAAAAAAGTAACAATGTTTATTTATATGTAGGTACATGAAAAATATGGCAGTTCAAAATTTATCAGTGAAAAATATTAATGTGCATAAAACATTACAGAAAATTATCAAGTAGAATTTTAATAAAAAATAAAATTATTTGCTATCTAGGAGTCAATGAATTCCAAAGAATGAGATTCATACGTATGCCATCTTCATATTAGAACAGAGATAATTTAGAATGTTCAGAGTTTGTAAATTAATTTTATTTTTTTATTAAAATTCTGTTCAATAATATTCTGTAATTATTTTTTGTGTACACTAATATTTTTCATTGATAAGTTATTGGATCCATAACTTCTTCTGCTATTTTGAGCTGCAATTTTTTGCATGTATATCGCAATAATACTTTTCAACTTATCTGTTTATTGTTTTATGTTTGAGTCTTGTAAACCTGACATATTTTATTATGAACTGCCATATTTTGCATATATATCACAATATAAGTACTGTGAACACTTGTAACATATTAGCTGTAAAATATTTTTCAATTGTAAAGTGATTTCTTATTTAACAAATGTAAGTGGTTAATTAAATATGATTGATAGAATTTGATTTCAGTGATGAGTTGAGATGTAATGAAATTTTGATTTTGGTCTTGTTTTTTTGTTTTTTTAAGTTGTAAACAAACTAAAATCACAAATGCAGTTAATAAAACAGGAGCTAAAAAAAATAGGGATAATTCCTTTCAATTTAAACAAACTAGGAAAATAACCCGTTGTCTTGCAGGTGTAAAAGTAATTTATAAAATCATCACTTAGACTAAAGCTTCAATTTGTCGACTCAAAAACTTTTATTTATTAACTAGCTGTAACCATCTTGGCATTGTTTGGTAGTTGTTTTTACTTTCATTTACAAATACCAGATTTATTTATTTTTTTTAAAATATGATTTTGAAAGTATTCAAAAACATTCTATGCTGATTATGTAAACAAAATTTGAATTTTTAAACATTACCCATTAGTACAAAAAAACAAAACAAGCCGTGCATGCATGATCCCCCTCTGGTGCTGCATGTGAGATGACGCCACAAAAAATAGTGAAGAAATGATGAATGCAAGAAGTGTGAAGGGCCAACGTTGCCTTCACATTTTCACCAAGTTTTAGAAAAATCTAATGGATGGGGCAAAAATTATGGGGTAAAAAGTTTAATTTTTTTTTGCAATTTGGGGCATTTGTGAACGCCGAATTCCAGTGAAAAAGGACAAACGGTGCAGTTTCACACCTTAAGACATGTATATTTGAATTCAGTACCATGGGAAACCAATATATAAACATATATATCAAGTTTTTGAGTAATATGAAAAAAGAGCTAAAAAAAGGCATGTTTTTTTAGTCCTAAAAGTCCCAGAGGGATGCGAACCAGAATTTTGCTAGGGTCATCCATACTGAATTTATATTAAGAACAATGGCTTCCACATTTTGGCCAGACCAAGTTTCAGGAAAATCTAATGGATGGATCAAACATTATGGGGCAAAAAGTATCATTTTTAGCCATTTGGGGGCATTTTTGACCTCTTTTGAGGCTCTGGGGATGCTGAATCCCAGTGAAAATGGATAACGGTGCAGTTTTAGGTCTTAAGACATGTATATTTGAATTGAACACCGTGTAAAACCACTATATAGTCAGACATATCAAGTTTTTGTTGAGAAATATGAAAAAAAGAGCCACAAAAAGGGGCATTTTTAGCACTTAAAGTCTCCAGGGACATGAACCAGAATTTTGCCAGGGTAACACATACTGGATTTATATTAAGAACAATGGGCTCCACATTTTGGCCAAGTTTCAGAAAAATTTAATCGATGGATCAAAAGTTATGGCGCAAAACATGTAATTTTGGGCCGTTTTTGACCTCTTTTGAACCCCTAGGGACGCAACAAGAATTTTTGCAAAAAAAATTTAAAAAATCTTTTTACTGTACACATCTATTTAATGAAATACAATTTGTGGCAAAATTTCAGGAAAAACTAACGGACGTACAGAAGCCACTGAAAAAATAGGTCCCTCTCCGATAAATCGGGGAACCAACATTGAAAGAAGAGAAGAATTGTGGTCATGCAACGTGCAGATAGGAGTTGTTAAATTTTTTTTTTTTTTTTTTACAGTGATCACCACTTATCAAGGCCCGGAAGCCACTCAGGGATAAGCATTATTGCAAGTACATTACGTTAGTGTGGAGATTTGATGAAGTGTTTACTTAAGGGGGCGATTCATTAGGAATTTGTTAACATTGGACTTGAAGACATCCAAGTTGTAGTCCGGTGGGAAGCAGGCAGACGGAACAGAGTTCCATAGGCGTGCAGTTCTAAGAAAGAAGCTTTGTTCATGGAATCCGCATTTTGATTTAGGCACAGATATAGAGATATATCCCTCTTAGGATTACTAGAAGCAACTCACTTATCTAAAAATGGATATTCCAAATAAATATAAATTAAAGATATATATATAAAGCTTTTTTCCTCAAACTACCTGCTCGTGGAATTCTGTTCTGTTGACCTGCTTTCTAGCTGACTACTAAGTCCAATGTAATCAAGTTCTTGTTGAGTTGGCTCCTTAGTCAAATTATACTCAATATCCACCACAAACGATTACTACATTGTACCACCATACATTCATGAACTCTTATAAAAAAAGAAAAATGCTGACATAATTGTCCTCTTTCAACTCTAACAACAGAACAAAATTATTTTAATCGTTACATTCATTAATTTTGTCTATACTGCATCGGATAATCCCCAAACTATATTCGCATTCTCTGCATACTTTCACTGCTGAATTGTACAGTTTAAGGGAGACAATTACAAATCGTTGACATTATTAAAACAGAATTATCTCCCTTATCTCTGGTGGTAGTTTTTTTTAAAATAATTATGTAGAATCCCAAGCAGCAGCATCTTCATCACAAGAAAAGAAGAAGGGGAGGGGTGGGGGAGTTAAAAATAATCGTATTTTTAGTAATTTATCTAAAGCATAATATTATAATATAATCGTAAACAAATTATCCAATCATTAAAAATAAAAGCAATGTTGATAATAGTAAGACTAATAAATTCAGAATTAATGAATTTACTGGAACATTTTATGTCTAACTGATGCAAATGAAAGAATATATGTAGAAAAAATCTTTTATCAAAAGTTGAGATGAGACTGATTGAAAAAAACTGACGCATAACCCCACCCCCCCAAAAAAAAAACTGCTCCGTATAACATTGAGTTTGGCTGCTATTTTGGAGAAAGGTGGTAGATATTCTTTGTAAGGTTTCTGACATATATAAACCTTTAAAGTTTTTTTTTTCTTGCTCTTACATTGATATTAAAAGCCTACTTTTTCTATTTAAAAATTATTAAAACGAACTTTTTAATAATACTCGGTCATGGATATGTTAGTAACTACATGAAGGTTAACTAATTTGTATATTTCTTGAAAAAAAACGGTTTATTATTATGTATTCATTTTTTTGTGGTTTATTTTTAGATGATTAGTTCATTTCACTATTATGCTAAATTCTATTTATGCATAGTTTTTACATTCTGCATAATAGAGTAGAATTTAAGATGAAAACGTTCTAACACACAAAAATATTTACATATATATATATATATATGACCTTGCTGGTGTATGTGTGAAAAAATCTATCAAACTCCTCTCTGAATATTTGGTCTACAGAGTTGAAATTCGATAAATAGGATATTTGGATCTGTAGCACACTTTTGATTTAATTTTTAGCGAATAAAATTGCTGATAAGGGGGTTAAAATTAAAAGAAAAACATATTGACCATGGCCTGGCATAAGGCGACTACACCTGTTTTTTTTCTACACCTGTGCTAATTAAAATTTATAAGTTAAACAACATTATTTTTTGCAGTTTTTGTATGTGTATGGATTTAGGTCATACGCTAAGGGATGAGGCTGGAGAGCTATATGTTTTGCTTTTGATTCTAGCTGACGACACACAAGTCAATTTTTATTTTACTTTTAAAATCATTACTCTATATTAAATACAATATAATAATTGATTGAGAATTTACTCTATAATAATAATAATAAATATGAACTCTACATTAATTAAAACATAATATTAAGTATTTTACGACTGGGCTTTGCCAGGAAGCCTACTAACCTATTCATAAAAATTTGATTTTTTTATGATTCTTGTTCACAATTCCTCTGATATTAAAAAAACAAACAAAGAAAAATCTCTATGATGTGCATACTAATCATTAAATGAAAACATCATATTCCAAAAATCACATAAATTAATCAAGTAGTTTTATTTTTAAATACGAAAACTGTTTTTAAGTGATAAATGGGAATTTGTAAACATTGCAAGTTTGAATGATTGCTGAGCAATTTGATTGAATTTGCAATCTCATTTAAAGCAAACAATGAACAGTTTATAACCAAATAATGGTGACAATACAATATCTGTAGGTTTTGAACGATTCACATAAAAAAGAAAGAATAAAGTGAGAATGTGAAACCTTCTATTGTGTAAACTGATGGCGTGGCCAAAGAACTTGTCCAAGAAAAATGGGAATCATCAAAATTGAGTCCTAAATTTGGCAGTTCACGTGACAATCTTGAAGCATTCAGATGAGATGACCTGAAGAAGGAAAGGAAATTATTTGTACTCCAAAAAGTGATTTTGTGGTTGATTATTTGTGAATGTAAAAAAAAAAAAATGAAAATTGCACAAAAAAAAAATATTAAGAATGAAATGATCACATTTATATTTTTTCACTCAAACAAAACAGAATCAAGTTTTAAAAAAATCTTTACTATTAGTCACAAATGAAAATGACATTTCAAGTAAAAAACACTCTGATGTATTCACATGTTATGCTTAAGTAAATACACAAACCAAGACTTAGAAGAAAAAGTAAAAAATTAATTTCAAGTAAAAACCAGTTTTATCATAAATTTCAGTTTTATCATCATTAATTTTTATTTATCAAATGAAAGAATGACCTATTTCCCCCATTTTACAGGAACTTCTGGTACTCCTGCTGTTATCAATAGTGGATTAAGAAAACATAAAACTGATATTTACTTTTAATAAAACGTTCTATGCAACCTTTTATGCGATCATTTTTCCTATTTTTAATGAAAATATTTCAGCACGACATGTAAATACATCAATATTTTTTCTTTTATTGTGACTAATAAGAAAGAATTACTAAAGTTATTTTGAAATCACTAATACAATGAAATAACAAAACAGAAAACTGCTATCCCACCTTGTCATACCACTTTAAAGTTTGTCTTGAATTTTAAGCCACGTTTAATTTCAGAAGAGTTCCTGATTCTAAACAAGTCCCGAAGATGAAGAATTTATAGTGGCTTGCTCTTCTGTACAGGTTCTGGACTTTATATAAGCAAAGAGCAAATGATCCTTCTCATGTTGACATGCAAAAATTATGTGCTGGAATGCTAAAAGATTCAATTTTTATGGAGCAATTCTGCTTTCTGATTGGTTGATAGCAGAATGTGCTTCAATTTTATTTGTCAGTTCTTATCGGCAGCATTTACAAATAGAATCTCCCAACTTTCAGGTCTCATACCCCCATTAGATATCAAAAATATTGCAACAGTTAGAATAAAAAATTGAAATCAATATTAATTCATTTCATGTTCCAAATGAACTTAAATCATATTGAACTCATATCATATAGCTGAAGATAGATAAACTTTAGAAAAAAAAAGGTTCTTACTCGTCAAAAAATATCGCATATTGATCAAGTAATTTTTTATATATAGAAAATCATTTTTATGATTTTTAGTAATTTAAGGAGTAAATTGTATACAAGGTTGCTTTTGATCGCGATAGTTCCAATTAAGTTGTCTCCCTTTATTTATTAAACATGATGGATCCAAAAATATTTTTGTAATAAAATTTTATTTTTAATAGTTAAAAAATCTTACTTGATCAATTTATGTGATTTTTTTAATATAACACCTTTGTTCTGTGACAATTACATACATCATAATGATTTGTCCATAGTTTTCTTTTTATTGTTGCTTTACTTAAGTCGATTTCTAAAATAATTGAACCAATATATTAAAAATTTTATAATTAAAGCCAAGTCTTTTAACCTTCTCCAAAAATTTTTTTTCCATTTTCCTCTCCACCATCATACTAAAAACTTGGTCTGAGGTAGCAAAACTCAGTTGGAATGGAAACACGTCCACAAATATGTAGCCAAAATGTTTAAACAAAAATTTATGCTAAAAAAATTGTTGTTGTGTGTCCACCCTACAGATAATAATGAACTCTTCTACTTACTATAAATACCGGGAGAATATGTCTCTTGGCATTGGTGCACAAGTTATGCAAAAGTCACGTGCATGTGGCAGCCCCACTCTTTATTTGTTGTAATTACTTTGCTGTTCAATATATTTTGTTTCCACTAAATACTGAGTTGTGTCTTTTTTCCAGACCCTTATGAGACCATAACACTGGCAACAAGGAAAATTCATAAACTTGAACCTTTGTAACCAACATCACTGATAACCAGGAATATTAAAAAACTCAATATTATGTCACCCATAGAACTAGTGACTGAGAATTCTTAAGGAACTTTTATTCAAGAATCTTAAAAGGAACATCACAACACAAGTAACAATGATTAATAAAAACGTTTTATTTGAGAACCTTAAAAAACAAACATGGAGAAACAACAAAATATCTCAACAACCTCAACAAACTTTATCGGTGGACTTAAAAAAAAATCTGGAAATTGGATTCTTTTCTTTTTCTCTCAAAGAATTTGGGGATTTTATTTTATTCCAGCCCTATGTTAATATTTTTGTCTCTTAGAAGAGAAAAAATGTATTACTGTCGAAATTATAAACCTTTATTTTACTACTGACTAAAGTACAACTGTAAAAACTTTTATGTGCAAAACATGCTTAAAAAACAATGTTTTTTTTCTTGTCCAAAAGAAAAAAGAAAGGGTTTTATACGTTGTTAAATAAAAGATGACGAATATCATCATTGTCAATAAGGAAAGAATAAGAGAGAAAAACCTCTTTAGGTCATGACATTCTATGTTATATTCATATTATGTTTCTGAATTTTTTAGATGAAGATTGATTATTTGGATTATTTGGACTATTATCATCATTTTGAAAATTGCACATTTCAACTAATTTAATCTCAGACCTTCTTCAGGTGTATCTTGTTAAACTCAAGAATCTTTCTTAAGATTTCTACCTAGCTATCACTAATGGAATGCAAGCATGTTACCGCTGTGTAAAGGGTTCCATTCAAAATTTTGTATAGATTCTTATTCAAAAATATACAGCTGGAGTAGGGGAAATGCAAGATCTCAAGATTAAAACAGTAATCGAAATAATCCAAATATAATTCATACATTTTAAATTGTGACATTGAATTCAATATATAACTCAAGATTATCATTCATTATATTAAGGACATGTAATACTTCTTCATGAATCAGGATTATCGCCAGTGAAAAAAATCATAATGGATTTATTTGTTACATGTCCAATTCAAAGCTTAAGATTTGAAAAAAATAATCTTATTAAAAATAGGTGCTGCAAACCATTTGATGTTAAGGAGCTAAATATAAAAGATAATTATTGAAAAATAATCTAAGGCTGTGGATAGTGAGAAAAGTCAACAGGAAGACAATTCCACAAGTTTGCAGATCTTGGAAATAAGTTACTGAAATAGAAGCGTTATTATCTCAAAATAGTGAAATAGTGTCCAGACAACAAGTCAAGAGAGATGGAATAAAGTAAGCAGGGAATTTATTAAACAATTTTAAAGAACACATGCTATAATAATCTTTATAGAAAAGACCTGGGACTAGCAACATCACATCTGTGAGAGGGAGAAGGTATTGTGAAAAAGAAAGGATGAGGTCAACCAAATTACAGATAAGATTCTGAACCTTATCAAGAATCTTAAAACTAACAAGAGTAGGGCATTCCGTGTCAAATTATCCAGAAATATGGGATTTTCAAACCCATATCCCCAGATTTTGTTGTAGTTTGCACTGCAGATAGACAATATAGGAACTAAGAAATCCTGAAAATTTGAGCACATAACTCCAAGTGGTTCTCGATTTAGAGCATTTTTTGTTTTGGCATTAGTCATATAATGTGACGCCCGGGCGACAATTTTGTGATGTCATTTCTTTGAATATTTAATTACTAAGAGTGCATTGGAATGACCGCTTAGTCGCAAAGCGTTTTACTGAACCATCAATTTCATCACAAGGGGATTTTCCATGACTGGTGGCGAAGAAAACCCACTCACCTTCAATACCAAAGTCCTCCTTATGCAAACATAAATTGATGAAATTCTTGAAGTTTTTATGTTGAAACCTGCAGCAATCATTTGTTCACATACGATAATAAGGTCTGGATAAAGTGAACAGTCAGTGTCTGAGTTTGATACACAAATGCAATGTCATGGGTTTTGTTATCGGAAATAAAACATAATGAAATGTGCTTTAGTTGCTGATCAGCATCTCAGTAGTAAATCACTACTGGGTGCAGGATGACCCAGAATTTAAAAATGTGTATAAACCCCACAAAACGCAATTGAAACAATTTTATATCTTTGTGTTCCTTAGTCTTCTTAGATCACATATTAACAAAAATTAGCAGTGCTTGGCATTATGTTGATGTGCAGTGACTTCAAGATATATGGTCGAAAGAAATCTTGTGATTTTTTAGAAAAATGCTGATTTTCAGGAAAACCATTTTTTTTTTTTTTCAAGTTTTGCTACTATAATCAACATTTTTATGTTTTCAGATTCCACATAGTTTGGAGTATCCCATCATGAAAAGCAATAAAATTTTGTATTTTGATCATTTTTAGGTCACTTTTATTATTTTGGAATTTCTGAAAAATAATCAACTTGATTCAACTTGGCCTTCAGGACAAGATCAAAGTGTAGTATCTGTTCTTCAGATGCTGCACTTCTATTTCTTGTTCTCTTTCGGTGGATGAGAAATCCTTCACGACTGAGACAATTTTTATTTTTGTACCTTTTCTCCACGTTAAAAAACGACCCTGGTGTCTAACTCTGTCCCGTGGGGAGGCATAGTAAATAGGTACTCTCAAGGACACCCCTGGAGAAAAATTATTTTGTAAATTTGATTTTTTTCACACCTTATGATAGGTTAAAAATATTCAGGAAGCTATATAGAAAATCAGAGCAAAAAAATTCACATTTTCAAGAAAATATAAACTAAAGTTGAAAAAGTTGCGTCAAAATGCCCCCCCCCCCCCCTTTTTTGAGGGTTAAAAAGTTTTTCAAGAAGTTTCTTAATCAAAATTGTTGGCTTAAAGTTTAAGATTTTTACCATCCTATTACTGGTTTCTTATAAAAAAGCATACTTTTATTTGGCTTGGTGTTTCCAACCCTCATCAACTAATCTTGAAGACAGCTAGGTCATTGAAATTGTTAACAGAACTTAACTGTTTTAATATCTGACTTACTCCAAAATTAAGGTGCCGCATAAGTTTAACACGTCTAAATTGATTATCACATCCAATAGGGGGGAGGGAATATTTTTCATTATCATCAGAAATATATCCGACTTTCAACAGAAACTGCGAGTGAACAAAACAAGAACTTTTAACCATTTTTGGTCCAGAGACAATTTATTGTGTCTAAAAACAATATAAGAAAAAAGTAATGCGTTACCATGCCAGCCACATCCTTTTTTTTATTCGATTTTGGGTCACATGTGAAAAAATTCAAAAACCCTTAATATCTCTATAAGGCTTAATTTTTGAGAAAATCTGATGTCATTTTTGGATTCCTTGGGTCAAAAAACTTACCTGGGTGAATTTTCAGAGCCATACGATCTTTCAATGAGAAAATATTCAAAGAAATAACATCACAAAATTGTCGCCTGGAAGTCACATTATGTGACTAATGCCAAAACAAAAAATGCTCTAAATCGAGAACCGCTTGGAGTTATGTGCTCAAATTTTCAGGATTTCTTAGTTCCTATATTGTCTATCTGCAGTGCAAACTACAGCCAGATCTGGGGATATGGGTGTCAAGCCCTGGATGATTTGACATGGAATAACCCAACTGTGGAAATTAGGCGAAATTAAAATAATATTCCATCCACAAATATTTTGATAAAGCTTATATTTTTCTGGATATCACAAAAAATTATTTTTGGGGGACAGAAAAACAAAACAATAACATGCAGCAAATATAAGTTTATTAAAATTTCTAGGAAAATAGTGTCCATTGTATTTTAAATATAGAATTGACCCAAATGAGATAAATTATTAAGAATTCACAAAGCAATATTGTGCAGCATAGTTCAATATAAATAAAAAAGTCACATTATAAGAGACAATTTACTTCTTCATTTCAACATCTCTTAGCAGATAATATTGCTCTTTTTTTTTGCTTTGTTTCTTTTGAACGTTCCCTTTTTTATGTAAGGTGTGAGCTAACTTTTTCCTTTAGTGAAGAACTGCTGCACATTGAAATTTTGAGTTTTTACTCACATCATTACAACAATGATCATACATTATGATATTTGAAAACGAGGCTATATTAAAGGGAGATCACTCACATATTGGCCTTTTGAAACCAAAATTTTGTGAATTTTACCATTTTTGAAACAGTTTGGCCTTCAAAAATAATATTTTTCTTCTTACAAAGTGCAACATACGAACTAAGGAAGGAACAAGCAGCATATTATATAAATGGAAAAGATTCACGAGCTCAAACATGACAATATATATGACAATGATAATAAAATGAAAGAAACAAGTTACCGGCGATAAACTTGAGATCCTGATGTAGAAAGTGGATCCGCAGGTGAGAAATTCAGGCCCTTTTTGTTGGGCGTGCCACCAAATAGCAAGGGAAGTGAGGCTGAATTTTCAGAAAAAAAGAAGTATTAGATTTATTTCTAGTAATATTAATTACAATTCATATTTTAAGTTATACAAAAAAATGACTGAGAATTTCTTTTTTTTATGATTTACATTTGAAATCTTAAATTATTAGGAAATAATTATCTGCGAAAAGATGAGTCATTGAAATATGAACAAAATCAATAAAGATATCAGCAGTTACGTTTATACAAAGAAAATTAAAATTTTTGGAAAATCAGGAATGTGAGTGGTCAATGGCAAAACAATCTGAAGTCAAAATGAATTCCCTCCTCCTCCTGCCTCCTGACATATGAAATTTAATGTAAAATAATCCCTATCATTTTCAAGCCATTCTAGCTTTTAACCAAAAAGATATTTTGCTATGGAAGGTACATTCTGCTTTTTTGTAGGAGGGAGGATTATGGTGAAAAGTAGCAATACCACACCATTTTTTTCTTTACATCGAATAAACTCAAATCAAGCATTACTGAAAAGAGCATAAAAACAAAGAAATATTATCTTAAGTTTTTTTTTTAAATTAATCAATTAGAACTGAAGTTATGACCATTCAAAGTATCAAAAAATGCATGGTTCACTAGACATTTTGTCTTAAGTCAATCCTATTGTAAGCTTGTGACTGAAATTGGTAGGAAATTTGCACAATTTACAGACTGATCCATATTAAAAATCTATATCTGTAGATCTTTTTAAAGTATTATGAAATTTTGAACACATCATAACACTATAAAGGTTCAAATGGTTTTATTTATGACCATCTCACTTTGTAACTTGCATACTAATTAGCATATTTCAGTTGCATTTTAACAACTTTAAATAGAAACATCATAAAAACAGCTAAAAAAAATGGGAGGTAAAGCTTTACTATCATAGGAAGTATTATTCTGATGGACATTATCATTTGTCATCATTACACTGTGAAAAATCCAAGATGGCCACAACAACATGATTCAAAGAAATTATTAACAAAATATGGCTTGTAGCATATCAAATGAAAGGAAATTTTGTACAGATTACAATTATAATATTTTCAAGTATATCAAACTAATTAGCATAATTAAATTTCATTTTAATGGCTTTAAGTTGCTCTGAGAATTATCGGGTACGTTTCTACCATTATTTTGTATAATTTTTTATTTTTAAGTGATTGTCGAGACTTCAAAAATCTCAAGAGACACCATAGCTATTTTTTCTTGTTCACATGTAATGCTTGTTTTTCAAACAGAATAAATATTTACAACACCAAAGATTTATCGAAGTAGGTAGAGAGTAACTTTGGTAACATTTGTTATATATTTGTTTTTGATCACTTTTTCATACCTCTGTGGATTGTAAAACAAACCCAATAAACGCTATCATAGGCAAGGTGTTGTTCTTTTACTTAACTGAATAAGTGGTTTTCATATTTTAACTCATTTAAAAGCGCTTTTTACTTAAGTAAATAAGTGGTGTTGAGTTAGCTGTTTGAATTAAAATTAAACAAAAACAATTTTTAACGAAATAAAACAAAATTACAGCGCTATTTTTGTAATATTATTTTCAAGTTAAATTCAAGTTTTACGATATCCTTTTCTATTACATTGTTAGGTGAAAGTACAAAATAGTTACAAAACACCCTCCTCCTCCCCATGTTATGAATAGGTTTCTAAATAATGTTAGTACATTATAATTTTTTATTGGTAGGTGAAAGTACAGAATAGTTACAAAACACTTTATCCCCATGCTAAAAATGGGTTTCTAAATAAAGCATCTCAGAAGTTTGGAACTCTGATTTAGAGTCACAGCACATTCACTTGAAAATTTATCAAAATTCAGGAAATCAACCAATTTTAATGAAAATTTCAGTATTTATTAAATAAATAGTAACAAAAATATAAGCATGTATAAAAATGATAACATTTCTGTACTTTTGGTACTTATGCACTTACTGTGCCTGAAATAATGTTTTTATTTAGAAATCCATTCATAGGGAGGAGAGGGTGTTTTGTAATTATTCTGTATGTTCACCTAACAATTTAATAATAAAAAAGATATTGTAAAACTTGAAAATAATATTTAAAAAAAAATAGCATGGCAACATAAGTGCTTAAGCACCAAACTTTCTTCTTTCAATTTTTTGTTTGAATTGAATTTTATTTTTCTTTAATTTTCTGATGCTAAAATAGAACATTTCCAAAAATATTCTTTTTCTTTTCATAAAACTGATGTTTTCTAAATAATTAAAAATAAAAAAAATGTATACTTTATTACCGTAAGTCACTTTATAAACAAACGTTTTGTTATGAATTTACATGACGCCATCGCACGTCACCCATGACATACACGACTCAAAACACAATCAAATATATCAGTGCTCATTGTCATTTCTATTGACCCGCACGTAAAAAGTTCTAAACCAAATCTTTTTAAATTTTATAACAAAAGAAATAAATATATTGGCTATTACATATTGTGTGAACAAAGTTTCTATCTTGATTTATTTTTGTCCTAGAAAGTCTCAACTTTAAGATGTTCTAACTTTTGACTGTTAAGTTGCACGTTTCGTTCAAATTCTGTGATAAAGACATTTCTTTTCTCTTAATTTTTTTTTTAAAATATGAACTGTCATTGATTAGTACAACTGTTGTGTCAAGTATTTCTATGAACAGAACGAAAACGCATGCATCCAACAGTCATCTACCGCTCACATACACACCATGGCAGCATGTTTTGTTGTTAATAGGCAGACCCACCTTACATCAGTTAAAATAAGTAAAAAAAAAAACGGTTTAATTTTTAAGGATACAATGATACTTAATTTCTTTTACAGAACAACAAACTTGCAAAGGAGAATTCTTAGCATAACCAAAACAAAAATCCAACTGCACACAATCCATTAGTTAAGAGCCCCAAAAGAGAGACACAAACTCCACCTCCGTGTAAGACATACAAAAAGCTAACTGCCATGCTCCTCTGCTCATCATCATCATATTCGGTTTAATGTCTTTTCTACATGCTGGCATTCGAAACTGATCTATCTCTGGGCAGGTTTTTATTTATCTTTCTATCACGTCAATATTTATCATTTCTATCCAGGTTTACCTCAATCTTCTCTTGTGAACTGAACCTGCTACCTCAACTGTTTTATATCTACGAACTTAAGAATTCTCATCCATTCCTTCAATGTGGCCACTGTATCAAGGTCTTCTCTTCTGCACCTATACTGTCTAGGTTTAATATTCCATTGAGGTCATCGGATCTAAGCCTATCTTTAAAACTCACATTATATATCAATCATATCATTCACATCCTGTTTCTTTCTAGGTAACGCATATCCTCAACCCTCACTGGCAAGGTTTCACTTCTAAATCTGTTACATATGTCCGATAGACTTGTACTGAAGCGATATTTTGGCTGCATGATTTCAATCCCGCTGGCAATAACGAACGAGAGTTCCTACCTACAAAAAGAGACACAACTAACTAGAAACTCGTTCATCATAAAGATCGCAAACATACTCTCGACGTTACAACCCATAAGCAGACAGCCGACATGATACACTCAACTTGACGACTCGCAAAGAGACACAATGAACAACTACAAATTTCTTAGACTTTTCTTTTAGTCAACAATGGTAACACTTGTGGTGAAGAGAAAAGTTTGCACTAGTGATGGGACGATTCCAATATATTTCCTGATTCCAATACAATTACTGATTCCGATTCTTTGAAGATCTCTTAATATTTAACTACAGAGTTGTTGTTTTCTCCTGATTACTGGAAAAAACACACGTTAAATGTGCAGATATTTTCTCAAGCGTAAAAATACACAATTGTGGGGCATGATCTATAGATTTTAGTTTACTAGTAGTTTAAAATCAATAAATATTTAACCTTACTACCAACAGTGGAAGATTTTGTTTTAATCAAAATCAAATAAAAAGACAATTAAAAAAATCGTTTTTGGCAATGGAAAATAGGCACAATTTTTTTTGATTCTTGATTCCGATTAATCGCCTCAACACTAGTTTTCACTCTTCAAAAAAAAAAAAAAAAATTGTGTGGGAGGCGATGTGCATTATGTTTGCTTTTCTAAAACAGATTTTATATTTGATAGCATTGAAAGCAATACATGTAATTCTTATCAAAAATGCAAAGAAATTATTGTTAGCAAATGAGAAAATATTTTAATAAACAATGAAACCAAAAGAGAAAACATTTTGGAGGAGGAGTGGGGGGGGGACATAACAGATGAAACAACAGATTGACTCATTTGTCATACGATCATCCATTGTTTTCTTAATAAAAAAAACAAAATCACAGTACAATTGGAATAAAACTAACATGACCTTTGGCACTAGGTTCAGTTTGCTGATGTTATGTAACCAAAACACATCAAATTTATAGTGTTTGCATTTGTTAAAAATCTGTCAAAATTATTGACAGTCGAACGTGCAGTAAACTATGGCATTTTCTCAGGAGAAAGTGATTAACAAAATACACACAGACATATATATATATATATATATATATATATCAGTGATGAAACAATTCCAATATATTTCCTCACTTCTGATACAATTACAGATTCCAATTCTTTATAAATCTCTAAATATTTAACCAGAATTGTTACTCTTTTCACAATTACTGTAAAAACACAAGTTAAATGTGCATATATTTTCTCAAACAATAAAACACACTTGTGGGTGTTAGTCTATAGATTTTAGTTTTACCAGTAGTTTAAAATCAACAAATATTTATTATTTTATTATTATTACAAATAATGGAAGATTTTGTTTTAAACAAAATCAAATAATGAAAAAAAGATAATTAAAAGAATCATTTTTGGCATTGGAAAATAGACATTTTTTATGCCGATTCCAATAGGACTAAAAAGTCTGATTTTTCCAATTCCCAATGAACTGTCCTAACACTAATATATATATATATATATAGCCACAGACTCTGGAACAGCCAGGATGTGTCTCTAAAAATGAAGGTGGCAGTCTACAAATCTGTTGTTTTGCCAACTCTTTTGTATGGTGCCGAAACGTGGACCTTGTACCGCAAGCATATAAATCAGCTTGATTCCTTCCATATGAGATGTCTGCATTCTATTTGCAATGTTGGATGGTAGGATCATGTTCCAAATAGTGAATTATTGGAGAAATGTGAAATCACTGGTGCTGAATCATTTTTGATCAGGATACAAATGTGGTGGTCAGGTCATCTTGTGAGAATTAGTGACTCAAGAGTTCCTAAGCCACTTTTTCATGGGCAACTGACAAATTCTTGCTGCCCAATAGAGCGTCCTCTGTTTTATTACAAGGATAAACTAAAAGACAACCTGAAGCATTGTGGAGTTTCTCTGAACTCCTGGGAGAGTGCAGTAGGGGATCTCAGTGAATGAAGGAAGGTGTGTTTTCTAGGGACCAGAGAATTTGAACATAAACACCTTTATCATAGGGACGTCCTTCGTGCAAATATGAAGGCAAAATACCAGAAAAATCTATCAAAAAATAAATATGTATGCCACTGTGGTTTCAAAGTACGCAGCAAAGCAAGGTTATCTGTTCACTTGAGTAGGCATCTTTGATTGACAAGCACATGCATGTTCACCATCTGCAGAGAAGTGTGCCGAATGCCTGCAGGATTGTAATTATACATGCGGTGTCACAGAGCTTGGGAGCTGCTTAAAATTGCATACTGAACCCTCATTCATCATCTTCGACAAGAGAATCCATGATATATATATATTTGTAGTCATTGACTATATATATCTTCTAGCAAAATTCCTGTAGTGGAGTGAGTATTCTGTTAGATCATAATGAAATTATTTCATAAAACAAAATAGCGTTACATTTCTTTTATGTCCCCTTACAATTCAATTCAATTTTTTAAATTAAAATTTAACTCAATGTCACCTCTGAAATGGATGGATGATGAAAATATAGATTACAACCTGGCCGAACTTTGAAAAACTTATAATGTAAGCTAATCTACCTATTTCAAGAATAAATAAACTTATCCAGATATGTTATAGGCCCAGAATCATGATGTACACTTCTGTACATAGTTTTGCCAATCATAATAGTGTTTAGCTTGATTATTACTGGCCTGCAAGAATGCTGTGAACAGAGACAGCCTCTATATCTGGCTTTTGTAGACCTAACCGAGGCCTTTGATCTGGTTAGCAGAGATGGACTATTTTCCCTCCTCCGGAGGATTGGATACCCTCCCAAACTCTTCAGTCTGATTGTTTCTTTCGACAAGGACATGAATGGGACAATGCAGTTTGACGGGTCAAGCTCTGAACCCTTCCCAATTAAAAATGGAGTGAAACAGGGATGCGTCCTTGTGGAATCTTCTTCTCCCTTCTTTTTTCATACGCCTTTAAAGATTCTGATGATGGTGTATATATATATATATATACACAAGAAGCAGTAGGGGACTCTTCAACCTAGCACACTTTCGTGCAAAGAGAAAGGTGCTGAAAGTTCTCATTAGAGAACTGCTCTTTGCTGATGATGCTGTCCTTGCTGCACATTCTGAGGAAGTGCTGCAGCGACTCATGGACCGTTTTGCAGTGGTATGCAAGGAGTTTGGCCTAACCATCAGCCTAAAGAAAACAGATCATGTGTCAAGAAGCACACAATGTGCCAACTATCTCAATTGATGAACATACCCTTGCGGTGGTGGACAGGTTCACGTACCTTGGTTTGACCATCTGTAGTAATCTCTCCCTCAATTCCGAGCTGAATATAAGGATCGGCAAAGCAGCAACAGCGATGGCTCACCTTACCAAGCGACTGTGGGAAAACGATATGCTGACCGTAAACACCAAGATGAGAGTCCATCAGGCAGTCGTGCTGAGCACTCTCCTATACGGTAGTGAAGCATGGACTCTCTACTCCTATCAGGAAGCGAGGCTAGATGCTTTCCCCCTTCGTTGCATCTGCAGACTGCTTGGCCTAACCTGCATATATGCTATCTTGATGACTAGACCTTTGTGCTGGCTGGGCCACATAAGCCGGTTGGATGATGGACGAATCTCTAAAGACCTTTTGTTTGGGGAGCTACCGGCCGATCGGCCCTCCACTACAAAGATGTCTGTAAGCGTGACTTGAGGGCTGGCAGTTTCAGCCCCTTGAAGCTTGAGATTGCTGCCTCAGACCGTGAGAGCTGGCAGACCACCATCTGGTGTATGGTTGAGACATGTTGGCAGGAGAAGCAGGCCTGTAGAAAGGAAAGGACAGATCCAGCTTCAACCCAGGCAGAGAGACAGGAAAGCTACACCTGCAGCAACTGTGGCAGGTTCTGTGGCTCCCGCATCGGTCTGCACAGCCACGCCACAAGCTGTAACCCCCCCCCCCCCGCCTCCGACTGAATCAGGGCGCGGAATTTCAGGATCTCCAGAGATCGACGGAGCCAACAAACAAGACTATAGCACTATCGGTAAGAAATTTGAAACTTACATTGCCACAACACTGACATTGAGGATATATTCAAGCATTACCCAAACCTGTGTCACACAAGACTGAAAACTAGGATTCAAAATCCACATCCTATAAACGTGAAGACAAAATACTCAAATTTTTTTGATTGTATATCACACAACTTTGACAACAAGAAATTCAAATTGATTGATATACGAAAGGTCTACTTTTTATATTTAAAAATTATCAAAAATAAACTTCTTAATATACTCAGTCATGGATATGTGAGTGACTTTATGAAGGTTAACTTATCTGCGTATTGACCTTGATTGGCAATGGGTTCTAATACTTGCTTGAAGTGGATAACTTTACTAAATGGCCAAGAAGCACACAATGCCCCAACCATCTCAATTGATGAACATACCCTTGCGGTGGTGGACAGGTTCACGTACCTTGGTTTGACCATCTGTAGTAATCTCTCCCTCAATTCCAAGCTGAATATAAGGATCGGCAAAGCAGCAACAGCGATGGCTCACCTTACCAAGCGACTGTGGGAAAACGATATGCTGACTTTTTTTTTTTTTTAAACTAATCCTAAATGTTTTTTTTTGTTTTTTAATGTTACCTTGTTTAAACTTGTTTTTCGTGTTTTATTTATGTATTTTGTCTGTATTCTCCTGTCTTATCCGTCATCCCTCCATGCTACAAAGTTAAACGATAAAAACAAACAAAATGCCGGCAACTAACGATAAAAAAAAAAAAATGCCGAAAATTACTCTCTATTAGAGTAGATAAACTTAGGACTTTATTTAAGTAGTATACTTAATATATATACTATTACTGCAAGCTTGCCTGTATTGAAAATGCTTGCTTCCTTGCTGGCCAATCAAACCATCTAATATAGTTAGCCTTATGTTCAAGTACATTCGAAATATAATACAGTGCAAAGAAACAGTTACTCATGAAAACGAACCTCCTAAAGTAAAACCTTGAATAATTATCTAAACTCGAATGTAAATTAATATTAAGCCGACTTTACAAATTGATAATAGTTAATTATTGGATTTTAATTAATTATAAGATGAAACTCTAATGATTAAAACTCGATCGATAACGACAAACTTCCACCCATTAATATGGGAGGGGAGATTATCATCAAGTGTTCTAAATTGTTAACTTAGCACCGGACTTACTACTACTTAGATACAAATAAGTCACTCGTACCCATTCCCCCCCCCCCCTTTTGTTTTTCTTAATGGAGAGTAGATAATACAGTGGATGTGTTATCGGAAGCTCCAGTAACTCTCGCTTCTCCTATTTTGTCATTCAGTCCTCATTCAATAAGTGATTTTTCTAACAAAGGGTGAAGAAAAAACTGCTTAAAGGTCGGTAGTACTTGGTGACCAGTAGTCTGAGATGTCGGAAATTTTTCTGTCTTTGTCTGTCCTTGTGGCCATGTCACTAGTAAGGGTGCTGGAGGTAAACGTTTTGTCTGGGCTGACGTTATCCGCCTGATAGTCATGGACCCGAACCTTGGATTAACCACTAAGGAGGCTGTCCTATCAGCAGGCACAAAGTACTGGGACTGCTGTATTGCCATTTGGTGAGTGGATCTGGACCATGCAGTAGTCTCTGGTGGGGCCTCTCGATGCCATACTAGTGGGTAATTATTACGGCTTTACCTTTTTGTGTGCTACAAAAAAAAAAAATTTTTCCTGTTTTTTTCTCTCTTACTTTCCCTCTCTGTACTGCTCTAACCAAGTATGCCAACCTATTCCACAAATCCCAAAACCTCAACATGAAATATCTCCAGAAAAAAAACTCAGTTAAACCTAGAACCCCATCTTCCAACGGAGACCCCTACTACCAGGTCTCCTTCTCCAACATCAGGGGTCTACGTTCCAACCTTCCAGAGGTTGAAACCCAATTACAGGAGACGAAACCGGACATATTATTTCTAAGTGAAACTGGAATAGGGCCGACCACTTCCCTAGATGAGTTCATAATTAACGGATACTCTAATTTAACAGCTAAATCTGACACCCAAGATCGCCATGGGCATGGAATATGTGCCTACATTATGGATGGCTTCCCGTGTGGCAGGGATATCTCTAGAGAAGATCCTAATTTACCCTATATGTGCTTCAGGGTTGCACTAGCTAACACCACTGCATTTATATTTGCCCTCTATAGGCCCCACAACAGCAGAGTTACTATCTTTAAGAGCATATCTGAGAAAATAGACCAGATACTGTCTTCACATCCCTTGGCTAACATCCACATCTGTGGTGACTTCAACATCCATAACGTGGAATGGCTGACCCATTCAAATAAGACAGATGATGAGGGGAGGTTTTGTCATGATCTTGCCATTGCTTACGACCTCACTCAGATTGTTTGTGAACCTACCCGTGTGCCCGATACACCCGGTCAATATGCAAGCCTCCTAGACCTTTTTCTCTCAACTTCCCCTGAGCTATGTTCATGTTCTGTTCATTCTCCTCTAAGATCGTCCGATCACTCCGTCGTATCAGTTAAGATAAAAACGAAATGTAAGAAGCCCCCAGACGTACCCCTCAACCGTACTGTATACCGATACTCTATGGCTGACTGGGATAGCTTCCGTACATTCATATCTGATTTACCTCTGCACTCCATGTTTAAAAAGGAAGTGTCCTCTATAGTATCAGATCTGACCGAATGGTTAATTGTAGGCATAGACCAATTCATACCATCTAAAAAATTCCGACAAAAACCTAACAGCCAGCCATGGTTCTCCCCAGATGTGCTGCTGCTATCGCGCACAGAAATCACTTTTTCCATATCTACCAACGTAATAGATGCACTGAGACTAAAGCTGCTTTCAGGACTGCCAGCAACCATTGTAAAAGAGTAATAAAAAATGCAAGAGAGCTATATGCCCAGTCTGTTAAATCCAAGGTAGCTGATCAGCGGCTTGGTTCCCACCAGTTTTGGCAAATAACAAATAGGATCCTGAACAGAAGTGTGCGTTCTATCCCAACCATTATCAATGGACCAGAGGTCATCTCGTCAGCATCAGACAAGGCCAAACTATTTGCAAAGAACTTTGCAGCTAATTCTACCCTAAGTGGCGAAGGCCATCAACTCCCCATATTTCCTCCTATAACACAGAACAAGCTAGGTAACATACAAATATCCGTGCATGAGGTCGCCAAGCTAATCAAGAACCTAGATTCCAGTAAAGCAACTGGCCCTGATGGCATCCCAATTATAGTGTTAAAAAAGCTTCAACCAGAACTTGCTCCCATACTTACGAAACTGTTTAAGCGCTGCCTTAAGGAGAAGTGCTTTCTGACTCCCTGGAAGACCTCTTCAGTTTGCCCTGTATTTAAGAATTCAGGTGATAAGTCATCTCCCTCTCAGTACAGACCAATAGGTCTCCTGTGTGTTATGAGTAAGTTGCTGGAATCTATATTAAATAGAGAAATAGTCAACCACCTCAGCAGGAATAACCTTCTTAGTGACACACAATATGGTTTCCGCTCTGCAAGAGCTACCGCAGATGTGCTGACGGTTATATCCCACAGGATTAGTGAATCTCTTGACAAAGGCTTCCTTTCTAGGGCAATTGCTCTTGACATATCAAAGGCCTTTGACAAGGTATGGCATAAGGGACTACTTCACAAGATTTCCAGCTACGGTATAACTGGAAATGTTTTCTCAATCATTAAATCATTTCTCTCTGATAGGCTCATAAGAGTAGTGGTAGATGGAAATAATATCGGAGGCCTGCAATATAAATGCTGGAGTCCCTCAGGGGTCCATCCTAGGCCCAACTCTCTTCCTGATCTACATCAATGACCTCCCTAAACACATACTTAAATCATTCGTTGACATCTATGCTGATGACACGACCATTTACGGCAACACATCAAAGGCTGTGAAGGACAAAGTTCTCTCTGATTCTCTCTCCTCTGATCTCGAGCGCGTGGTTCAGTGGAGGAAGATAAGGCTGGTTACCTTTAATGCATCCAAAACCAAACTCCTATCCTTACATCATCAACGCTCTGATCCCCATCTGGCATCAATTGTGATGGATGGCTCTCGTCTGGGTGAGGCCCCGTGTTTTGACAAGCTTCTGGGTTTGACCTTTACTCCTGATCTGAAATGGAACACGTACATCAAGTCTGTTGCCAAGGTCGCTGGAAAGATGGTGGGATCCTTCTACCACTCCAGAACATATCTCACTACTGATACAATTCTCTATCTATATAAAAGCCAAGTACGTCCAAGGATGGAGTACTGTTGCCATATCTGGGCAGGAGCTGCAAAAAACAGCCTATCCTGCCTTGACAGAGTACAAAATAGACTTCGTGGCTTAGTGGGGGATGCCCTTTTCTCTACCTTGCAACCTCTCTCCCACAGAAGAGACGTTGCGAGCCTATCCTTGTTTTATCGTTATTTCCATGGCAGGTGCTCATCTGAACTCCAATCTCTGGTCCCCCCTCGCCAATCTTTCACGAAAAACACCCGTCTAGCTGAATCCACTGTGAAAAATTTCCCCCACTCTTTATCTGTGCCTAAATCAAAACGTAGATTCCATGAACAAAGCTTCTTTCTTAGAACTGCACGCCTGTGGAACTCTGTTCCGTCTGCCTACTTCCCACCGGACTACAACTTGGATGGGTTCAAGTCCAATGTTAACAAATTCCTAATGAACCGCCCCCTTAAGTAAACACTTCATCAAATCTCCACACTAACGTAATGTACTTGCAATAACCCTTATCCCTGAGTGGCTTCCGGGCCTTGATAAGTGGTGACCACTGTGTAAAAAAAACAAAAAAAAACTACTTAAATGTAAAAAAAGAAAAACAATGATAGAAACACTAATTGAGTTTTGGCACGAATTGTTTGCATATTGTGGATTGTGAATGTACTCAATTCATGTAGACAAAATAAAAAATGCTCTGTCAATCGTTTTTAATGGAACACATCACAATTATGTCAATGAGTGATTTGTAGATACTTTTAAAAAAGCATTACAAAAACACAATGGATATTCCCGTGGAGAAAGGCATACTGGATTTTCTAGAATGTATAGAATAATCCCCAAATGATAATGTTTCATCTCATAGAGCAGAAGCGATATTCGCAAGAAAGATCAAGATGATTTTGAACAGACTGTTACAGATTCCTAAGAAACTTGAATGAAAAATAAATGTTAAAAAGAAAAGATGTTTTAACATCAGAGAAAAAGTTTCTGAATGTTTAGGGGAAATCAAGATTGTAGATAAGAGAACTGAGGATATGCCTTATATCGTGAAAAGGTGAAACATTTAAACCAATTCAAAAAAATATATTCTGATAATGTAAAAGAAAACACTACAAAGAATTAATGAATATTGTCAAGAATGAGAGTTCAATAGAAACATCGTTTTAATTTGAATAAAATAAAATATGCATATATATATATATATATATATATATATATATATATATATATATATAAAATATGCATGAAATGCACTTGAAAGCCAAATCACAACGTAATATTAGGAAAATAAACAAATATTTTACTTGTTTGAAATTTATCACAAATATATTTCGGAGGTAGACTCAGGTATGTCCAAGGATGGAATACTGTTGCCACATCTGGGCAGGAGCTGCTAGAAAGGACTTGCCTTGCCTTGATAAGGTTCAAAATAGACTTTGTAGCCTCGTAGGAGATGTCCTTTTCTCTTCGCTGCAACCTCTATCTCACAGAAGAGATGTTGCCAGTTTGTCTCTGCTTAATCGTTATTTTCACGTAAAGTGTTCGACTGAGCTTAAATCTATGGTACCCCTTTGCCAAACTTTCACAAGAAACACTTGTCTAGCTGAAAACACTATCAATAATTCCCCCCACTCTTTATCTGTGCCTAAACCTAAACGTAGATTCCATGAACAAAGCTCCTTTCTTAGAACTG
Organism: Euprymna scolopes; assembly: GCF_053919585.1. Lineage (NCBI taxonomy): Eukaryota > Metazoa > Mollusca > Cephalopoda > Sepiida > Sepiolidae > Euprymna > Euprymna scolopes. Next base: position 196,772,493 of record NC_136484.1, read on the forward strand.
CACACCTGTGGAATTGTCTTCCGTTTTTCTGCTTTCTAGCTGACTATAATATGGTTGTCTTCAAGCCCCACATAAACAAGTTCTTGATGAGCCGTTCCATTTGTTAACAAATTTACCGAATTTCCATTACTAACGATTACCATATTGTCCAATTGACTACTGTACACTCTTAACCCTTATCCTCGAGTGGTCTCTGGACCTTGATAAGTGGTTATGCCTATGTAAAAAAAAAAAAGAACAAAAAAGGCTCCATCTTCAGTGTGTTGTTTTGTTTCTTTTGTTTTTGCACAGTTCAAACATTTCAAAATACAACCGCCAGATACAACGCGTGGCTTTATACAAACAAACTTCTTTCTCCAAATTTACAGCATGGTAAGGAAGAAAAAAAGAAAAATGATGTAATGTTCTGCTGGGGGATGGCTTTTATACGATGCGACACAATGGAGTGTGTAGATATCTCCACTGCACCATCTGTAAAAAGTTGAATATCAAATGCAGCAGCAAATCCTAGCAACATATGCCAGAAAGAACAGTTGGAAATAAGTTGTACCCTAACCATAACAGACACGACAGGAAAACAAATGAACACATATCTAAAGAAATGGCAGAAACACTAGAGGATGACTTCCAATCTGTAGTGGAATGGGGACAAAAATGGATAGTCACATTCAATGCTGCCAAAACTAAACTTGTTTCCTTCAATAATTACAAGAAACCTTCTCTACCACCAATAGCAATGGCCAAAGACCCTTTATCTGAAAGTACATCTTTTAAACTCCTCGGCCTAATGTTCACAGGAATTGAGAGTATTGCCAAAACCACTGCAAAGAAGGTAGGTTCTCTCTACCATGCTAGAAAGCTACTAACGCCCGAAAGTATTCTGTACCTCACCACCATTTGCCCATGTATGGAGTATTGTTGTCATATTTGGGCTGGTGCATCTGCTACTAGTCTCTCGCATCTGGACAAGGTTCAAAAGAGAGTCGCCAACCTGTCATCTAAACTTCAGCCTCTCTCTGTCCTATCAACAAAATGTTGCATCCCTCTGCCTGTTCTACAAGTACTTTAACGGTGAATGCTCCGAAGAACTCCAAGCACTTGTACCCCCTTGACGTAAATACTCCCGACTGACTCAACAAGCAGCTAAATCCCACTCTTTCACAGTAGAGATCCCTAGATGTAAGAGAGCCTTCTACTCCAGTAGTTTCTTCCCAGAACCGCTTGACTTTGGAATTCCCTTCCAGTACCCTGCTTCCCCAACTGTACTGACATGCAGAAGTTCAAGTGTAATGTGAACCGACATCTTGCTGCCCAACTCCCTACATAGTACCCCTGTAGCTTATGTCCCTGATAATAGCCCCCTACATCAAAGTGGTGATGTGCCTTGTTTGGGGTGAAAATGTAATTAAAAAAAAAAAAAAAAGCAAAAAAAAAAACAAACAAACACTATCACTATTCAATTCCTACAGCAATGAGGTGCATTCAATAAGTTTCCAGACTTTTATTCTAATGGCATTTTTATTGATTGTATACACATAAAACTCTAGTTCCCTTCGATGTAATTTCCTCCGGCTGCAATCCACTTGAAGGCCCAATGGATTTCCTCTTGTGTGAGCGTGTCAATGACCTAGTCACAGCCTTTTTCATCTCAATTGTCTCATAATGACAGCCTTTAAGGTTTTCCTTGAGCTTAGAGCATGCTTCCACTGGGAACTGTCTCTTGGTTTCTGATCATAGCAGTATATCCAGCTATCATCACATCTCACACCAAAGCATCAGGAACTGTGGGATCTGAATTGATCAGCTCAATCATCTCCTTGCTGTTATGACATCTTTCTTTCCGATATTCTCTGAGCACACCTGCGACAAACTTTGCACAAATCTTCTGCATCTTCAGTTCCTCACGAATAATTGTGTGTACAGCTCTCACACTGAGATCAAACTGTGAACTTATTGTCTCCATCAACACATGATGGTCCTTATCCATTAAATTCTTTATTTGGCAAATCAACTCTGGTGTTCTGATTTCTTTACTCCTCCCACAACTCTCATCATTACTCACAGACTCATGCCTCCCTTGAATTTCTTATGCTACTCAAAAACTGATGCTTGATTCATGCAAGTCTGACGCACTCCATTTCTGTGGCATTTTTTCCAAGTTTAAAACAGAATTATATTGCATATCGTTATTCTAAATTGTTCTTACGCCCAGATTGCATTTTAGAAATTCACCAGCTATGACAATCAGGCTTTAGTAGGGTGCATTCTAATTCCTGCTGTAGCTGTTCATTTGAACCTAAAATTGGTCAGTCATCTCCTAAAATGTATAAGCAATAACATACTGAATTTTTAAGAGTCTACAACAATTTTCAATGCTTATATAAAAAAATTACAAATGTGACAAATTGATAGCATTTCTGCACTACTTGCACCCCCCCGCCACCCACATACACACAACACATGCGCACCTGCATGCTTCTCTTTTGAGAAAATGATGGTGATGACATTTCAAATCAAAATAGAAAGCATTCATAATGTGGCAACATATCCAAAGAACCAGAAATTGTTGGTAAGTAATGATGGTGGGGTTGGAAGTTTGAGTAAGAAAGAGGGAGATATTTTTAGTGAAGCAAATGCAAGGGGGGGGGGTATAAAGAAACAGTAAAGGAGAGAAGCAAGAGAAAAATCCAGTTATTGTGAGATGCATTTTATTGATTGTGGCAGCAAATCTACTATTATTATTTCAAATATATGCACCAAAATCGCTTGAAAAAGAGTTGAAACTCAATCAGCGCAATGCTTACACAAACTTCAACGGGATCCCTAAAACTATTTCATTGAATGTTTTCTCTGATTTTGACTCTTTGTTCGCCTTTATTCCAAAGTAAGCAGATTTCAAACATTTCTTAATTTTCACACTCTGCGCCAGGTGAAGATGACATTTTACAGTTAGAATGAGGCAAATCAAGGCCTCTTCTTCTACTACTGTCCAATACAAGTTTAGGCTCATCTTGTTTGTCACAGAAATCAATACAATTCTATGGGACATTATTCAAACAGTTATAGTGAACTTTTGAATAACTTCTAAACTATGAACATAGGTGATTATAATTTTTAAAAAATAGCTTTAAAACCTGCTTAAATCACAAAAGCATGTAATGTACTTATTAAAAATCCAACATTTTTTTCCCCTAATGGTCATATGTTCGTTTTTATTAATTAATTGAAATCAGGGCAACCTTTTTGTTTCACTCTCAAAGAAAAAGGAGGAAAACATACAAAAGTTAAGACTGAGGAATGCATACAATAGAAAAGAAAAGCAAGGTTATGGTGATGGGGAGAGGTTAGGGTTGATACAATACCAGTTGTTTTATTTATCAGCATGTGATACCCTCAAATGACAATAAAACTTTCCTGTGAATGGAGAACACAAATTGTTATGTCCGTTGTTAATAAAACTACAAATGTTATGTGCACTTTCTATGCAGCCATTTCCTTCCCTCATTCTTCAGCAATTCATGCCGTGACTTAACGAGGTGGAAAGGGGGAAGGGACATGTGTTGTTTGTAATTAAAAGAATTAATACAGAAAAAATTTAATTTCACTAAATTATTTGCGTCATTCATAAAAAGAAAATATCTTTTGAAAATTGGAATTCACAAAAAAGAAACAAAAAAATGAATAATGCTAATGATAAAATTGAAAGTTGAAATTGATAAATATGTCAAAAGTTGTGAATGAATCAAATGAATCGAGAGAATTTTGTTGCATTTTTTCTTTACGGCATATCAACCCATTTTGGGTCATTTAATGCTGAATACAGCCATTTTGGAAAAAAAAAAAAATTTATGCTTCAAGTTCCTTATGTTTTCAAATATTGCTTCATGGAATTTGGTTTAGTTGTTTTGTTTTATGGAATATCAACTTTTTTTAAATGTTGAATCCAATAATTTTGGAAAAGTTTTTATGCTTCAAATTCTTTATATCTTCACAATTTTTAGTTTAGTTGTTTTTGCATAGGAAAATTGTTTTTATTTTATACTTTGCAGAACATGATTGAATTTTGCAAAGGAAATGAAAACAAAACAAAAAACATCAATGTTTGGTGCATTTTAGGTCAGGAGTTGAGAGAATTTTAGGTGGATAGAACAGCAGACTGAAAGTAACTAAGATAAGAGGTTCAATTTACAGGCAAAATAAAACATTAGGAATAGAAAGGTATGGGAAAAGGTCATTTCTGATAAAAGGTCAGATTTTTTTTATCTGATCTTCAAGAAACCATTTTTTTTTCAAATCATTTGTAAAACTTTTTCATTTAGATTTTAAGCATACAATTTAAAAAATATTTCCGACAAAGAAGTAATGACGCAACTAATATAGACACAAGTGTTTCTGATTGTAATCGATGCAACGGACTGGAAATGGCCAAAGTAGTGTTATATTTCTACTGTGTTTAATGACGACACATTGATATATAAAAACATATATCTTTATTCTCATTGATGGTTACGTATGGTTCAGTATTAAGAAGAAGATGCATACAAAATAATTCGATGGGTTCTCCTTGAGCCCATCTCGTCAACCAACAAAGATATCCTTTTCGATTAAGCAGTTGTGACCATCTGAAACACCCCTTTTGGGATGGTATTGTTACCGTAAGCACAGACTTCTAATTTTTTTTTGACAATTTCAAGTTTTTTGCTTCTCCTGCAGGTGTCTAGCAAGTTTATGATTTTTATCTAAATGATCTTTTGGTACATTTGATAATTATTTTATTGTTCTTGTAGGTGTACGCTTTTGTCAAAAATGATTTTTCTGTATACACTGCCTAGATATTCAACAGTAGTTTACTATTCAAAACACAAAAAAAATGTAAAAAGATGCATGCCACCAAGCATGCAAATATAAAACCAAAATGAATTTAACCACAATGAACAGTCATTCAGTCTCTTGAACAATTGACTGCATTCTGACCCCCCACACCACCGAAAAAAATAACATCTTCATAGTAAAAACACAAAATTGCACTGCATGCAAGCAGAAACATCTTTCAGTTAGGGGTAAAAATGTTTGCCCCCTCAAAAGATAAAGTTAAAAAAATATTTCTAAAAAAAATAAAGAATAGAAATAAAGTTTACTCATTGATTTGAACAAAATTATTAAACCCGTTCTAAACATGAAAAGAAGGACGGCCGGGGGGGGGGGATTGACTCTAATCAAATTCTACTCAATCTACACCAGTAATGATTACTACACTACTACCTTACATTTATTAACACTTATCCTCGAGTAGCATTCAGGCCTTGATAAGTGGTGACTTCCAAGTAAAAAAAAAAAAGTCCTGGGAAAAAATGAAAATTTTGTTTCATTTAATGTCAGTACTAATTGAATGTTTGGAGATGGTTCATCTATTTTTAATCTAACTAGTAAATTGCAATTGCAAATATTTGTGACAATATGGATCCTGTTCAATATCATAGGAATACTTTTAAGAGATGATAAGGTGATGCAGTTTGCTTGAAGCATTGCAAGAAATGTTTATATAGATGAGTCATAGGAGGCGATCACAATGAAAGAAATAGAAATATGTTTACATTGAGAAGAAAAACAAAAATGAAGTTATTTCAAAAAAATATTTTTTTATAGCAATCTTATTTGTTCAGTCAAAAATTTTACTAATATATGTGATTATGTTCCATAATATATTTTGAGGTAAAAACCTCTTGATCAAATTGTGGGAGTTTCTCTTTAAAAATTGTGTGAAATGATAATGTTTTTATGGTTAAATGTTAACATGAGCTGCAGCAAATGAAATAAAATTTATTTATACACTTGCCATCTCAGGTGGTTTGTCCATGTACCGAATGCTACCTCCTGCATCCATTCAATAAAACGCATTGATACACTAGTCACGAAAGTGCTTGGAAGGTTCAAGAAAAACCTGGCTAGAACATGTACAAAATGACTTGACCGCTTGCAAAATGATGGGTATGGGTTGACCACATGGATAGCAGGCATGGGATGTTGCCTGGTATTGCCAACTGCAGAGTTCAGAACACTTACAGCATCTTAAATACAGAAACTTGAAGCTAATAATTAAATGGTGAAACGATTCTCGTCAAATTTATTTATAACTAGCAGGGTGACCCGACATTTTCCAGGATTGAATGAAGATCAACAAATGTTCCACCCTCCCATACTTTCATTGTCATTGAAATCAATGGAATCATCCATTTTTTAATCAAATCAATTGATTGCCTGCTCTAGTTAAAGACCACTCACAGTGTACTGGGAGGATGCGTCACATGCATCCCAGTAGTGACTTAGTCCACAATAGTAGTCTACATTGCACTGTAAAGAATCTACTGTTGATTTAAAAAAAAATAATCTGTAAATAATGGTTTCACTTGAAGTTTAAAATGCAAAAGTCAAGTATCATGGTTCAGTTGTGCTCTAAACAGAAACATTCATTTCAAATGCACCCCTTTTTTATCAAAGAACCTACTGTTTATTTTATGAAATTATTTTTACATAATTACTTGAATTAAAGTTAAACATACAAAAATCAAGTATCATGGTTTAATTGCACTCTAAAAACAAATGCTTACTTCGTATGCGCCCCTTTTTATACAAGCATCTAAAGTTGATTTTATAGGCGAGGCCTTTCTGCTTATGCAGTGATAATACTTGTCAAATGTACTTGTGATGTTAGGTTGCATAAGAGTGTAAGCTTTGATCAAAATCGACTTCCTTCTTTAATTGGATTTTTTCGATTATCGATACTTATCAGATTCATTCCAAAAAATTCTCAAAACCTTATTAAGAACACTTCCAGGTATATCAATTACCTTGGTGTAAAATTAAAAAAAAAATTGGCCCAACCGTTTCTGAGTCCATAACTCACACAGACAAAATTCCTTGTATATAATAGATAGATTATAATATTTATTGAATTATTTTTTAAATATATTTTTTTGTAAAAAGGAAAAGAATATTTACAAAAAAAAAGGAAAGGAAAAAAAGAAAGGAAAAGATTATTTAAAAAAAAAATTATTTGAAAAAAGAATGACCAACAATGACAACTTTTTTTTACTAAGTTCAAAAAAACCTTTTAAATGAGTTAAAATACATAAACCACATCCAGTTAAGTAAAAAAATAACTTATCTTACCTATGACAACATTTATTGGGTTCGTTTTACACTCCACAGAGGTATGAAAATGTTGTCAAAAACAAATATATAACAAATAAATGTTACCATAGGCAAGTTACTCTTCTACCTCCCTCTATGAATTTTTGGTGTTGTAAATGTTTCTTCTGTTCAAAAAACAAGTAGTGTTAAGCGTTGCATGAGGACAATAAAAAATGGCCACGATGTCTCTTGAAGTCTCAACAATGACTTAATAAAAAATTATACAAAATAGTGGTAGAAACCCACCCGATAAATTTAATGAATGATGAATGAAATTTAATTATCCTAATTAGTTTAATGTACTTGAAAACATTATAATTGTAATCTGCACAAAATTTCCTTTCATTTGATATGCTATAAGCCATATTGTTTTAATAATTTCATTGAATCGTGTTGTGGTGGCCATCTTGGATTTCCTGGTTGCTATCTTGGATTTTTAAAAGTGTAATGATGACAAATGATTATGTCCATCAGAAAAATATTTCACATGATGATAAAGCATTACCTCCCATTTTTTAAACTGTTTTTATGATGCTTCTACTTAAAACTGTTAAAATAAAACTTAATTATGCTAATTAGTTTAATGTACTTGAAAACATAATTTTGATCTGTACAAAATTTCCTTTTCATTTGATATAGCCATATTTTGTTAATAATTTCTTTGAATTGTGTCATGGTGGCCATCTTTAATTTTTCATGATGTGATAACGACAAATGATAATGTCATCAGAATAATACTTCCTATGATGATAAAGCCTTACTTAGCATTTTTCTTAACTGTTTTTATTATGTTTCTACTTAAAACCATTAAAATAAAACTGAAATATGCTAATTAGTCCCTAAGTTACCAAATGAGATGATCGTAAATACAGCTATCTGAACCTTCATGTTCAAAATTTCATTATAATATCTTAAAAAGATCTGAAGATACAGCATTTTAAAGATGGGTTGGTCTGTAAATTGTGCAAATTTTCTACCATTTTCAATCACAAGCTTATATGCATTTGAACAGGACTGACTTAAGATGAAATGTTCAGAGAACCACACATTTTTTGATACTTTGAATGGTCATAACTTCAGTTTTAATTGACCAATTTTAAAAAACTAAAGATATTATTTCTTTGTTTTTTATGCTCTTTTCAATAATGTTTGATTTGAGTTTATTCGATCTAAAGAAAAAAATGGTGTGGTATAGCAACAAAGTTCCTTGTATATAATAGTAGATAGATAGATTATAATATTTATTGAATTATCTTTTAAATATATTTTTAGTGTATTAGATTGCTTTTACTAAATTGTTATTATATTAACTCACTAAATTGTTATTATATTAAGTCTACTGTTGATTTTAAAAAAAGCATCTGTGCATGATGTTGCCAAGCTAATCAAAAACCTTGATTCCAGTAAAGCATTAATAGTGAGCTTCTTATTTCTGTCTATGAACCTATCAGAGATAAATGACGGCATTCCAATTATAGTGCTAAAGAAGTTTCAACCAGAACTAGTTCCCATACTTACAAAGCTGTTTAAGTGTGGTCTTTAAGTGTATTTAAGGAGAATTGCTTCCTAACATCCTGAAAAAACTCATCAGTATACCCTGTATTTAAAAATTCAGGTGATCGCTCATCTCCCTCTCAGTACAGATCAATAAGTCTCCTGTGCATTATGAGTAAGTTGCTGGAATCTGTGTTAAAAAGAAAAGTAGCCAACCTCAGTAAAAATAACTCCCTCCGTGACATGTAATATGGTTTCCATTCTGCTAGATCTACAGCAGATGTGCTAATAGTTATATATCATAGGATTAGTGAATCTCTTGACTGAGGCTTGCTTTCGAGGGCAATTGCTGTTGACATATCAAAGGCCTTTGATAGGGTATGGCACAAAGGTTTATTCCATAAGATCTCCAGCTATGGTATAAGTAGAAATGCCTTCTCAATTATTAAATCATTTATCTCCGATAGGTTCATAAGAGTAGTGGTTCATGGACAGAAATAAAAAACTCATACTATTAATGCAGTAGTCCCTCAGGGGTCCATCCTGGGCCAAGCTCTCTTCTTGATCTACATCAATGATCTAAATCACATCCTAAGATTGTTTGTAGACATTTATGCTGACGACACTACCATCTATGGCAACACTTCAAAGGCCATAAATGACCAAGTTCTCTCTGATTCTCTCTCCTCTGATCTTGAGCATATGGTGCAGTGGGGAAAGAGATGGCTGGTTACTTTTAATGCATCTAAAACCAAGCTTCTATCTTTCTATAATCAACATTCTGATCCCCATCTGGCATCTAGCATCAATTGAAAAGAATGGTTCTCGTCTTGGGGAGGCTCCATGTAGTGATAATAGTTGAAATCGCTCTAAACTCTAGAACCGAAACGGAAGAGCCACTGCTCAAAACGAGATATTATAAAAAGGCTGACTGCGAAGCCATCAGGGATCTCATCAGAGATGCCCCATGGCAAAATATCTTTTCAATTCCTGCTGAACAGTGCACAATTGAGACCACTGAATGGTTCAAAAAACCAATTGAAACACATGTTCCCACTTGGAAATTTTATAGCAAACGCCACTCTCCCCAATGGTTTACTTCTACTTGTGCAGCTGCCATCGTTCAAAGGCAGCATGCATACCACAGATTTAACCGACATGTCCAGTTCAAACAGACAGAAGTATATAGAAGCCAGATATAACTGTAAGAAAGAAATAGTGACAGCTAAGAGGGAATTTACTGAGACCATCAAAAAACGCACTGAAGCACAGAAATAAGGCACTCGTGACTTCTGGAAAATCTACAACAGTGTAGTAAATAATGAGCAATCAACAATTCCCCCACTATCCAACAATCATGAGGTTGTTTGCTCAGCAACCAAGAAGGCTAACATGCTTGCCACTTGGTTTGCTTCCAACTCCACACTGGACCCTGCTAACCACCCTCTACCTGACTTTCCTTTGCAGACAGACGCCACACTAGATGATCTGAAAATCACCCCTCCTCAGGTGCATGCTATCATAAAAAATCTTGACACTTCAAAAACATGTGGACCTGATCCCATCTCAGCTGTGCTATTAAAAAAGTGTTCCACCAAAGTATCTCCAGTTCTCTCCAAACTTTACAACAAATGCCTTAATGAATCTTGCATTCCTGCCTGCCGGAAAACGACTTCTGTAGTACCAGTTTTCAAGAATCCTGGCGAAAGAACTGACCTAGTAAATTATCGCCCCATTAGCCTCCTCCCACTTTTCGCCAAAATATTTGAGTCCATAATTAACTAAGCTCTAGTCCATCACCTTACAGATGTTAAACTTCTAACCGACCAACAATATGGATTTAGGCAAGCCCGTTCAACAGCAGACATCCTAACTGTAATCTCAGAGCGCATATACCATTCACTTGAGAAAGCAGGAGAGGGTAGAGCGGTAGCTCTAGATATATCTAAGGCTTTTGACAGGGTATGGCATGAAGGTTTTCTCAGGAAAATCAGATCATACGGTATCACTGGAAGAATACTTAACATAATTAAATCCTTCTTAGATAAGAAAAAAATCCAGGTTGTCCTCGATGGTCATACATCTAAACAATATGATATAAATGCAGGAGTGCCTCAGAGGTCTATCCTTGGACCTCTATTATTCCTAATATTCATAAATGAACTCCCTGACAAAATTGTCTGTGAGATGGGTATATATGCTAATGACACCATGCTCTATAACAGACATGACAGGAAAACAAATGAACACCTATCTAAAGAAATGGCAAAAACACTAGAGGATGACCTCCAATCTGTAGTGGAATAGGGACAAAAATGGATGGTCACATTCAATGCTGCCAAGACTAAACTTGTTTCCTTCAATCACTACAAGAAACCTTCTCTACAATAATAGCAATGGCCAAAGACTCTTTATCTGAAAGCACATGTTTCGAACTCCTTGACCTAACGTTCACAGGAAATATGAGTTGGAACAATTACATTGAGAACATTGTTAGAACCGCTGAGAAAAAGGTAGGTTCTCTCTACCGTGCTAGAAAGCAACTAATACCTGAAGTATCCTGTACCGCTATAAGGCCACCATTCGCCCATGTATGGAGTATTGTTGTCATATTTGGGCTGGTGCATTTGCTACTAGTCTCTCACTCCTAGCCAAGGTTCAAAAGAGAGTCGCCAACCTAATAGGTCCTGAACTGTCATCTAAGCTTCAGCCTCTGTCCCATCAATGAAATGTAGCATTCTTCTGCCTGTTCTACAAGTACATTAATGGTGAATGCTCCGAAGAACTGCAAGCACTTGTATCCCCTCGACGTAAATACACCCGACAAACCCGACAAGCAACTAAATCCCACCCCTTCAGTTGAGGTCCCTAGATGTAAGAGAGCCTTCTACTCCAGTAGTTTCTTCCCCAGAACCGCTAGACTTTGGAATTCCCTTCCGGATTCCTGCTTCCCCAACTGTACTGACATGCAGAAGTTCAAGTGTAACGTGAACCGACATCTTGCTGCCCAACTCCCCACATAGTATCCCTGTAGCTTATGTCCCTGATAGTAGCCCCCTATATCAAAGTGGCAATGTGCCTTGTTTGGGGTGAAAATGTAATTAAAAAAAAAAAAAACTCTGGGTCTGACTTTTTCTCCTGATTTGAAATGGAACACATACATCAAATCCGTTGCCAAGGTCGCTGGAAAATGGTGGGATCGTTCTACCGCTCCAGTAGATATCTCACTACCATTGCAATTCTCTAACTTTATAAGAGTCAAGTACGTCCAAGAATGGAGTATTGTTGCCACATTTGGGCAGGAGCTGCTAGAAGCAGCTTATCCTGCCTTGACAGAGTTCAAAATAGACTTCATAGCCTTGTGGGGGATGCCCTTTTCTCTTCCCTGCAACCTTTTTCCCACAGGAAAGACATTATGAGCCTGTCTCTGCTTTATCATTATTTTCATAGCAAGTGCTCGTCTGAGCTCCAATCTATGGTCCCTCCTCACCAAACTTTCATGAAAAACACTTGTTTAGCTGAAACCACTATCAATAATTTGCACCACTTTTTACGTAAACCTAAATATAGATTCTATGAACAAAGCTTCTTTCTTAGAATTGCACACCTGTGGAATTTTCTTCTGTTTGCCTGCTTTCCAGCTGAGTACAATATGATTGTCTTAAAGGCCAACATGAACATGTTCTTGATGAGTTGTCCCGGGCCCTTAAGTAATCCAATTTACCAAATTTCCACTACTAACAATTACTACAATATTGTCCCATTGACTACTGTACACTCTTTAACCCTTATCCTCGAGTGGCCTCCAGACCTTGATAAGTAGTGACTCCTTTGAAAAAAAAAAAAAAAAAAAAAAAAAAAAAAAAAACTAAGACCTCCAAATTCAATCTTGAGTGTTTATTTTTAAAGGGAATTAATCACTTAAATTTTTTGTAATGAGTTATTTCCCTTGCATCGGAAATTCTGGCACTTCCTCAATGTAAGAGCGAAATTCAAATTTCAAATAAAACTAAATGGTATCATTACTTCATTGTTATGTCGTAGTAATGAACATATGCAAAAATTACGAAAAATGATTAGGTAGAAAATTCATTATTAATGAAAAGACAATTAGTGAATACCAAGTTTTGCTAAGTTAACATAAGATTTTCAAAGTTTTCAGGAAATAATTACCTCCCTTGTTACAATCTGAACTCTCTGGTTTCATTTTTTAGCAAAACTTAATATTTTCTAATTGTTTTTGAAAACTATTTTTATTAATAATTAATTTTCTACGTTTTCTGTATTTTTTGGATATATTCATTACTGCAACATGATAAGTAGATACCATTGGTTTTACTTGAATATTTGAATTTTTCAAATTTTACTATTATAATGTAGAAGTGCTGAAATTACTTGAAACTTCACCAGTGAAGTCAAATTTATTTTTTTAAGTTAAATTATTTTTTCAATTTTACATTTTTATTATTTTCATATATATGAATACAACAAATTATAGAAATGTAGTTATTTGAATTTTTTGGATTAACAGCAATATTCATTTTTGGACTTGCTTAAATAGCATGGTGATTTTTTTTTTCCTCAGCCTTTTGACTAGAAAAAAAGGTAGTCTCTGTTCTGATACTACACTTCACTTTTTCCGTCCTCGGTCAGTGGGGGAGAAATCCTTTATGACCGAGACAATTTTTATTTTTGTTCCTATCCAGAGTTCCCCTTTTTGAGGAGCCGGATTTTCCCGACATTAAAAACCGACCTTGTGTCTTACTCTACCCTCATGGGGAGGCAAGTAAATAGGAACACTAATTAAATAATATTGCTTTAGATTAAGGCAAAGAAGACATGATAAGAAAAAGTTAGCCTTCCATCCATCCTGACATCCCCCCCTCTTCCCTAAAAATATAACTGACTTCTAATCTTTGTATACCTTCTTCCCTCTTTCACACAAACACAAAAAATAAAAGAAAAAAATGAGAAGTAAAGCAAATTTTGCTGATTTATTTATGGAGACTTACTTTGTGGTGGAGTGTCTTTCGCTTGAAGAACTGAAGAATGACAGCCAGCACTTGGTGTGGAATGGTTTGTAGTTGAGAAGAGAGATGACAATCCACCATTGGGATTCTTCTTTTTATTCTTGGGTGTTTTTTCAAGGAGGCATTTCAAAGATGTTTGAATAAACCACAACGAACAAAGAGGATCTGATAAAAAAAATATATAGAAATCTATAATTGAGTAAATGAGGAAAGGAGGATTTGTTAAAATTTAGTCAGAAAGAAAGAGAAAGAAAGAATTTAAGAGAAATGAGGAGAGGGGATGTGTGCTTGAGAGAGAGAAAACAATGGTGCATGAATGATGAGAAAGAACTGTTGTCTGTTGAAAAGCATTTCAATACAGTTGTTCAAAGTTAGTTTTAATTAGCTTTGAATAATACTAATCTCTTATATGTATGCCTATAATATGTTTTAAAATAAAAATTAACAATTAGTATGAAAATAAATTTATAGCAATTAAGCTACAGAGACGTCCATGTTTCATCTCTGCAAGAAATCATCATGCTAAGTGCCTGTGAGGATGAAAATGGACGCTTATTATTTTTTTACAAAGGAGTCATCACTTATCAAGACCCTGAGGCCACTCGAGGATGAGGGTTAATGAGTGTACAGTAATCAACTGGACAATATCATAGTAATCGTTAGTAGTGAAAATTTGATAAATTGGATTACTTAAGGGGACGGCTCATCAAGAACTTGTTTACGTTGGACTTGAAGATGACTATATTGTAGGCAGCTGCAAAGCAGGCAAACGGAAGAGTTCCACAGGCGTGCAGTTCTAAGAAAGAAGCTTTGTTCGTGAAGTTTAGGTTTAGGCACAGCTAAAGAGTGGGTGGTGGGGGGGAATTATTGATAGTGATTTCAGCTAAACGAGTGTTTTTCATAAAAGTTTGGCGAGGGAGAGGACCATAGATTGGAGCTCAAACGAGCACTTGCCATGAAAATAATGATAAAACAGAGACAGGCTCGCAACGTCTCTTCTGTGGGAAAGAGGTTGCAGGGAAGAGAAAAGGGAAGTCTATTTTGAACTGTCAAGGCAGGATAAGCTGCTTCTAGCAGCTCCTGCCCAGATATGGCAACAGTACTCCATCCTTTGACGTATTTGGCTCTTATATATCATGTAATGAGAATTATTCAAATAAATACTGAAAATCTATGCACAATATATTATATCGCATTAATATATATATATATATATATATATATATATATATAGAGAGAGAGAGAGAGAGAGAGAGAGAGAGAGAAAATAATAATAATAATAATATATAATGGACTCTCCTAAAATCCCAATGTATAAGGTTAAAACAATTAAGTTGCCTGAAATCCACCCAGATAATTTGTTTATAGCGGTGAAAGCTTTGTGTAGAATCATCTACACTTTTTGGAACCACTGGTAACCTTCGTCGGTGCAAATGATTACCTCAAGACCGAGTAAACAGTAGACGTCAGGTTTTACATCAGTTTTCCTTCTCCTAGATACATGTCAACAAAGACTGAGGGTGCATCTCCTCCAGTTGTTAGAAAGTGCCCCAGATACTAGCCTAAAACTTTCTATACATCAGTGTAAAATAATACATACATCTTCCCAGGCAGGTCAGCAAAATATGCAAGTAGAGGCATTTTTTAAAGGTGAAAAAACATCTTGCTTTGTATTATATATTTCTAGTTTCATAAAAAAAATTATAATTGTGTCTTTAATTTATAATGCATTTGTTTCTTTTTTATTTACAAAAATTATTTAAATTCTAACATGTGAGAAATTATAAATAGCATAATAACAGAAGCATGTTTAACCATGCATGTACAATGTGTAATAAGCATAAAAGAAAACAACAGAATTTCTATTTACTTGACTCCCCATGAGGGCAGAGATAGACATGAAGTAGTTTTTAATCTGAGGAAATGTGATTCCCCAAAAAGAATCATTCTGAATTGGGATAAAAACTTTAATTGCCTTAGTTTAGAAGGATTGCATAAAGAGTTCATGCATTAAATTTTTACAGTAAACTTTGAAAAACTTGATTAAAAATTATTTTTCAAATTGTGAAACTTGGAATAAAAGAGTAATCTAACAATGAAAACACAAAATATAGTTATGTGGTTAAAACAATCAAATGTTAAATTCGACATACTGCTGCCAAAAATTTGCTATTCCAAATCTCGATGCTCTGCTGTAAAAACTCAACTCCAAATCTCGATGCTCTACTGTTAAAACTCAACTGTAGAACACGACACTGCTGACAATACTTGCTACTCTGACATCTAAATTCAAAATCAATCCAGTCTCTAAAAAATCAGGCTTTTTATATCCAACTGGAAGCATTTAATTTTCATGTTAGGTGACAATATCGCAAGCATATAAAGAGAAAAAGCAGCCATTTTTTTTCTTTTTTCTTTTTGTCTACATGGAAATCTACAGACGGCACACAGGTTTGTACTAATTTTTTTTTAAGTGCTTAATTATAGAAGAGCAACTTGTTTTGCCTTTGGTAGAATTTCAGACCACAAGTTTTCAATATTTTCTTTCAGGAAGGAAATGTAAACTCACTATGTAACCAAAAAGAAATTGCACTATTCCATTAACGACTTTGGAGTTCAACAAAACATAAGGTTTTAAAAAAGTTACCAAACGATTAAAAAGCATCAACCTTTTACATATTTTACATAATAATAATTCTGAAACTATCATTTATATAAAACTTAATGATGTACATCCATATAGCTTATCAACTTTAAAATATTCTTAGCTGACCTTGATTGATCATATTTTCAATCCTAATGGTCATAAAAACACGAATCATGTGACACTAAAACCGGTCATCTTGGGTTAATTAGCCTTTGAAATCTCAATAATATCAAATCAAAACTAATTTTCTAGATTTTAATTGTAACATAAAATAGGAAATATAAAAATGAAAAGTTTCCTTTTCTGGTTGTGAGTTTTCAGCATTTATTTTTAATTTTTAACTTGGAGTATAAAATTATTTAATGTATAAAACGAAAATGAAAATATATAATGTAAGATATTATTTGTCAGGCATAAGCCTGATGAATTCTTACAAGAATTAAACATGGAATATTCTGTGTAGCTTAATTGCTATATATATTTTCATAACTTACTAATGTAAGATATATATAAAATACATAATGTAAGAAATATATATAAAAATACATAATGTATGAAATATATTAAAAAAATATATAATATATATATTTTTCTATCTCCTATTTTTACTCAGTGTGGAGGAACATGGAGAGAGTGCTCTAAACTATTTAGACGCATGCTTGCACTATAGCATAATAATATTATATATATATATATATATATATATATATATATATCTGTATTGGCTATGAACAAAGTGATTGTAAATCATGTCATTAACACCAAAGTCCAATCATACTATATCTCAACTAATGCAAAATTAAATGTTCTGACTATAAGTCATTGGAAATTCTCAAGTCTTTTTGGACTGAATCAGAATAATCCATGTAGCCTTTTGAAGGATGAAGAAAGGACCCATTATTCCTTAGCCATCTCTTTTTTGTAGTGGAACAGGATACAACACAGTGTAAAGATTTAAACAGAAGTCGTTTGGAGATGTTAAACAATCAAAAAGGCTAGCGAAGATATATCTAGAGAGCAGAGAGGAAACTGTGTCAGAATAGATGAACCTAAAGCTGAGTGACACTTAGATGAAGTTAAAAGATCGAAATATGTAAAAATAATGCGTAAAAAAGTAAAATATGTATGTTATACATTTGAAGCCAAACTACAATCCAAAAAAACCATGCATGCCATGCATCATGTCCTGGACATTAAACACAAAAAAAAAAATCTGAAGGCGTATTATGCTGAAATTATAAATAACCTTAAACAAATGTTTGTTTATTTAACAAAATATTTGTGTTGTAATTTGGCTTCAAATGTATAAACATACATATTTTATTTTATTTTTTTTTTTTTAGGAAAAAGTTTATTATTATTAGGATATTGATTTCACAAAAAACATTTTTTATCATCTAGTGGGAGGATTGAAAGGAAAAAGTTTTCCCTGCTAGAAATATGAACATTTCATGAGTAAATAAAATGATGGTAAAAAAAAAATGGAAATGTTTAGAGTCTGAAAGAATCGAGAGAAATGTGTACCAGATGAATTCTTCAACTTGGACAATGTTTGTTTCCTTTTTTGATCCAACTCAGCCTGGCTGATCTGGGGGACAAACACCATTTGAGATTCATGGCATCGACAACACGGTGCTGCAGACATTAGGGAAGACCAATTAACAACTGTGAAAAAAAGAAAAAAGTAAATGAAATTCAAAGATTTCTTTATCATTTTATAAACAATATTTATCCATATTTTTACATCTGTTTTTTTTTTAGCAAAAATTTGTTGTTTTTGTTTTTTGAGATTGTCATGGGAGGGCATTTCCCTCATAAAAGTATTAGAATATTACAATTTCTTATAATAATATTAAAAATGTATAATTATTAATATTAAAAAACATTACATTAAAATTACAATACAAAAATGTCCTTTTTTTAAAAGTTTCTGGAGAGTTCTAAATATAGATTATAAAACTGTTCTTTTTCGAGAGATTTTGAAATGTTCTAAGTTGTGGTGTCCCATTTGGAGTATTTCTGGAACCCTCCATTCACCAAAACTATAAAAGAATGCTGATAGTGTCAACTCTTCAGTTAGTCATTCAGATTGAGTCATTATGTCGCACCAGGTTGTCAGACGCTGACTAGATGAACTCCAGCCAATATTTCCTGGGATTCAAATTTGGTTGAAAGGAATCTTATCAAAAGAATCAATTACAAGCACTTTGGTAATTATAAAAATTTTCTGACCTTCTCTCTGACCAAAGGATTATTGTTATTAATTCTCCTTTCTTCTAAACGTAAACTAGACTGAATTAAGAACTTGTTTATCTCCCTTAGATCATTTGTAAATAATTTGTGTTTCTTTAAATTCTTAGTTTTACTTTTTTTTAATATAAGTTGCAGGTTTAATACCCCTATAGTCAAACACCTAAGAGAGATATCCAAACTTCTCTGAGTGGTTTTGTCTGCCCATTTTGAAATTGAAGTTTTTGAAGTGCCTACAATTCAAGCAGGCTTGCCAATAAGACCTAGAGAAAAAGAGTCAACCACCTGTTCTTCATGGATGACCTAAAGCTGTATGCCAGCTCAGATACTGTGAGTCAAGTCAACTCTTGTAGGTTGTATCTAATACCCCTATTATATTCTTTGGAATTGTGAGGAAGAGTCTCCTTGCTGCTTCATGTGCTTGGAGACTGAGTAGAAAGTACAAGTCCAGAATTTGTTTTTGACAATCAGCCCGACCTAGTACTTGTCGGACTCAAGTACGCTGCCTGAGTATCACCAAGGAGGTCCACCTACCCAGGCCTTGCTACCCAGCTTTCAGGTGGGGTAAGTTTATTGCTTGCTGCCCGAGGCGCCCCGACCGGGAAATGCTGACAGGGATGCCCAGGCAATTTTTGCAAAGCAAGAGTGCCTCTCTTTTAGGGGAGCTTGCATGACATCCCCACTTTCCTGACCTTGTGTCACATAATGCTGTGGTGAGTAGCATTTAAATCTTTATCTGCTTCAAAAATATTAGAATGAAGTTTGGCTGGGATAAATGTGTCAAGTGCCAAATCAGAGCTGGGAAGAAGGTCCAAACAGAAAATATACAGCTTAATGAAGACATGATATCAAGGACCTGGAAAAACAGGAAAAATACAAATACCTTGAAGTAGAAGAAAAGAATTCAGCATGCCAAGATGAGAGAAAAAATTGTCAGTGTAGATATGTCATGCAAGGAAAATTTGTATACCCAAACAAGGTAACTTTAATTAACTAAAGAGGATTATAATGGCTGTACAAGATCATGGCTTGATGATCGATGCTTTTAAAAAGATGCGTGGTCTCAGCAATGACAACAAGTGTAGGTTCTGACACACAAAAGTAGAGTGTGAACCACCTGACATCCTAATCTTATTAATAAACTTAAGTCTGAGTGGCAAACTTCTTCCTGTAAACAAAAATCATGAAAAACCACATGTAATCGCCTAAAGAAGTAAACCCACTTCCCCAAAAATGCAGAATTTATTTCCCATAGCGGGAAAACAAAACAAAACAAAAAAAAAACACACGGTTAACTACCTTTAAACACTAGAATAGATGGGAAATGGATAATTTGAAATTCCATTTATATATATGAAACTCACCTCCTCCTCTAAATTCTAAAATAATTGCTTGTTTTTTTGTTAACCTCTTTCTGGTAAGTGGTTTAAATGAATAAAAATGGTAGAATCTCATATTTTGGTGAGTGGAAGGTGTTCATCTACATGAGCTTTTTTGCATAGTGAAAATATTGCTTGTATGTTTTAACTTCAATTTTGCTTTTAAATTCATTAAATTCTATTACAATTAACTATTTATATTAAAAAATTCAAAGTTTATTTTGTGCTAAAAGTTCTTTTCTGTAAGTTTCATACATGTTTTTATTGTTTTGATTGTGCGGACAACTATTCTCATCTTTGGTGTTATTGGCCCAACGTGTCGGTCGATAACACCCAAGATGATGATAATTGTCCAAAGAACCAAAACAATACAAACATTCATACAAAAATTCAGAACTGCATTTAAAACATTTGTTTGGTCCAAGAAACAAAAACTTGCTCTTAAATTCTTTAAATTCCATTGAAATTAGATTTTTTTCCGGAGAACTTCATTCCATAACAGATACATACAATATAACCTATTTTCGATAGTTTTATTTTTTAATGTCTTGTACAAGTACCGATTTTTTTATGATGAGCATACTCGTCATTACGTACCTCTTACGCGAGACACAGATTTACCCCCCCCCATACCCTATATGTAACACGATGTAACTGTAATTATTATCATCCTAAGATTAGGATTAGGATTACTGCTTACTTTCTCTATAAATATAAACGAAAACACCCCACCCACCGTTACCCATTGTCCACCCCTTTTCGCCATAAGCATCGAAACGCGAATGGCAAGTGCCAGTGAGTGGAAAACCTTCCAATGCGATGCTGATGCCTTTTGGCAAAGAAGGAATAAGTTTAATGAATATCTGAACACGTGGAAACTCCCGACTGGTATTTTTAAAAATATTTCAGTGCTAAATTGTCCTTATTATAATTCTTTTGAAGAGTCTCTTGGGAAGAAGAAAAGCTTAACACCTTTAAACAGAAATTACAGTAATATATTCCATTTCATTTCATTCGTAATTATGGGAGGGGAATTTATCTTAAATTTCGATTGTGGATGTGTTATCGACAGCTCTCGTTACTCTCGCTTCTCCTTATTTGTCCCTCAGTCCTCATTTCCAATGAGTGATGCTTCTGACAAAGGGTGAAGAAAAAGCTGCTTTCCAGGACGGCAGTACTTCGTGAACAGTAGTCTGAGATGTCGGAAAGTTTCTGTCCTTGTGTCTATCCTTGTGGCCATGTCACTAGTAAGGGTGCTGGAGGTAAACGTTTCATCTGGGCTGACGTTATCCGCCTGATAGTCAGGGACTTGAACCTTGGATTAACCACTAAGGAGGTCGTCCTATTAGCAGGTGCAAAATACTGGGTCTGCTGTATTGCCATCTGGTGAATGGACTCTGGACCATGCAGTAGTTTCTAGTGGGGCCTCTCGATGCCATACTAGTGGGTAATTGTTATGGCTTTACCTTATTATGTGCTACAAAAAAAAATTCCTCTGTTTCTCTCTTACTTTCCCTCTCTGTCCTGCTCTAACCAAGTCTGTCGACCTGCTCCACAAATCCCAATCCTCAACATGAAATATCTCCAGAAAAGTAACATGTGTAAACCTAGAACCCCATCCTCCAATGTAGACCCCTACTACCATATCTCCTTCTCCAACATCAGGGGTCTACGTTCCAACCTTCCAGAGGTTGAAACCCAATTACAGGAGACAAAACCAGACATATTCTTCCTAAGCGAAACTGGCATAAGGCCGACCACTTCCCTTGACAAATTCATAATTAAAGGATACTCTAACAAAATCTAAATCTGACCACGAAGATCGCCATGGACATGGAATATGTGCCGACATTAAAGATGGCTTTCCGTGTGGTAGGGATATCTCCAGAGAAGACCCTAATTTACCTTATATAGGATGACCCAAAAAAAAAAAAAAAACGGGCCCCAACTCTAATAAGACCCTGTTTCTTAGTGTTTTTTCCGAATGAAATAAAACTTTGGTCATAACTAGTTTATTATATTCAAAACATCACATCAAATCATTAAGGTCTTTGGTCTTTTTTCTCCATTCTACAGCATATGTTCTAGATGGCCTCCATTTAGCTTTTGTTTTTGTTGGGTCACCCTGTATGTGTTTCCGGGTTGCACTTGCTTACACCACTGCATTTATATTTGCTCTCTATCGGCCCCACAACAGCGGAGTTACTATCCTTAAGAGCATATCTGAAAAAATTGACTACATCCTGTCTGCTCACCCTTCAACTAACATCCACATTTGTGGTCCACAATGTGGAATGGCTGACCCACTCTAACAAGACAGATGATAAGAGGAGGTTCTGTCATGATTTTGCCATTGCCTATGACCTCACCCAGATTGTTCACAAACCCACCCGAGTGTCAGATACTTCCGGTCAGTATGCTAGCCTTCTAGACATTTTTCTCACAACTTCCCCTGAGCTATGTTCAAGTTCTGTTCTGCTTCCTCTGTGATCTTCCGACCACTTGGTTGTATGAGTTAAGATAAAAACGAAATGCAATAAGTCTTCAGATATACCTCTCCACCGTACTGTATATCGATACTCTACGGCTGACTGGGATAGCTTTCGTACACTTATATCTGCTCTACCTCTGCATTCCATGTTTAAAAAGGATGTGTCCTCTATAGTATCAGACCTGACCGAATGGCTAATTGTAGGCATCGACCGATTTAAACCATCCAAAAAATTCCAACAAAAATCTAACAGCCAGCCATGGTTCTCCCCAGAATGTGCTGCTGCAATCGCGCACAAAAATCACTTTTTCCATAGCTACCAACGTAATAGATGCACTGAGACTAAAGCTGCCTTCAGGACTGCCAGCAACCACTGCAAAAAAGTAATAAAAAATGCAAGAGAGTTATATGCTCAGTCTGTTAAATCCAAAGTAGCTGATCAGCGGCTTGGTTCCCACCAGTTTTGGCAAATAACAAATAGGATCCTGAACAGAAGTGTGCGTTCTATCCCAACCATTATCAATGGACCAGAGGTCATCTCGTCAGCATCAGACAAGGCCAAACTATTTGCCAAGAACTTTGCAGCTAATTCTACCCTATGCAACGAAGACCATCAACTCCCCATATTTCCTCCTATAACGGACAACACATTCTGCAACATACAAATATCTGTGCGTGAGGTCGCCAAGCTAATCAAGAACCTTGATTCCAGTAAACCAACTGGCCCTGATGGCATTCCAATCATTGTGCTGAAAAAACTTCAACCAGATCTTGCTCTCATACTTACAAAACTGTTTAAGGGTTGCCTTAAAGAGAAGTGCTTTCCAACACCTTGGAAAACCTCATCAGTATGCCCTGTATTTAAGAATTCAGGTGAAAAGTCATCTCCCTCTCAGTACACACCAATAAGTCTCCTGTGTGTCATGAGTAAGTTGCTGGAATCCATATTAAATAGAGAAGTAGTCAACCACTTCAGCAGAAATAACTTTCTTAGTGACATGCAATATGGTTTCCGCTCTGCAAGATCTACAGCAGATGTGCTGTTATATCTCATAGGATTAGCGAATCTCTAGACAAAGGCTTCCTCTCTAGGGCAATTGCTCGACATATCAAAGGCCTTTGATAAGGTATGGCATAAGGGCCGACTTTACAAGATTTCCAGCTACGGTATAACTGGAAATGTTTTCTCGATCATTAAATCATTTCTCTCTGATAGGCCCATAAGAGTAGTGGTTGATGGGCAGAAATCAGAGGCCCTCAATATTAATGCTGGAATCCATCAGGGGTCCATCCTAGGCCCAACTCTCTTTCTGATATACATCAATGATCTCCCTAAACACATACCTAAATCATTTGTTGACATCTATGCTGATAACACAATCATTTATGGCAACACATCAAAGGCTGTAAATGACAAAGTTCTCTCTGATTCTCTCTCCTCTGATCCTGAGCGCGTGGTACAGGGGGAGAGGAGGTGGATGGTTACTTTTAATGCATCTAAAATCAAGCTCCTATCTTTACATCATCAATGCTCTGATCCCTATCTGGCATCAATTGAAATGGATGGCTCTCGTCTAGGGGAAGCTCCATGTTTTGATGAGCTTCTGGGCTTGACCTTTACTCCTGACCTGAAATGGAACACGTACATCAAGTCAGTTTCCAAGGACGCTGGAAAAATGGTAGGATCCTTCTACCGCTCCAGAAGATATCTCACCCCTGATGCAATTCTCTATCTATATAAAAGCCAAGTACGTCCACAGATGGAGTACTGCTGCAACATCTGGGCAAGAGCTGCTAATTCTGGCCCGTTATCCGTCACCAATGTTTTTGGTATCCCATTTCTCGAAAATACTACTCTTAATATTTGTATTATGGTGGTACTTTTTTTATCAGGTACTCTCACCACTTCAGGCCAACCTGAATATGCGTCTACTAATATAAATAATAGTCCTATCTCATTGACACAGGCATGATCCATGTGTATTCTGCTCCACGGTTCTGCTTCTCGGGGCAACATATGTATTTTCTTTTGTTTGAAATTCCTGAGTTTTGTGCATTTTGTGCATCCTTTTACGTAGTCCTCTACGTCTCTTGAGTACCCCGGCTACCATGCTTCCAATTTTAATCTTCTTTGTGTAGCTACCACTCCACAATGTACATCATCATGTACACTTTTTATAACCTGTCTCCTCTATGTTTCTGGGGGAACTACCAAGTCTCCATTACATATCACCCCGTTTTCTATAGTCAGTTTATGTCTTATTTCTTTGAATTATCTTTCAGCCATTGAACAATTTCCCCAGCGATTCTCTTTTATCCTCAACACCATTCTGTTTAACACTGGGTCATTTGTAGTTTCAGTAGCCATTTTATCTACAGTTATTACATCGGTTTCTACAAGGTGCAGGAATGTGTCTTCAAATTCCTTGTCATTTTTGTCTTTATCCTCTTTATAAAACCTCAATCTAGATAAGGCATCAACGTGCGATATAGTATTCCCTTTAACATACTCAATGTCAAAGTCGAATGCCATCAGTCTGATCGGCCAACGTAATTTTCTGGACGTTATAACATTCGGTAGTTCTTTTCTTGGGTTGAAAATAAATTCCAGTGATCTGTGATCACTTTTCAACAAAAATTTTTTTCCTATCAAGAGTTGTCTTGCTCTGTCCGTTGTCCACGCTATGGCTAGTGCCTCCCTTTCTATATTAGAATAATTGTGTTCAGTCGTTGTTAATCTCCTCGATAAGTACATTATGGGATGACCATCTTGTGACAAAATACAGGATACGGAATGCTCACTAGCGTCAGTAGTTAGTTATATCCTTTTTAGGGTAAAAAATTCGTACTATTGGCTTTTTCGCCAGAATCTGTTTTAAGTTTTCAAAGGCTTTCTGTTGGTGTTCTAACCAAATGAATTCCGCATTTTTTTTCTTAACTTCACAAATGTCAACTCATTATATTTTGGTACATATTTTCTATAAAAATTTACCAAACTCAACAAAGACTCCAACTCTTTTTTTATTTTTTGGTGTAGCCACTTTTAGAAATTTCTCTATTAGCGCTTCATCTGGAGAAATCCTTTCTTTTGATATTGAGTAACCCAAAAATGATATTTCATTATTGTTGGTTACACACTTTTTTGTCATGCCAGCATCTCTTAGCCGGTTCAGTATATTTTCAGTTTTTTTCTTCAAATCATCTTCATTTAAATCTCCAACACATATATCGTCTTGATAACAGATGGTATTTTCAACATTTCGTATTACTTTTTCAATAGTTTTTGGAAAAATTGCCCTTGCTGTTTTTATGCCATACGGCATCTTTTCCACCTTAACAGGCCTGTAGGTGTGTTTATGGTTGTCATTTCTTTAAAATTTTCATCTATGGGAATTTGGTGGTAAGCTGATTTTAAGTCTATCTTCGAAAATACTTTCATTCCGGCAAGTTTATGTAAAGTTACTTCCACATTCGGAATAGGGTACGAGTCGGCGCAAACTTTATGGTTCACCCCTATTTTATGATCTCCACAAATTCTCAAGTCACCGTCTGTTTTTTTAATACCACAATGGGTGATGCTCATTTACTTCCTCCTGAAGGGGCAAGTTCTAACAAATCTTCCTTTATTAATTTTCACAACTTAGCTATTACTAACGGTAATAAATGCACTGGTACTTTTCTCGCTTCGTAGTAGGAGGGGGGGGGGACATTTTCTTTTAATTTTAGGCTAGCTTCATAATTTTTTAATTTTCCTGTTTTTTCCATTTCTATCTCATTAATCAACTTTGTTGAATTTATTTTTAATACATCATTCCCCAAT
Source organism: Euprymna scolopes (assembly GCF_053919585.1). Classification (NCBI taxonomy): domain Eukaryota; kingdom Metazoa; phylum Mollusca; class Cephalopoda; order Sepiida; family Sepiolidae; genus Euprymna; species Euprymna scolopes. The sequence continues at coordinate 196,798,795 of NC_136484.1, forward strand.
AGTCTATGCGTTTTTCGGCAATTTGTAACTATAATGGGTACTACTTCATATTTTTCTTTTAGTTCTATTGAACCTTCAAAGTAACCCATAATTGCTCTAATCAAGCCATCAAACCGACGTAATTGTACGTTGCTTTTTTTAAAAAAATGGTTTTCCCATTTTTTCCCCACAAATTTCTGGGTATTATAGTTACTTCACTGCCAGTATCTATTTGCATTTCAACAACACAATTGTCGATTTTCATTTTTATATCTCATTCCTTGATCCAGTGTTTTGTATATTATCCTTCTTTACATTAAAAATTTATCTATTTTCAACCTCTATTCTTTCCACATTTTTCGTTTTACATACTTCTTTGAAGTGGTTTTTTTTTAAACACTTTGAACATGTTTTTCCAAATGCTGGGAATTTTTCTTTTTTCTTTTCATGAATTTTTCCACAGTACGTACAATTTTTTTCTTTTCGTTTCTACCTTATACATGTCAATGATTAATTCTTCATAGTTTTTTTTATTTTGGTTGTAGGTATGTATTAATTCCTGCTGTTGTATAAATTTTAGACATATATTCAAGGGCATGTTTGTAAGTTGTAACTGTTCCATTAGCTTATATCTATGTGCTGAATTATGCATACCTTCAATTAATTTTAGTTGGATTAAGTTTTCTTCTGTTGTCTGTTCTTACTTTTTCAAAGTCACAGTATTTACTCGCACTTCTTAACCGGTTCAGCAACTTCCTGCTTCATTGCCATAAACTTGGTCCTTTCTGCAATCACCAGTCTTTTCTTTGGCCTCATGTTTCTCTTGATAATCTGACTTATTTCTTCAAAATTCATTTCTTCTAGTTCTCAAGGGTAAACCCTTGTAGCAACCTTCATAATTGCTTCACAACCAGCGTTAGCCATGAACAAGTCGGTGATTTCATTCTTCAAAGACCAGAGAATCTCCTATTGTTGATGCCACTGATATGTCGTGTATTATGCTAAGCAAGTGTTCAACAACCACCTGTTCTAGTTGTTGTCAGTTTATAAATGTCAGTTTATATACTTAATTTTCATATCACTACAGAGTGAAAGTTACATTCTCAAAAAAGTAACAATTTCATGGTTCATAAGTTTGAAATCAAGAGAAACACTCTAGTGTGTATATGGCTCTTAACTTTGATAAGCAATAACCTTACAGTGAAAAAGAATATGTTGCTATATTTATTATATGAATCACAAACAAGCCTAAAGTTTAGTGGGCAAAAATAAATATAGTAAAATTCCTTCCAATTTCTGCTAAAAAAACTCATCTATTATTAAATGATTTTGCTAAAAATTGGATGTAAATAAAATCTAATCTCTTTTTTTATAAATGTACAATCCTACTCTTATGTCATTAATAGTTTTTTTCACGTTTTATTCAAGTTACTATTTGTTATGAGGTAAGCTGATATTTCAGGAATAATGGACTTACCCAAAGACTATAAATAGACATGTTGTGGGGTAGCAATTCATGGTAGTCTGTAACGTACTTTCATTAATAATACTACTGTGTTTTGATTATTACCAATCTGTAAGACTACGGCACTATTTTCAGTGATGGGAAATTAATTTTTAATGCTGTTGTTTCGTGACATGCATAATACTTTATATCTATGCATATAAAAACAGTCACCATCTTGAAGAAAAAAGACCACTCATCAATATGGTGAACTGAAAATAGGGTTTTAAGTCACTTTTCACAAAAGAATCCAAAGTGAAAACTTTAATGAATGGAATTTTTGTACTATTTTCAAATCGTTTCTGTCCATTTTTACATGATTTAAATCTGTTTTTTTTTATTTCCTATTCTTTAAAAGAAAAAAACTAGCTTTTATTTCTACTGTGTTGTGAATCATATTAAGAAGATTCAATGTTTTAGCTATTTTGAAAGACTCATATGAAGAGTCAAATTTAACTTTCATGCATTTATCTTGTTTTCTTTTTCGATAAGTAATGTGTGCCTAATCTTATGCAGTCCATCAAATTAAAGCAAAGAAGTATTGAGAAAAAAATAGACTCAATATTTGATGGATTAAGACATGTGATTAAGCTTGCTAAAAACAAAATTTTGAATAGCATAAATAATTTGGAAATCATGGTCTATTTTTCCTCCCATGTGTTGTTAAAATTCAATTTGCCCTTTTTCGTAATAAATGCGACTTTAAATAATGCCACAATCTTACTTTAGCTGGATTTCCAAACAAGTCAGAATCAGTAAGTTGATTGAAGGGAATGCTCACATGACATCAACCATTTTCCATTATAAGGAGAAAAAACAGTTCTTCTCCAGAATTCTCTTCATACTAAAAAAATAAGAGAAAAATCTTTATGCTGTATGTACATATGATGGAATGAACATGTTATACTCCAAAAATCTCATAAATTGAAAAAAAAAAGAACTGTCTCACATTGCCATCTTGAAGAAACAAGATTAGCCTTATAATGCTTATAATTTCTCATTAATTGCTTAAAATCGTGTAAAGATGATTTTCTTTATAAAAATAAAACTACTTGATCAATTTACATGATTTTTGGAATATGATCTTTTCGTTCTGTGAAAATTTTTCTGTATTTTTGTTTTTTAATGTTGGGGGAATTCTGGACAACCACCAAAAAATCTCTTATTTGTGCATTACTTGTAAGGACTTGCAATTTCATCTTGGCTACAGATGTTGGATTTGGTACGTGCACTTCTGACATTTGTAAAATCGAAAAACTCCTCAACCTTAAGCGACAGATTTATCTTTCACCCAATGACTGTGGAGACTTTTGGTGTCTTCTCATTGTGTGGGATTTTGGTTAACGTCGCGTGATAACAAAAATGTAAAGTAGTTTTTTTCAAAAAGTTTCGCTTGCCATTGTATACAGTAATTGTGCTATAGTTTCCATATTTGCCCTTTGAATGAACTCGACCAAACAAAAGAAACCATTATTACATCAAAATAAATGTTATTTTATGAGATTTTAACATTTTAATTACAGAAGAAAACTTTCATTACCAAATTTTAATTGCTGATAGACATTGTAGTTTTTGTTCATAATTTTTTACACAAAAAAACATTTTTACTTTTTAAAATTGTTATTCATTTTGTTTACAAAAAACACACACATTATATTTGTAGATATCCTCTCCACTGAATTTACACCAACATAAAGCAATTAGATTCTTCTTTTTTTTTTTAAGCCGATTACTTGTTGACATAGTAAAATTTGCAAAACAACAAAAAGCAATTATTTTAGAATTTAGAGGGGTAGATCAGTTTCACTTAAATTGGACATAAAATGATATCTCGTTTTCAGGTCATTCTAGCTTCTTAATTTTACAAAGGTTTAGTTTGGGAGAGGGGCTTACCACTCAAACTAAATGTAAAGTTAAGGAGAGAGTTGCCATTCAGTCTTCGGGTTAGCGATAGGGTTAAGAGTGGATTTCTTTTTTATTGGCCTTTCAGGATGACTCCTCCCCCTAAAAACAAAACGCACAGAAATTATCTTATTGAAGAAAAAAAAAATTTTTCAGGTCATTCTAGCTTTTTAGAGCAGTTAATCAAATTTGTTTTTATTTTATATAAGATAAATTTCGTCTCCTCTGCTTAACTTTATGTTCAGTTCAAGTGGTAAACCCCTATGCCAAACTATACTCTTTGTAAAACTACATGTAATTGTTCAAAAAAGTCACACTTTACAAATAAAAACATGTACAGAAAAAAGAATTGGTTAATTGCCATAAAATGCTAAATGGCCCAGAAACAAGATTATCTTGTGTAAATTTATATGCAAAAACTAATGCTCCACTTTAAATTCTAAAAAAACTTTTTTCTTCTTTTTCACCAAGTTTTTCAAAGTGTGCACACGTAATCACTGAAAAAAGATAGAATCTCATTTTTTAGAGGTAGGAGGTAGAATTCAACAAAAGGGGTAAACTAGAAGAGTACCGGACAGAAAATCAGCAACAAATGCTGTTCAATCAGATTTAGTTCCTGATATTAAACTTCATTCATAATATAACTCCCAGCAATAGTTTCAGTTTCCAAGATTTAATTTATTTATTAAATTGTTAGATGAAAGTACAGAATAGTTAACAATATTTTTCATTTCCTATGTTAAGAATGGCTTCCTAAATAATAACATTTTTTATTGTTATTTTACTCCAAACAAAACACTGTAACACTGGAATGTAAGAGGCTATTATTTAGGACCAAATCTACAGGGACATTATGTAGGGAGTTGAGCAGTGAGATGTCTGTTCACATTACACTTGAACTTCTGCATGCCAGTACTGCAAGGGAAGCAGGGACGCAGGAAGGAATTTCAAAATCTACCAGGTTGAAGTAAGAAACTATTAGAATAGAAGGTTTTCTGGCATCTAGGGATTTCTACATTGAAGGGCTAGAATTTTTCTGCTTGTCAGGCTACTCTGGGGTATTTACATGGAGGAGGGACAAGTGCTTTGAGTTCATTGGAGCACATTCCATTAAAAATACTTGTAAAACTGGCACAGGGATGCAACATTTCAGCGATAGGACAGAGGGAGTTTGGTTGATAGTGCGGGACCTATTAGGTTGGACTCTCTTTTGGGCCCTGTCTAATAAGAAGAGACTAGTGACAGATGCATAAGCCCAGATGCAGCAAGAATACTCCTGCATAGGTGAATGGTGAATATAGGATACACTCAACTGTAAGAATTTTCTAACATGGTAGAGAGAGCCTACCTTCTTTGCATCAGCCTTGACAATGTCTTCAATGTATTTGTTCCAATTCATGTTGCCTGTGAATGTTCACCCCAAAAAAGTTTTCACTTAGCGTATTATTATTTATGGGCAATCAATGGTTGATAAAGTTTCTTGTAATTGTTAAACAAAAGAAGTTTAATCTTGGCAACGTTAAATGTTACCATCCATTTACGTCCCTATTTTGCTACAGATAGGAGGTCTTCCTTTAAGATTTCAATCATTGCTTCAGATACTCGTTCCTTTGTTTTCCCATTTTGTTTGTTATAAAGCATGATGTCATCAGTAAATATACCTATCTCTGAAAGAATTTGATCAGAGAGGTCCTTTATGAATATCAGGTCCAAAGATTGACTCCTGTGGCACACCTACATTTACATTATGTTGTTTTAATGGTTTTATGTCAGCGGCAACTGAAAAGTTCAACTAAATGTTTAAGTTAAATAAATTCACTGTAAAAATCCGTTGAAAGATAAATATGTTTTCTGGAACTATTTTAAAAATAATTAGTAAAGCCTTACGGCATTGAATCAAAAAAAAAAGTTTAATTAGCCTTCAAAAGAGAGAGTTAAGTAACCAATCTTGCTTTGTATAATGAAAACAAATGAAAAGGTGTTTCACATAAGTTCTACGGAAGTCAAAATGTCAATTTCATTTTAAAATTATAGAGGAATTGAAACATTATTATATCTTAATTTCTGTATTTTTGAAGATTATAAAAAATTATTTGTCATAATAAAAAGGAAAGTGTTCATTGTATTAGAATATTTGCTTTTTTACATGATGACTCAAATTATTTTCAAACGTGTTGCAACAATAAATTAAATTACTCCTTTTTAAAATAAAGTAAAAGTGCATTTTAAGCGTTAAGTGTTAAGGATTATGAAAAAAATCTTATGCTGATATTTTTACCATCATGCGTACATACGTACAAGAAAAATATATTACACTTGAAATTTTTGTGAGAATTGTTATCATTAAAATAACATGAAATATTTATTTCAATTATATTATGTTTTGGTGAAAATGCTGAATGAACATTGCTCAATTTAATGATAATATCGATTGTTTGAGAAATTCATTTAGAGTTATATTGATTTTATTAACAGATTTTAAGGGTTTTTTTTAGTAATGTTCCTGAAATATTAAAACAAAATTTTTTTTTATCAACGTCTACAATGATTTATTTTTTATATAAGAAAAGCAAACAGAAATTGACGTGTCTTTTTTAGTACTTAAAACTTTAACTTTAGGAAAGGTGTTTTTTAGTTACAAGAAATATATCATTTTCACTAATTTTTAATAAAAATAATGGGTTTAATATATTCTGTGATTGTTAATACTGAAAATTTCATTAAAATTGGTTTATTTCCTGAATTTTGGTGAATTTTTAGATGAACAGAGGGCCACAAATCCTTATGCATTTAGGGATCAGCCATTCATTTTTCCGCAATTTTATTTTTGATTTTACCTTCTCAGTTATCTAGAGGTGCCTAGGAGGAAGGTGGAACGGCTCTCTTTGCCTTTTGTGAGGTGGGAAGCCCTATCTGAACTTTACTTTTCGGCTGGTAGTAGGGCTAGGATCCTTTGATTCATCATCATCATTACTATCCGTCTCCTTTCCTTCCTTGCCCTACAGCAGTTCTTGCAAGAGTGACGGTGTGAGGGAGGGGATTCCTTGGTAGTTTTCTTCAGATCGAGTGTAGCAGGCCATAGAGAGAGTCGTTGACATTGTTTCTCCGTCAAATTTTAATGTTAAATATAGAGCTTCGTTGATTGTTACTACGCTTTCAATGTAATTTCATTACCTGTTAATTATAAGACAAAAAGGCCTTATCAGCTGGGAACCTCTTTGTCTCAAGAAGACCAGCGGAAGAAACAGATGTTATTTTTTTAAATTTTTTCTGTGAGACAGAATTTAAATTCGTCGACCAAACAAGATGAAGACGAGTAAGTTATCAGCTGTCCCATGCGAGAAAAGAGATTCCCTCTTTATTCAAAGATAATTAAACTCAAAGTGATTAGAGAAAGAATTTTTCTTCATACAACATTTTTCTCTAAATAGAAGGAAAAAACATGATCAGAAAGTCCCAGAAAATTGAGAGTGTCTCTCAAAAAAAAAGACTGAAAGAAGAGAACAATTGAAAGACTAGCATTCTGCCAATCTGGAAATGGGATTCAATACAGTACAACCCTGGAATACGGCATTAAAAATTAGTAACAAAATACAGTACAGTGTATAACACACACATATATATATAATCAAATAACATTATAATCAACACCATAAGGTCAGGGCAAATACCATAAGGGCTGGAAAACATTGTATTCCACATCGTAACCTGAAAAAAATGTATTCTAGGGCCACAGTATCCCGGAGTTCTGCTGATATGTGAAATGATCTGTAATGATCATGAGTGTGTAGTCTAAAATATAAAAGAACAAATTACTCACACGTTTGTTTCAACTATCAGAGGAAAGAAAAAGAAAAGAGAAATGTGATGTTGTGGATTCGTTAGATGTGGCATCTCTCAACGGAGGCTTCCTTTCTAGGGCAATTGCTCTTGACAAATCAAAGACCTTTTATAGAGTATGGCATAAAGGTCTACCCCACAAAATCTCCAGCTACGGTATAGTCGGAAATGCCTTTTCAATTATTAAATCATTTCTCTCTGATAGATTCATAAGAGTGGTGGTTGATGGGCAGAAATCAGAAACTCACAGTATTAATTGCTGGAGTCCCTCAGGGGTCCATCCTGGGTTCTACTCTATTCCTGATCTACAGAAATGATCTCCCAAATCGTATCCTAAGATCATTTGTAGACATTTATGCTGACGACACTACCATCTATGCCAACACTTCAAAGGGCATAAATGGCTAACTTCTTTCTGATTCTCTCTCCTCTGATCTTGATCATGTGGTGCAATGGGGAAAGAGGTGGCTGGTTAATTTTAATGCATCTAAAACCAAGCTATCTTTCCATCATCAACCATCGGACATCAACTGAAATAAATGGTTCTTGTCTTGGGGAGGCTCCATGTTTTGACAAGCTTCTAGCTCCGACCTTTACTCCTGCTCTGATATGGAACACATACATCAAATCTGTTGTCAAAGCTGCTGAAAAAATGGTGGGATCATTCTACCGCTCCAGTAGATATCTCACTGCCGATGCAACTCTATCCGTATAAGAGCAAATACATCCAAGGATAGAGTACTTTTGCCACATCTGGGCAGGATAAGCTTCTAGAAGCAGCTCATCCTGCCTTGACAGAGTTCAAAATAGATTTTGTAGCCTTTTTTGTTTTATTCAATTTTCACCCCAAACAAGACACAGTGGCACTTTGAAGTAGGGGGGCTTCTGGGACATAAGTTGCAGGGGTATTATGAAGGGAGATGGGCAGCAAGATATCTGTTCACATTACACTTGAACTTCTGCATGTCAGTACACTTGGGAAAGCAGAATCCTAGAAGGGTGTTCCAAAGTCTAGCAGTTCTGAGGAAGAAACTATTGGAGTAGAAGGCTTTCTTACACCTAGGGTCCTCTATTGTGTAGGGGTGGGATTTAGTTGCTTGTCAGGTTTGTCGGGGGTATTTATGTCGAGAGGGTACAAGTGCTTGTAGTTCGTCAGATCATTCACCATTAAAATAATTGTAGAACAGGCAGTGAGACGTCGATGGGACAGATGCTGAAGCTTAAATGACAGTTCAGGACCTATCAGGTTGGCGACTCTCTTTTGAACACTGTCCAGGAGTGAGAGACTGGTAGCAGATGCACCAGCCTAAATGTGACAACAGTACTCTATACATGGGCGAATGGTGGCCTTACTTTCAGGTGTAAGTAGCCTTCTAGCACAGTAAAGACAGCCCACCTTCTTCACAGCAGTTTTGGCAATGCTCTCAATGTATCTGTTCCAACTCATGTTCCCTATGAATTGTTAAGCCAAGGAGTTTAAAAGTACTTTCAGTAATGTGGTTTTGACCATTGCTATTGGTGATAGACAAGGTTTCTTGTAATTATTGAAGGAAACAAGCTTAGACTTGGCAGCACTGAATGTGACTATCCATTTTTGTCTTCATTCCACTACAGATTAGAGGTCTTCCTCTAATGTTTCTGCCATTTCCCTAGATATGTGTTTATTTGTTTTCCCCTTGTGCCTGTTATATAGCAGTGGTGTCATCAGCAAATATACCCATCTCCGAAACAATTTTATCAGGGAGGTCATTTATGAATATTAGGAATAATAAAGGTCCAAGGATAGACCCTTGAGGTACTCCCGCATTTATATCATATTGTTTAGATGTACGACTGTCGAGGACAACCTGGATTTTTCTCTTACTAAAGGATTTAATTACGTTATGTATTATTCCAGTGACACCATATGATCTGATTTTCCTAAGACATTCATTCCATCCCCTGTCAAAAGCCTCAGATATATCTAGGGCTACCGTTCTACCCTCCTCTGCTTTGTCCAGTGAATGGTATATACATTCAGAGACTACAGTTAGGATATCTGCTGTGGAACGGGCTTTCCTAAATCCATATTGATGTTTGGTCAGAAGTTTAGCAGCTGGATTAGAGCTTGATTAATTATGGTCTCAAATATTTTGGCGAAAAGCAGGAGGAGGTTAATGGGGTGATAATTTAATGGATCAGTTCTTTCGCCAGAATTTTTTAAATTAAATTTTTAGAAGAAATGTTGCGAGCCTGTCTCTGCTTTATGATTATTTTCATGGCAAGTGCTCGTCTAAACTCCAATCTATGGTCCCTCCTGGCCTGACTATGAAAAACACTTGTCTAACTGAAACCATAATCAATAATTTCCCCCCACTCTTTATCTGTGTCTAAACTTAAACATAGATTCCATGAACAAAACTTTTCTTAGAATTGCACACCCGTGGAACTCTGTTCTGTTTTCCTGCTTTCCAATTTACTACAATATGGTAGTCTTCAAGTCCAACATGAACAAATTCTTGATGGGCCATCTCTTTATGTAATTCAATTTACCAAATTTCCACTACTAACAATTATTATGACATGTTCCCCTTGACCACTGTATACTCATTAACCTTTATCCTTGAATGGCCTCCGGGTCTTGATACGTGGTGACTCTTTTGTAAAAAAAAAAAATGGTGTTGGCACACGTGAAAAAATTCAGACATTTCCTTTTCATATCAAACGACAGTGGTCTTTGATGGTGAACAGTGTGAAAACTCCTAGTGAGTACAAATAATAATAGAAACATGGAAGATGAAGAGGTGCTTGTTAAGAAAGAGATGACAAATTGGTTTTTAAATATGTCGTTTTAAGCAAAAACATGTACTTAATTGTTGTCGATAATAGTAATATATCCAAAAATTTACAAAAATTCATGGAGTAGAACAATTTAATATTGTATGTGACCTGCTTATCCCACTGAAGACTTACCTGCAAAGGGATGTTTATTCTAAAAGCAATTCTTAACATAAGGAACTTGGGGGCGTTTATTCCGAAAACTGTTCTTAACATGGGGAGGTTGGAGACGTTTATTTCGAAAGCTATTCATAACATGGGGAGGTTGGGGATGTTTATTCCAAAAGCAATTCTTAACATGGAGAGATTGGGGGTAATACCCCTAAAAAGCAACTCTTTGCAGATAAATCTTTAATGAGACAACCAGATTGGTGAATCTTTTCTATTAATTGGCAATCCTGTTAAATTTACCTTTAATGGTTCTGTGAATACACTCCTACAAATGGTGACTCCTGACTTCAATAAAATAGCAACACGCAACCTCGATCCTATAAATGAAATCCCGATTATGGATTGGTTACCACAACGATCACACATCCAACAATACAGGAGCACTAGGAACAGTCTTGAAAATTTTTTTTTAATATTAAAAATTGGAATCAAGGGGAGGACTGAGATTACCTGAGAATTCCTAGTGAGTACAAATAATTAAACATTAAATATAGGCATGGCTAAAAAATGGAAAAACTAACAAGTAGTTGTTTTTTTTTAAACGAATTACAATCTATTAAAATTCATTATTCTTGAGCAACTTTTTTCTTCCAAAATGTTGCCACAACCCCCCACCCCCACCCCTCACCAAATGTAAACACAGAATTTTTGTAAAATGTTTAACGGTATTCCACTTGGTAAATGTCAATGCGTTATTTACGGAAAAACAGTTAATTAAACTGCAGAAGCACCTGTTAAACTACACAAGTTCTATAACTGAATACTCACCCCAAAAAGAACGGAAAACAAAAATGTTTTTATAAACAACTTGTGAAAACTTACTGACAGCATTATTGTAACTATTAAATGAGGTAAAAACTATTATAATTTCATAAAAAAATATTTGTTCTAACTAGCAGGACCTGTGGAAATTCTAAATTTATGCAGGGTAAGAAGTTAAAATATACTGTTTTTTTTTTTTGGAGATTCTTTGTTTGAAATTAGCAGTTTTTGAAAATTTCAGACAGCAAAAGTTCAAAATCTAGCGATTTTCTGGAGATTTCTTTTTATTGATTTAGCAGGTTTTTAAAATCTTACTTGGCAACACTGTCAATAACTTTTCCTTTTCTAAAAGTGCATGGCAACTAAAATTATATTTTGCTCCATTTTTATACAATCTTTTGGTAAATGTTACCTTACGCTACAACTGTGAGAAATAATTTTAAGCATTCACCTCTCTGGGCATCTGTGGTGCCATATTTTAATTCTTGGGCATGCGTAATTCACATGTGAATATGATTTTGCGTTATCCTCCCTCCCCCTAATTCCTAAGAGGCATTGTTTTTTTGGGTTTTTTTATTCAATTTTCACCCCAAACGAGGCACAGCAGCAGTTTGAAGTAGGGGCTACTATCGAGGACATAAGTTGCAGGGGTATTATGAAGGGAGATGAGTAGCAGGATGTCTGTTTACATTACACTTGAACTTCTGCATGTCAGTACAGTTGGGGAAACAGGAACCTGGAAGGGAGTTCCAAAGTCTAGCAGTTCTTTTTTTTTTTTTTTTTTTTTTTTACATTTTCACCCCAAACAAGGCACATTGCCACTTTAATGTAGGGGGCTACTATCAGGAGAAACATCTACTGGGGTACTATGTAGGGATTAGGGCAGCGAGATGTTGGTTCACGTTGCACTTGAACTTATGCATGTCAGTACAGTTGGGGAAGCAGTGACCTGGAATGGAATTCCAAAGTCTAGCCGTTCTGGGGAAGAAACTACTAGAGTAGAAAGATCTTTTACATCTAGGGATCTCTACAGTGTGGGGGTGGGATTTTGTAGCTTGTCGGGTCTGTCGAGGGTGTTCACGTCGTGGGGGCACAAGTGCTTGCAGTTCTTCAGAGCATTCACCATTATAATACTTGTAGAACAGGCAGAGGGATGCAACGTTTCGACGATGGGACAGAGGCTGAAATTTAGATGCCAGTTTAGGGCCTATCAGATTTGCGACTCTCTTTTGAACCCTGTCAAGGAGCGAGAGACTAGTAGCCGATGCACCGGCCCAAATATGACAGCAATACTCCATACATGGGCGAATAGTGGCCTTATAGAGGTACAGGATACTTTCGGGTGTTAGTAGTTTTCTAGCACGGTAGAGAGAGCCCACCTTCCTCGCAGCGGCCCTAGCAATGCCCTCGATGTAATTGTTCCAACTCATGTTTCCTGTGAACGTTAGGCCAAGGAGCTTGAAAGACGTACTCTCAGATAAAGAGTTGTTGGCCATTGCTATAGGTGGTAGAGAAGGTTTCTTGTAATTATTGAATGAAACCAGTTTTGTCTTGGTGGCATTGAACGTTACCATCCATTTTTGTCCCCATTCCACTACTGATTGGAGGTCATCCTCTAGTGTTTCTGCCATTACTTTAGATATATGTTCATTTGTTTTCCTGTCGTGCCTGCTATAGAGTGTGGTGTCATCAGCATATATACCCATCTCAGAGGCAATTTTGTCGGGGAGGTCATTTATGAATATCAGGAACAGCAGAGGACCAAGGATAGATCCCTGGGGCACTCCCGCATTTATATCATATTGTTTAGATGTACGACCGTCGAGGACAACCTGGATTTTTCTCTTATCTAAGAAGGATTTAATTATGTTAAGTATTCTACCAGTGATACCGTAAGATCTAATCTTCCTGAGGAGACCCTCATGCCATATCCTGTCAAAAGCCTTAGATATATCTAGAGCTACCGCTCTGCCCTCTCCCGCTTTGTCCAGTGAATGGTATATGCGTTCAGAGATTACAGTGAGGATGTCTGCCGTGGAACGGGCTTGTCTAAATCCATATTGATGGTCGGTCAGAAGTTTAGCATCAGTAAGGTGCTGGACTAGAGCATGGTTAATTAAGGTCTCAAATATTTTGGCAAAAAGTGGGAGGAGGCTAATAGGGCGATAATTTAATGGGTCAGTTCTTTCGCCAGAATTCTTGAATACTGGTACCACAGAAGCAGTTTTCCAACAGGTCGGAAAGCAAGATTCATTAAGGCATTTGTTCTGGGGAAGAAACTATTAGAGTAGAAGACTTTCTTACACCTAGGGATCTCTACTGTGAAGGGGTGGGATTTAGCTGCTTGTCGGGTTTGTCGGGTTTGTCGGGAGTATCTACGTCGAGGGGGTACAAGTGCTTGTAGTTCGTCAGCGCAGTCACCATTAAAGTACTTGTAGAACTGGCACGGGGATGCAACATTTCTTTGATGGGACAGAGGCTGAAGCTTAGATGACAGTTCAGTAATTGGCGACTCAACTTTGAACCCTGTCCAGAAATTAGAGACTAATAGCAGATGCACCAGCCCAAATGTAACTAAGATGATCTTTAAGGCATTTTCCTGGGGTTGAAAAAAAGAAAAAGGAAATATATTCCAAGATTCATTTTTCTTTTGCGTCTTGAGATGGGAATGTGTGAGAAATCATTTAAGCGTCGGCCTCTCTGGGCATCTAGGATGCCATTTTTTAATTCTTGGGCATGCGTGACTCATGTGATGTCACATTATGCTCCCCCTCCCCTACTTCCTATTAAAGCGGCTGAATACCGCATAGGGGCATGGTTTTTTGGCATTGACAGTGGGAGAGGTTAGACACACATTAGTGCTTCCAGACCTTAGAGGTCACAACAGACAACATGTTGCAACTTTCTCCTTGTTTTGAGCCACAGTATAAGGAAAGTCGTCAGGCAACAGAACACCGACCACTCTAATTTGTTTTTTATAGGTATTCGAGGTCGCTGACAAGGAATCTGATAATCAAACCTGTTCCAAATTTACCGCTTGCATGGTATGAACCCCTGGACCCTCGGACTATTTTGCGTCATTTCACTGCCTTCAGTAGTGTTTTCTTATAGTGAAACAAATAAAACAAATAGTGTTAGTGTAACCCGGATATAAGAGACTTCCTAACCGGTCACTTACCTCATATCCGAGTTATACTTATATCTGGAATTCTTATATCCGGGTTACACTGTACATCAACATAGGCTCTAATTTAGGGGGTTTGTATTACTGTACACATAGATTCGAAAAAGTTGTCAAAAAACAAATATATAACAAATAAATGTTATCAAAGGCAAGATAAATTACTTTTCTACCAAACTGGATATAATTTTCGTGTTTTTATTCAATGTAACACGTTTATTCAGCTCGAAAACCATACAGTGTTTACCGATGTATTGGAAAATTCAAAATGGCGGCCTACTCTCTCTTTAACACGGTAAGTTCGGGAAAAGGTGTTATAAATAATAAACTAGACAAAATACTGTTAGAAATTCGCTCAATATATGTCAAGTTATGTCACGGTAACATATATTGAGCGAATTTCTAACAGTATTTTGTTTAGTTTATTATTTATTATACCTTTTTCCGAACTTACCGTGTTAAAGAGAGAGTCGGGCGCCATTTTGAATTTTCCAATATATCGGTAAACACTGTATGCTTTTCGAGCTAAATAAACATGTTAAATTGAATAAAAACACTAAAATTATATCCAGTTTGGTAGAAAAGTAATTTATCTTGCCTTTGATAACATTTATTTGTTATATATTTGTTTTTTGACAACTTTTTCGAATCTATGTGTACAGTAATACAAACCCAAATTATATTTTGATACATTTTTCATACAATAAATGTTTCAATTTTTTTCTGGTAGATTAGTGACCGTTCGATAATAATCCGCTGAAAAAAATGAAAAAAAAAAAAAAAGGACGAAAATAAAAATTTACAGACTTGGTGTAATGCTTCCCATGTGCGCCTACGCAGTTATAGAAAAAAAAAGTCAAAATAAAAAGTTGACCGAAAAAATATAGTTAGCGTCTTTATAAAGATATCTAGATAGAGAAAAAGAACGGTAATTCAATTCATAATTTTTTACTTAAAGTGCAAGGTTATGAACTTAAGTTATCGTTCTTCCTTTGCTAACCATTTTATCGATTTGTTACTGTATTTTCCAGCTTAGTTATCATTCTGGCGTTTCAAACTCACTTTGAATGTATTTTCATTTTTTTTCATATAATTTTTCTTATTTATTTTCAAAACATAGTTTAAACTCAAATAAATTGTTAAGGAATATTTTTTAAAAACTTATTTCACTATAAATAAGTTACAGGACTTATTTTCCCTGTTAAATTTTATTTTTAAAACTTTAATGAATTTAAATTGAAGGAACTGCTTACGCTTTGCTTACCTTATATTTGTTTTGACTTCGAAGCAGAGAAAAAAAGAGGAAGAAAACAACAAGCACACTAAAACATGCTGAACTCCTTATTAGCTTTAAAAAGGAAAAATACTTGATATATTGATAAGTTTTTAAACTGTTATGATTTAGAAGT
Source organism: Euprymna scolopes (assembly GCF_053919585.1). Taxonomy (NCBI): domain Eukaryota; kingdom Metazoa; phylum Mollusca; class Cephalopoda; order Sepiida; family Sepiolidae; genus Euprymna; species Euprymna scolopes. Next base: position 196,814,360 of record NC_136484.1, read on the forward strand.
GTCTTATTTCAATAAGAAAACTTATACAGACATTTTGACAAACGCATGTTGAAAATGGCGCGGTAGGTTGATAAAAAAGTTGAAATGGATTAAGCGAGTCGAAACCGAACCGCAAAAAAAGTTTATACACATTTCTAGTTTTGCTTTAATCTATCGTACAATTGTTCACTTTTAAAGACTTTTAAAGAATGGTTCCAGAAGGGAGAATTAAATATAAAAAAAACTATATATATTCTAAATGAGTTGCTATTTTGGAAAGCAATATGGAGCGTTAGACTTTTTGTTTAAGAAAAAAAAACGTAAAACATGGAGATTGAATACTTTTTTTGTTTCTAGTTGCGTGTGAGGAAAAAAGAATAATATTAAAACGACAAATGTTTCGTAAAATGTCACTTTTTGACATTTTATGCTGTCAACAACTCCACGCTATCAACGTAAAGTTTTTTCGTCTGATTCAAATGATACGTAAAGAAAAAAAAATAAGTAAAAGGTAAATTCTTATTTAGAATTCAATCTAATTAAAAAAAAACAACAAAAAAAAAACGAGACAAGTGTACGTACGACGAGTGGTACCGTATTCACCTCCCACAGTTTTTTTTTTTTTTTATTGTCTTTTTTAAAAATATTTTTCAGTGGATTAATATCGAATGGACACTAATCTACAAATTTATCAAAAAAAAAAAGTCAATATTTAAATAGTTGCTATGTTTCTAATGCAACGTTTTAGTAAATCGATTATCCATTTTAGAACCAGTCGACGTTTTTAAGCCAAATTTCGCGAATTTAGCATTTTTAAAGCAGTTTAGCCTTTCTCTAAAATTTAGCTTGATATTTTCCTTTTTTCAATTATTTTATATACATATTTGTGGTTATCTTCAAGTTTCGTCACCTGACATTTAGATTTTTTAAATTAACAAAAAAACTCTTTGGTATACTGACGTGTGTGCACAGTTTCTAATACAATAAATCGATCCCCCATATTGGAACCACTTGACGAGAACCTGCACATCCCTTTTACATGAAAGATTTTTCATTTATAAATCTAAGGGCAATAATGTGCTAACGGTTATATCTCATAGGATTAGTGAATCGCTTGACAAAGGCTTCCTTTCTAGGGCAATTGCTCATAGATTGGAGCTGAGATGAGGACTTGCCATGAAAATAATGATAAAGCAGAGACAGGCTCACAACATCTCTTTTGTGGGAAAGAGGTTGCAGGGAAGAAAAAAAAGGCATTCCCCACTAGGTTACAAAGTCTATTTTGAACTCTTCCAAGCAGGATAAGCTGCTCCTAGCAGCTCCTGTCCAGATAAGGCAACAGTACTCCATCCTTGGATGTACTTGACTCTTATACAGGTAGATAATTGCATCAGCAGTGAGATATCTACTGGAGTGGTAGAATGACCTCACCATTTTTCCAGCAGCCTTGGCAACAGATTTGATGTATGTGTTCCATATCAGATCAGGAGTAAAGGTTAGACCTAGAAGCTTGTCAAAACATGGACCCTCCCCAAGATGAGAGCCATTCATTTCAATTGATGCCATATGTGGATCAGAGCATTGATGATGTAAATATAGAAGCTTGGTTTTAGATGCATTAAAAGTAACCAGCCACCTCTTTCCCCATTGCACCATATGCTCAAGATTAGAAGAGAGTGAATCAGAGAGATCTTGATTGCTTACAGCCTTTGAAGTGATAGTGTCGTTAGCATAGACGTCAACGAATGATTTAAGTATGTCTTTGGGAGATCATTGATGTAGATCAGGAAGAGAGTTGGGCCCACGATGGACTCCTGAGGGACTCAAGCATTAATACTGTAAGTTTCTGATTTCTGTCCATCAACCACTACTTTTATGAATCTATCAGAGAGAAATGATTTAATAATTGAAAAAGCATTTCCAATTATATTGTAGCTGGAGATTTTGTGGAGTAGACCTTTATGCCATACCCTATCTAAGGCCTTTGATATGTCAAGAGCAATTGACCCAGAAAGGAAGTCTCCATCAAGATATTTGCTAATCCTATTAGATATAGCTGTTAGTACATCTGCTGTATATCTAGCAGAATGGAAACCATCTTGTATGTCACTGAGGAGGTTATTTTTCCTACTTCTCTATGTAACATAGATTTCAGCAACTTACTAATGATGCACAGGAGACTGATTGGTCTGTATTGAGAGGGAGATGACTGATCACCTAAATTTGTAAATATTGGACATACTCATGAGGTTTTCCAGGGTGTTAGGAAGCAATTCTGCTCAAGTAAATCCTTAAATATCTTTGTAAGTATTGGAGCTAGTTCTGGTTGAAGTTGTTTCAGCACTATAATTGGAATGCCATCAGGACCAGTTGCTTTGTGGGAATCAAGGTTTTTGATTAGCTTGGATACATCATGCACAGATATTTGTATATTGCATAGCATGTTTTCAAACACAGGAGGAAATATGGAGGGTTTGGCGGCCCTGATCGCACGGGGTAGAATTAGTTGCAAAGTTTTTGGCAAAGAGTTTGGCTTTGTCCGATGCCGATGAGATTACCTCTGGTTCATTGGTGATAGTTGGGATAGAGCACACACTTCTATTCAGGACCGTGTTTGTTATTTGCCAAAATTGTTACTTTGGACTTGACGGACTGAGCATACAACTCTCTCACATTATTTATTACTCTTTTACAATCGTTGCTGGCAGTCCTGAAGGTGGCTTTAGTCTCAGTACATCTATTACGTTAGAAGCAATGGAAATAGTGATTTTAGTGCGCAATGGCAGCAGCACATTCTGGAGAGAACCTCTACTGACTAGTAGGTTTTTGCTGGGAATTTTTTGGAAGATATAAAGCCGTCTACACCTACAATTAACCATTCTATCAGGTCTGATACTTTTTTTTTTTTTGTACAAGGTGATCACTACTTATCAAGGCCTGGAAGCCACTCAGGGATAAGGGTTATTGCATGTACAGTACGTTAGTGTGGGGATTTAATAAAAATGTCTACTTAAGGGGGTGGTTCATCAGGAATTTGTTTACGTTGGACTTGAAGACATCCAGGTTGTAGTCAGGTGGGAAGCAGGCAGACGGAACAGAGTTCCACAAGCGTGCAGTTCTAAGAAAAAAGTTTTGTTCATGGAATCTACGTTTTGATTTAGGCACAGCACGTGGTACAATGAGGAAAGGAGTGGCTGGTTACTTTTAATGCATCTAAAACCAAGTTTCTCTCTTTACATCATCAACATTCTGATCCACATCTGGCATCAATTGAAATGAATGGCTCTCGTCTTCAGGTGGTCTCATGTTTTGACAAGCTTCTGAGCTTGACAATTAGTCCTGATCTTAAATGGAACACGTACATCAAATCTGTTGCCAAGGCCGCTGGAATAATGGTGGGATCTTTCTATCAATCCAGTAGATATCTCACTGCTGATGCAATTCTCTATCTATATAAGAACCAGGTACTTCAAGGATGGAATACTGTTGCCACATCTGGGCAGGAGCTGCTAGAAAGAACTTGTCCTGTCTTGATAGAGTTCAAAATAGACTTTGTAGCCTTGTAGGAGATGTCCTTTTCACTTCCCTGTAACCTCTATCTTACAGAAGAGATGTTGCCAGCTTGTCTCTGATGTATTGTTATTTTCATGGAAAGTGTTAGACTGAGCTTCAGTCTATGGTCTCTCCTCGCCAAACTTTCACAAGAAACACTCGTCTAGCTGAAAACACTATCAATAATTCCCCCCACTCTTTATCTGTGCCTAAACCTAAACGTAGATTCCATGAACAAAGCTTCTTTCTTAGAACTGCACGTCTGTGGAATTGTTTTCCGTTTTCCTGCTTTCCGGCTGACTACAATATGGTTGTCTTCAAGTCTAATGTAAATAAGTTCTTGATGAGCCGTTCCATATAAGCTAACAAATTTACCGAATTTTCATTACTAATGATTACTATATTTTCCAATTTCTACTGTACACTCTTTAACTCTTATCCTTGAGTGGCCTCTTGGCCTTTATAATGTGGTGATTCCTGTGTAAAAAAAAAAAAAAAGATAAAGAGTGGGGAAAATTTTGGACAGTGGTTGGAGCTAGACGGGTGTTTTTTGTAAAAGATTTGCAAGGAGGGACTAGAGATTGGAGCTCAGACGAGCACCTTCCATGGAAATAACGATAAAACAAAGATAGGCTCGCAACGTCTCTTCTGTGGGAGAAAGGTTGCAGGGAAGAGAAAAGGGCATCCCCCACTAAGCCACGAAGTCTATTTTGTACTCTGTCAAGGCAGGATAGGCTGCTTTTAGCAGCTCCTGCCCAGATATGGCAACAGTATTCCATCCTTGTACGTACTTGGCTTTTATATAGATAGAGAATTGCATCAGTAGTGAGATATCTTCTGGAGCGGTAGAAGGATCCCACTATCTTTCCAGCGACCTTAGCAACAGACTTGATGTATGTGTTCCATTTGAGATCAGGAGTAAAGGTCAACCCCAGAAGCTTGTCAAAACATGGGGCTTCTCCTAGATGAGAGCCATCCATTTCAATTGATGCCAGATAGGGATCAGAGCATTGATGATGTAAAGATAGGAGCTTGGTTTTAGATGCATTAAAGGTAACCAGCCACCTCTTCCCCCACTGAACCACACGCTCGAGATCAAAGGAGAGAGAATCAGAGAGAACTTTGTCATTTACAGCCTTTGATGTGTTGCCGTAGATGGTCGTATCAACAGCATAGATGTCAACAAATGATTTAGGTATGTGTTTAGGGAGATCATTGATGTAGATCAGGAAGTGAGTTGGGCCCAAGATGGACCCCTGAGGGACTCCAGCATTAATACTGCAGGCTTCTGATTTTTGTCCATCGACCACTACTCTTATGAGCCTATCAGAGAGAATTGATTTTTTGAGAGAGAAAACATTTCCAGTTATACCGTAGCTGGAAATCTTGTGAAGTCGGCCTTTATGCCATACCTTGTCGAAGGCCTTTGATACTATAGAGGACACATTTTTTTTAAACATGGAATGCAGATATGTATAGGAGCTATACCAGTCAGCCATAGAGGATTGATATACTATATGATGGAGAGGTACGTCAGAGGACTTATTACATGTTGTTTTTATCTTAACTGAGATAACTGAGTGGTCAGAAGATCCAAATGGAGAGAATGGAGGACGAACATAACTCAGCACAAGTTGTGAGAAAAAGGTCTGGGAGACTTGCATACTGATTGTCAATGTCAGGCACACGGGTGGTTTCCTGAACAATCTGAGTTAGGTTATAAGCAATGGAGAAATCATGGCAGAACCTCCCCTCATCATCTGTCTTGTTTGAATGGGCAAACTATTCCACATTGTGAACATTGAAGATTCCACAGACGTGACTGTTAGCCAAAAGATAAGCAAACAGGAAGTGGTCAATTTTCTCAGATATGCTCTTTAAAGGTAGTAACTCTCCTATTGTGGGGCAATAGAGGGCAAAAATAAGTGCAGTGGTGTGAGCAACTACAATCTGGAAGTACATATAGGGCAATTTAGGGTCTTCTTTCTAGATTTTATTTATGATATGAAAATCCATCTCTAATGTTATCAAATATTCCATGCACATGGCGATTTTGGGAGTCAGATTTGGATGTTAAGTTAGAATATCCTTAAATTACAAACTCATCTAAGGAAATAGTCGGTGCAATACCAGTTTTGCTTAGGAATAATAGGTCTGGTTTGGTCTCCAGTAATTGTATTTCAACCTCTGGAATGTAAGAACATAGACCCCTGATGTTGGAGAAGAAGACATTGTAGTAGGGGTCTACATTGGAAGTTGGAGTTCTGCGTTTAGTTTTGTATTCTTTCTGGTCGGCAGACTTGGTTAGAGCAGGGCAGAGAGGGAAAGTAAGAGAGAAAAAGAAGCGAAGAAATATTTTTTTTGTAGACCATGATAAGGTAAAGCCGTAACAATTATCCGCTAATATGGCATTGAGAAGCCCCACCAGAAGCTACTGCATGGTCCAGAATCCCTGTACCAAATGGCAATACAGCAGCCCCACTACTTTGCACCTTCTGATAGGATGGCCTCCTTGGTAGTTAATCCAAGGTTTGGGTCCCTGACTATCAGGCGGATAACATCAGCCCAGTAAAACATTTACATCTAGCACCCTTATTAGTGATATGGCTGCAAGGATAGAAATTGCTCATGCAAAAATACTGCCGACCTAAAATACAGCTTTTTCTTTTCCCTTTGTCAGAAAAATCACTCATTCTAAATGAGGACTTAGGGACAAATTAGGAGTTATGGGAGCTGCTGACAACACATACACAATGCATTGCCTACTCTCTAAAATACTCTCTAAATAAAAATGATAATAATAATAAGTATTTCACTTAATATAAGTTCAGTTGACCTGTTTAGGAGCAAGTATGGCGATAACTGGAATAAAGAAATAATTCAGTTGGCAAAGTTAACGTATGTAATTCTTGAGTAACTCGGCTGTTTTCCTCGAATCATTCCCGACTTGATTTGAATGGAAATTGTCTACTCCTTTTGTTAACATACGATGCTAAACAGCACTTTATCAGTATTATTATTTGAAAAATATATTTAAAAAATGGCATTGGCAGTTTTTTTTTTCTTTTGCAAAATAACACGTGGGCAGACATTGATTCAAAATTGGAGAATTCATTTATTTTAAGAAAAATATGGAATCACAAACCGCAAATTGACAACAAGTTCCAATAATAAATTTTAACAGTAATTTTCTTTCGGGGGGGGGGGAAGGAGCAAGTGTGAAAGAAAAACAATTCGGTAAATAGATAACTGAAATAAAAACAGACATTTTAAAATAATTTTTTTCTGCTTACCAGAATTCAGTCAGCAAAGTTTACATATGTAATTCTTGAGCAACTCAGCTGTTTTCATTGAGTCATTCCTAACTTGATTTGAATGGAAATTGTTTACTCGTTTTGCTAACATTCGATGCTAGATGGAGCTATATTAGTATTTTCCACAAATTTTATTTATTTCTATTTCTGGCAGTTGGAAATTCAATTCCGCCATCTTTAAAATCAAAAAATCGACTGTTAGCTTTTTTTTTCTTTTTGTTCTAATAAAATTTGTGCTGTCTAAATCTTGAGTTCAATTTTAACTCAATTGTTTCTTTTAGTCTTATTCACTCCAAACAAACTTGGACGTAAGGGGCTACTATTTTGAACCATATCTACAACGACACCATGTAGGGAGTTAGGGATCTCTACAGTGAAGCGATATTTATATTGAGGGGGTACAAGTGCTACGAGTTCATCAGAGCACACTCTATTAAAGTACTTGTAAAACAAGCACAAAGATTCAGCATTGCATCGATGAGACAGGAGTTGGAGCTTGCTAGATAGTACAGGACTTATTAGGTTGGAGACTGTTTTTTTAGACCTTGTGTAAAATGAAGACACTAGTGGCAGATGCACCAGGTCAGATGTGACAACGCTACTTCATGCATGGATGAAAGGTGGCTTTGTAGAGATACAGGGTACTGTCGGGTGTGAATAATATTCTAGAACAGTATAGATAGCCCACCTTCTTTGCAGAAGCCTTGGCAATGTCCTCAATATATTTGTTCTAATTCATGTTGCCTGTGGTTTTAAGTTTATTATTTTCTCTCATTTGCGTTTTTATTATGAACTTATTTTATTAATTTCACGTGCCATTCATGACATTCAATAATAATTTATGCTAGATCTTAAATAAACACAAATGTAAATGTTTTCCTTCATATTTATTAATATATAAACAGATTAATTTACGAAAACCAAGTAAAAGATTAGCATAATTTAATGTTTTGCTGTTGTTTTTCTTGCGTTGTTAATCCTTTTTGTTTTATCGTTAATTTCAATTGAATCGCATCAATTTTGTTTTTCAGTCCATAAAAACAAAACAATCCAGAGTCTAACTCCACCCGAGTTATGAGATCGATGCTTAATTTGTAATCGATAACAACGTTATCATATTTCCATAAAGACCCCCACACACACTCATTCCCATACCAACGCCACAATCCACCCCCATTAAAATATTGATCTCCCCTTTCCACCACACCTACATCTGCCTCTCTGAATTAATTGTTGACCTTCATATGCAGTATCACAATCAAACAGATCATTAGATGCAAAATAAAAAATATGCAAAATATCAGAGCAAACAAAAGCTAAAACAAAACAGATACACAAACTTATGCACATACACACACAACTAATTACCATTTCAAGATGGGGAAGGATAACAGCATAAAAAATAGGATATTGATATCTATAAAAAGGACATCAATATATATAAACATATTTAGGAAAACGTCAATAGCCATCTATTCTTTTTTTTATTTTTTTATATAACCTAACCACCCATGGTGGTCGAATTTTACATTAATAACGGTGATAATACAGCTAAGTTAGTATTTTTATTATGTGTACAATCCCAGGCAATACTCAGTTGCATTGCTAACTCCAATTATTTGGTCAATGATGCTACCAAGCCGAGAAAAAGTAGCTTCATTTAGCGGATTTGGCATTGACATTAATATTTGTAATAATAACATTGCTTTGTGAAGAAAACAATTGATTTCAAGAGAATAAAAAGTTGTTTTGGCTAAGTTTGAGAGCAGAATCTGATCCTGCGTCAACTTCCAAGGATGACTGACTTGAGAAAAACTCGATAGAAATTTACTTTGATACTCAATTATGCACAGTTGGCACGGAGCCAATCAGAAGAGAAGAGGTATGTCGTAATAACCTCTGATTGGCTAATTTTTAACTGGAGGAGCTTCATTCCTCACTCATTCCCTAAATATATAAGCTTGTGCACAACCGATTTTTAGTCAGTTGAACAGTAGAATTGAGAAGAATTGAATACAGTTGAGCAGACAGCAAGCTGAACAAAAAGCCCCCAACTGCTGGAAAATATCCCAACTTTGAAATACCGTTGTCAATCTCTCTCTTGTGCAAGCTGAAAACCTCAGTTGAATACTTTTGTCGCATATCATATTTTGCACAAACAAAAATAGATTTATGTTTAGTTAAAACCTCACTACTGATAATTCCTCACTTAACATGATCACAAACAAAGGATTCCTCTCACATTGACATCTGCAGAATCTTGGTGATAACATAGGAAAAAAAGAAAGAAAAAAGTCAGATTCAAGTAAGATTAGCTGTCAATTTCCCACCTATTATACTTCCTACCTATATATTATATAATATATGCGAAAATTGAATCCGGAATTATAGGTAACTGTTTCTCCAGGTGACCGTGTTGTCGGTTGCAGATGATTCAACACATGTTGAACTGTGGACTCTGAAATGATTTAATTCCAACTGCCTATACATTTATCTTTGTACAGTGGTAGACCAGACCAATTCTGATCCTGGACTCAGGCAAAACCAAGCAAAGACCATAAAAAACGCAATTGTAAAACAGTGAATTGGTCGATTGCGGAAAAGAAAAAATCCTTCACTGCTTCAAATACTCAAAAGTTTACATAACGTTCATGTTCAATAGAACCCAGTTTTCTAAGCAATAACCGTCTTTTCCAGTCATCGTTTTTTTTTTTTCTTTAAAATCATTTTTAAACGTATTTTTCCATCGGTCAAACCAAACGGAAAATGTCTGTTTTAATTCCGGATTGAATTGAAAATCGGTGATAGAATTTATATTATCAAAGGAATTACTTACAGTTGACGAAACCAATTGTGTCTGTAATTGAAATATTAATGTTTCTATTAATTTGTTTTGTGCCTCAAAAAATTGTTCTTGCTGACTTCTTAGTATGCTTTCCAGTAAATTTGGATCCATGACGAAGAAATAATGCAGTTTTTTTATTTTTTTTTTATTTTTGTATTGTGCTTTGCACAAAAGGGAAAATTTTTTTTCGAAGAGACAAGTCCATTGGATTTTTTTAAGGCACTATTTGGTTCGTCCGACTGGGTTGTTTATTTATTTATTTATTTTCTAAGTTCATCTCATCCTCGTCGCCAAATCTGTTATGTCGTCACGGAATATAACTGGTTGTTAAATGTGGGAATTACAAGAAGACATCGTTTTGGCACCAAATTATTTTTTTAAACAGAAAAACAGAACTACTAATCAAAATGTGAAAATGTCCAACGTCAATAGCATTTTAGGAATCCAACAACAAACATTAATTAATAGTTAAGTAAAACAAAAATGAAAGAAAAATAGTGAGGCAAATGATAACTAATTAATAAAATGAGCCTTCGTGAAACCAACATGTTTTATCAAATATTCTGGTGGCTTCACAATACAATTTCTTCCACGAATATTATGAGATTCTTGGCTCAGTTGGTAGAGGATGTTAGTCACTGGGAACCCAGTTTCGAATTTTGGTAGGTCTAGCCACACTGATGAGTTGTATAAACGACGAAACTCATGTTGTGGATAACTATATTGTATACATAGTTAGGATCCGCTACGAGTGAAGCATTTTGAGGAAACAAATAATGATTTCTTCCTAACACTGAGGTAATGCTTTTTCGTAGAAAGTATTGTATATTCTCATTTCTATGTATTATATGTAAAAAACTGTGAATAAATAATATCTGTTTTATATATAAATCTAGTATTCTATATTTATTTTTAATCGCAAGAATTTATCAATCTCATCCGGGGATTTCCCCACATTCCAGGAATATTTGTTTTACAGCTAAAAATAGTAAAAAAAAAAAATCCAACGTAATTAATTTTTTATTTTTGAAAATGCTTATGTTTTTGATAATACATCGGATTAAACGTGTTGCGTCAATCATCTCCTGAAATGAATTCTCTCGACTCTCTCTCTTTCTCTTCTCCCTCCCTCTCTTTCTCTTTATATATATATATATATATATATATATATATATATATATATATATATATATATATATATATGCTTATGTTATTATCAACCTATCTTGATCTTTCCGTTAAATGAAGCTTATAACAGTAGCAATAAATGTTGAAAGAGAAACTGTACTTCCCCAACGTTACCTCAGTCGTTATAAACAGATTTTCTGACGACACCCACTTTTAATCTCAAACAATCATCAAACAAATTCTATTTGTTTATTATTTTTTATTGTTTATTATTTTTTATTATTTAATTTTTTTATTGTTTAATATTTTTGTTTAATTCTTTTATTGTTAAATATTTTATTGTTTATTTTTTATTGTTTAATATTTTATTGTTTAATTTTTCATTATTTGATTTTTATTGTTTGATTTTTTGTTGTTTAATTTTTTATTGTTTAATTTTTTATTGTTTAATTTTTTATTGTTTAATTTTTTATTGTTAAATATTTTATTGTTTATTTTTTATTGTTTAATATTTTACTGTTTCATTTTTTTATTATTTGATTTTTATTGTTTGATTTTTTATTGTTTAATTTTTTATTGTTTATTTTTTATTGTTTAATTTTTTATTGTTAAACATTTTATTGTTTAATTTTTATTGTTTGATTTTTTTTAATATTTGATTTTTTATTGTTTGATTCTTTTATTATTTAATTTTTATTTGTTAAATTTTTTATTGTTTTTTTTATCACTTGGTTTTTTATTTGTTTATTATTTTTATTGTTTGCACTTTTTAATGCTGGATTTTATTATATCGTTAAAATTTTTATTGTTTGATTTTTTATTTGTTTATTATTTTTTATTGTTTAAATTTTATTTGTTTATTATTTTTTATTGTTTTTTTTATTCCATTTTCATCCCAAACAAGGCACAATGGCACTTTGATGTAGAGGGCTACTATCAGGGACATAAGTTGCAGGGATACTATGTGGCAGCAAGATGTCTGCTCACAATACACTTAAACTTTTGCATGTCAATACAGTTGGGAAAGCAGGAACTCGGAAGGGGGTTCCAAAGTCTAGTAGTTCTGAGGAAGAAACTATGAGAGTAGAAGGCTTTCTTACATTTAGGGATCTCTACTGTGTAAGGGTGGGATTCAACTGCTTGTCGGGTTTGTCGAGGAGGAACAAGGGCATGTAGTTTGTCGGAACATTCACCATTAAAATACTTGTAGAACAGGCAGAGGGATGCAACATTACGTCGATGGAACAGAGGTTGAAGCTTAGATGACAGTTTCGGACCTATCAGTTTGAAGACTCTCTTTTGAACACCGTTCAGGAGTGAGAGACTAGTAGCAGATGCACCAGCCCAAATGTGACAACAGTACTCCGTACATGGGCGAATGGTGGCCTTGTAGAGATAAAGGATACTTTAATTCGTAAGTAGCTTTATTGTTTAAATTTTATTTGTTTATTATTTTTTATTGTTTAATTTTTTATTTGTTTATTATTTTTTATTGTTTAATTTTTTATTTGTTTATTATTTTTTATTGATTAATTTTTTATTTGTTTATTATTTTTTATTGATTAATTTTTTATTTGTTTATTATTTTTTATTGTTTAATTTTTTTATTTGTTTATTATTTTTTATTGCTTAATTTTTTATTTGTTTATTATTTTTTATTGTTTAATTTTTTTATTTGTTTATTATTTTTTATTGTTTAATTTTTTATTTGTTTATTATTTTTTATTGTTTAATTTTTTATTTGTTTATTATTTTTTATTGTTTAATTTTTTTATTTGTTTATTATTTTTTATTGTTTAATTTTTTATTTGTTTATTATTTTTTATTGTTTAATTTTTTTATTTGTTTATTATTTTTTATTGTTTAATTTTTTATTTGTTTATTATTTTTTATTATTTAATTTTTTATTTGTTTATTATTTTTTATCGCTTAATTTTTTATTTGTTTATTATTTTTTATTGTTTAATTTTTTTATTTGTTTATTATTTTTTATTGTTTAATTTTTTATTTTTTTATTATTTTTTATTGTTTAATTTTTTTATTTGTTTATTATTTTTTATTGCTTAATGTTTTATTTGTTTATTATTTTTATTGCTTAATTTTTTATTTGTTTATTATTTTTTATTGTTTAATTTTTCATTTGTTTATTATTTTTTATTGTTCAATTTTTTATTTGTTTATTATTTTTTATTGTTTAATTTTTTATTTGTTTATTATTTTTTATTGTTTAATTTTTTATTTGTTTATTATTTTTATTGTGTAATTTTTTATTTGTTTATTATTTTTTATTGTGTAATTTTTTTATTTGTTTATTATTTTTTATTGTTTAATTTTTTATTTGTTTATTATTTTTCATTGTTTAATTTTTTATTTGTTTATTATTTTTATTGTGTAATTTTTTATTTGTTTATTATTTTTTATTGTGTAATTTTTTTATTTGTTTATTATTTTTCATTGTTTAATGTTTTATTTGTTTATTATTTTTATTGCTTAATTTTTTATTTGTTTATTATTTTTTATTGTTTAATTTCCTCTAACTTCAACATCATTACATTCTTCACTGAACTGGAATTCTTTCATTACGAAAATTATTTTCTTTAGATACAATTTATCTTATAGTTTACGATTTGTCTTATGGTTTATGATTTGTCTTATAATTTACGACTGTCATAATTGCTTCAGTAGAATTACTGATTATTCTGATGCCACAGAAAAATGAAATCATCATCATTTGCAAGTTCATACTGTAGAACTTTTGTTGGAGCCTCACAATAATTCTAATTCTTACCCAAAACCTCCCTCACATTCTAATCCCACACCAGAGAGCACTCTCACATGGACTACAAAATCATAAATGACGATGGTCAATTTTTTATTCCAGAAGATTTTTTACCCCCCCACCTTCAAATTAGAGACAAAATGACAAGAGTATATCCAGGGGTGAGAGCCAACTGTGAGTTATGAGCCAGATCTTCCATAGTTTTCTGGCTTTAAAACGTTCTTTAGGATATTTCGAATGGAAAAATATCCAGTTCAAACATTGTCCAACTGAAAACTGCTGAGAAGGTATGACATTTGATAAGATGAACGTGTCTCTGTGTGTGTGTGTGTGTGTGTGTGTGTCTGTGTGCATTTCCCTATGCAATAATTCGGTCAATTTTTAGTCTACAGACTCGAAATTTGATATACAGGGTACTGAGATTTGGGAAAAGTGATGTGATCGGTTTTTGGCCAGAAATTTGGCGATTAAGGGGTCAAAGTTAAACGATTTAACCTTTGAGAACTCCACCAAATTCCTCCGACAATTTTGGGTCTACGCACTTGAAATTTTAGATATAGGTTCCTTGGACATGTATCTAACTTAATAACTTGATTTGAGCCCAAAACAATAAATTTTAAGGGTTCATAATAGAGGTCAAAGTTAAAAAAAAAATTGACCTCTTCAGTCTCTTCCAAATTACTCAGACAATTTCTGGTCTAAATATTTGAAATTTTACATAAAGGGTATTCAGAGATGGGGCAAGCTTTTTCATCAGTTTGGGTCGAAAATTTTTAGTTACCAATATATAAATATATGTATGTATGTATGTCTGTTTGCATGTCTGCCTTAAACTTTTAATAGAGGCGACGGATTTTACAAAGATCAGTATCGTTTCAAAGTTCGACCTTTCATACGACAAATATCGAAAAATTGGCTAAAAACATTAATATCTTCCCCTTCAACTAGGCACTTTTCTACAGGGGGGGGGGGGTCACTTTTTTCGCCGATATTTTTGAAAGTTATCCTCCCCTTTAGATTGTCTAGCCTTAATTTTAAAAAATATCGCTTCCGGTTTGGCGGAGGTTGTAACAGCATAAACGTTAGGTTTTACCCCGTTCTTTTCCTCCTTTGCGGTACGGGTTCGAGCCTGCCTTCCTACTACCACTTTTTTTTTGCTCAACATACACATCCAAACACCCGGGCAACGCCGAGCTGAAATGCTAGCATATATATATATATATATATATATATATATATATATATATATATATATATATATATAATTATGGTGGTTTTACAGATTTGTATTTGTATAAATATTATTTGGCTACACATTTGCAGTGACATGTTTCAGTTCAAACTACAAACCAACTGAACCTGATCGGGTCATTTTCTTCATACTAAGAAAATTGCAGTAAGAAGTTCAGCTGATTGGAAGGTAGAACTGAAAGATGCCTGCAAATATGTAGCCAAATTATGTTTTAACGAATAAAAACCTTTATAACCATTCAGCAACTCTATTTATTATTAATCACTCTTATATAAACATAGTAAAGATTCTCTGATCGGTTTGAAGTTTTAAGTAATTTTCAACTGTATTCTTAGTATTCCCACACAGATTCATGGTGTAACGGATAAAGTACTAAGTAAATTCAGTTCTAAGTGACATTCTTCTGGAAGTTAAAGGTTCAATCCTCAGTGCGGGCAACAATAACATACTTATGATTCTACTCAGTCATATCTGACGAAACGAAAGCATGCTACTGTAACGTTACCGTTACATACAAACAAGAGGAAATAAATGAATAAAATCAGAGTCGGCATCTTTTTATTTTATAACAAAAGCATTTATTTTTTATTATTTTCGGCACAAAAAGTCTCTTGCTGCTACATGTTCACTTCACCTGGTAGCATTTATCCTTCCTTCTGACCGCATGTCGGCCACAGCCGGCCCATTCTCGTCCTCCACTTTACACGCCCATTTTCTTTGACGCACACTTTGCGTCTGCCTTCTGTGTATTTTTCTTTCCTTTTTTTCTTCCTTCACACGCGCACTTCCTAATTTGGATATCCGCTTTTTTAGCTCTTGCTGCTGCTAATCTCTTCGTAAGCCAGCCATCCTTTGCCGCTGCTGATATTTTCCCATGCGCTCATACACTACCTTTTTGAATTAAACAAAAGGTTCCGTTCGAAATTCTGTACAGATTTCCGTGTTTGACAGAAAGATTATAGAACGAGTCTGACAAGATACACTTGAAGAAGGTTGGAGATTATATCGGCTGAAACGTTGTGAGAATAACATTGAAGATGAGAGCATTAGCCCAAAGAATCTAAATGACACAAAGAAAGCTGAGGTTCCAAAAATAATTTTGATTCGTATTTGTGACAAAGTAGATGTGATTTGGTGGTGAAATTATGTTTAAAACGTGCGAAGTAAGGTGTTAGATTGGATAAAGTGAGAAAAAGAGAGAGGTGTAGATAGAGTAGAAAGGAGAGAGATAAAGAGAAAATAATAGAGATGAAGGATGTGCGTGTGTGTGTGTGTGTGTCTGTGTGTGTGTGTGTGTGTGTGTGAGAGAGAGAGAGAGAGAGAGAGAGAGAGAGAGAGAGAGTGAGCAGGGGAGGGAGATAGAAGATTGGATCAGAAGTCAGGTATTGTAAGCGTTTATGACTATCATAGAACCCACGCCAAAATGAAAAAAATGACACTTTTCTTTTTGATTCATGCCGACGTGGTTGTAAGTAATCGCTACCCCTCCCATCACCTATTCGGTGTGTTGCTGCTTTCCACGAGGCCAGCGGCAATGACACCAACGACAAAAGAGTATGTCGTGAATAAAGGTACCCCCCCTCTCTCCCTATCTTTATACCTTCTTTCTCTTTTTTTATTCTAAGCATGTGTTTTTTTGTGTATTCTTTTGTTTTGTTATAATTCTTTGCATTGTGGGCGGATAGACAGTGCACAGAGGTCAGATACATACAACCCATCCCCCCCCCCACACACACTCTCGACCTTTATCTAAAGAGTAGATGTAAGGACATCATAAAACGGAGAAGCAGAACTTACAACCAACTTGCGGCTTACGTGATCATCGGCATGCACGTGATCGTCAACAGCTTAAGTGCGGCGGACAGCACCTCCTCCTTTTTGTAATACTTGTCGCCATGCATTCATATCGGATTATATAAACAAAGATTATATCTATATGCAGACAATTCTTCGGACAATTATATATGCAGACATTCCCAACTTGGGTTACTTTTTAGAAAAGTGTTCATTTTGCTATTTGGCGTCAAAAATACCAAATAAGAACTGACGTTATATAAAGCGATCGATTTGTTTTAGTTACAATCGTCAAAATAACTTAAGCCATTTTTTTTTTTACTATGCAATATAACTAATTTATAACGTCAAATCGAAAATAAGCAAAATTGTATTGTAAAAAAATTAAAATAACAATTGCGAATTACTTAGGCCGTCTATCCAATCATGGCTGACGGAACAAGAGCATGCTACCTCCGTGAAGTAAATAAAGGATTCCATTCGAAATTCTGTTCAAATTTCTGCGTTCGACAGAAACATTCCCGAGTTTGACAAGATACATCTGAAGAAGGTCAGAGGTTACATCGACCGAAACGTTGTAAAAATCACACTCCAGATGAGAACAATAGTCCGATGAATCCAAATAATGGAAACAACCAATCCTCATCTCAAAAATTCAGAAACGTCATCAGCAAAATTCATGTAACATTCACCAAACGCATTAAAATGTAATTTTCTATCGACCTGCATAGTTTTAAATTTATAAAACTGTTTGCAAGTTTTGTATTTCCAAATTTGTTTTTTTTTTAATTTTCACTTAGCTCAATTCATTAACTAAAAATGACCTCGATTTTTAAGGGGTCACTATATCGTCCAAAGTGGTAGTCAACTAACCTTTTCTGTCAATTCATTTGGCGGATCATCGACATATATCCTAGGCGAAATTCACTGCATGCATTTACCTCCGTGGACAAACAACCATTTGTTGAGACACGAAGTGTACGTTGGCAAAGGAAAATTAATACTGATAGAAATATTGAAGTATACTCTACTAAACGTTATAGTTTTACCCTTGAAGAACGCAAAAAGGATTTCAATAATAACGTTTCATTGAAAGATAAATTCTGTATGAATAGAGCTTTCGAAGGAGTAGCTGGCGATTAAAGGAAATTGCGAATAAAAAAAATATTCGTCAAACTGTCTGCGAAAGCCTCCTTTAATCAGGCTTCAATCAAGTCGATGTTAATCTGATGACCTTCATCCATTTCTAGATAGAGTTGGAGCGCATCTCCTTCCAAATATAACAGTAAAAGGCTTACCACATCATCTATTTGCTGCCGCACCTTTTTGAGCCAGGCCATCACATCTCCATCGCCACAGTAGGGTCTTATTATATCAATGCTGAGTTTTACTTTTGCTATGTTCAAAAAACAAAATGAAATAATCAATAAATAAACAAATAAAAATAAGAGGCTGAAATAGCTTGAAGGAAACTGAGATTTAAAAATGATAATCAATATTCATAAAAACTCCTTTTTGCCAACTCTCACTTTCAACTGTAATCTTCACCGACCGTTATTACGTCTCTCTTTCAGCAGCCCCTCCCCTCAAAGACTATTCTGTGCGTCCCTCTTCATTCCTTTTCATAACAATCATTGTCCTCGTATACAACTGAATGCCATATGTATATTAATAAACTGTTTATAGACAAAAGTCTTCTATTTCCTATCTTGATTCCTTCACCAGACATGATAGACAGAAGCGCCGTCGATTGTGTAAATCACTTTTTTGCATTATTTTCGCCTCAAGTGTCAAACGCTTTGGGAATGTCCAAGAACAACATGTTTGCATTGTCGTTCTCGTCCATGCTCTTGATGGCCCATTTCACCATCAGCAACAGATTAATTAAACAGAATCTTCTCGGTACAAATTGATATACTAGCTTTCAGTAGATCTCCCAAGTTAAGCAAAGTTTAGCCTGACCAGTACAAGATTTGTGACCGCTTGTGAATATCAGGCGTTGTATGTAAGAGTACGTCGACAATTCTGGCAGCTTCTGCATCCCATTTGGTTTCCAGCTGTCTTTACCCTATACTGCCGCTGGATCAGGCTGGTTGGACGGAAGAGTGAGGCTGACTCTGCGTAAGCAGCTTTATTTTAAATAAACTCCCATCGCCAGTCATCCAGCATCCTTAAGATGATCAAATGGTCTTCCGCATTTCAACAGGAACTATTAGACTTTTGGATTTGATGTTCTCCCAGTCTCACATTTAAACAGCTGCAATAATGACTTCGTGATTTAGAAGATTGCATTTTCGTTTTAGTGTTACGCCAACTTTCGAATTAGGACTGTCATCTGCACTTCGGATTTTTCATTTACTATGGTTGAAAATATGTTACGTAACGGCGTGTAAGGTATATATATGTACGTGTATATAATGAACGTGATTATAATATGTTTTATTTGCCGCGTCTAGTGTTTCATAATATTCCTGGTAGAAGTGTGTATAACTGGTTACATATATACATTACACAGATAGATATAGTTCAGTAGAACATATAACATTTTATAAACAAACAGTTTCTATAAAAAAGGGTCGAAACATCTTTCTGGGGAATTACATCTTTCCAAACAGGACAACATTACCTTCATTTATCCGGGTCTTTGTTGACAAATCTGCCAAGCTGAAATGAACATCTATCCCAAGAAAATGACCAACAAGCCTCGAATTGTATTTCAGACAACTTCTTTTTGAAATGCGTTTCCATTGGAAGATTGCATGTGTGTGAGATTCTGCTTTTCCCCCGTGTACAGGGCCATATAGGCCCCGTCTCCAACGCTCCAACTCTCTCCGTTCATCTCTCGTGTTTCTAGTTCTCTCTAACTCTGTTTGTATATATTCAAACTCCTCCATTGTGCTTACGTCATTCGACTACACAAAGACCTTTCGTGTGACTTTCAGTCAAGTTTTCTGGCCAAATTTATTGTTTTTATCCCTATTTTGTTTATGTTCACCATATTCTTTTCTTGTTATTGTTTCTACGTTAACACAAATATTTTAACTAAATAATAATAATGTTCGTTATATAACATTTTCAACTTTTAATCATAGTCGATTTTCTAAATCGACTATCAGCAAGGCAACCCGGAGTCACATCGGCACAAATATCAAGGAGGGTTAAATGTTATCTACTGTAACAATAGAGAAGAAAATCAATTTGCACATGAGAAGAAAGACGGATTCAGAAAGACAGGCAGTTAAATTTTTGACAGCTGAGAGGGAAAGATTTGTTGGTGTTTCATTACGATGTTGATAAAGAGGTGTTTCGTTAATTTCTTTACGGAAATCACAGCTACGTCATCACTCCTACCAAACAGCACGAGAGAACTATCACCTGTGACCCTGTTAACGTAACCCCGAGAATACAAGGTCAAATGTTGATGATTAGTGACTCTGAAAAACTTTGGCTGCAGCCGAAACATGATGAACGAGGAAGTTTTCTTTAGTCGCATTCAGCGAGAAAAAAAGATGAAAGAGAGC
Source organism: Euprymna scolopes (assembly GCF_053919585.1). NCBI lineage: Eukaryota > Metazoa > Mollusca > Cephalopoda > Sepiida > Sepiolidae > Euprymna > Euprymna scolopes. Next base: position 196,834,524 of record NC_136484.1, read on the forward strand.
GAATGAGAGAGAGAGAGAGAGAGAGAGAGAGAGAGAGAGAGAGAGGGGGGGGGAGAGAGAGAAAGAGTGAGAGAGTGAGAAAGAGAGAGATAAAAAAGAGAGAGGTAGGGAGGAAGAGGAGTTACTGCTAATTATATTGATCGATGTATTGATTACTGGCTTAGCTATTCAGGGCAAATTTTATTCAATCTTGATATTTTTCTGCGGTAAACACTTGATATGCTTATTAGCATTTGTTTACCTTAAAATCTGACTTACAGTTAGTTTGCATAAGTATTTACATAAAATATCGATTACATAAAATATCGATTACATAAAATACGATCTATTTGAAACAAGTTTTAACCACGTCATTCTAAAGTTGATAAAAAAGTTCTTGCGGAATTTAACATTTTGATTTCAAATGATGTATTTTAAAATAAGTTTTCGTTATAATACCTTTACTTTATATATCATTTTAAAAAGCGTTTGTCGCTCTATCTAATCGTTTAAATTACGATTGTTTTAAAACATTTATGTCTTTTTTTAGAACAATAATACAACATGGAAAAAAAGCAAATTCTAACAATTTTCTTAAATAAGCTTGGCCGAAAAGCTGCTGAAACAGCTCGCGATATCAACAAAGCGTTTGGCCCAGGAAACACTACTAAACGCATTGCCCAATGGTGGTTTAAGAAATTTTGTGGCGACGATGAGATGATGAGCGTAGCGGTTAGTCGTCGGATGCTGACAACGAATAATTAAGAACGTTAGTGGAAGCCAATCCACGCACAGTACTTCACGAAGACAAGAAAAAACAAACAAACAAAAAGAAAAACAAACGTTGTTATGAAGTGTCATCTTCCCTTCTTTTACGCTACAAGAACGACCGGTTTTGACTTGTGATGAAAACTGAGTTCTTTATGACAACTGGCGACGTTCAGCTTAGTCGTTAGACGCTGACGAAGCTCCACAACACTTCCCGAAGTCAGAGTTGCACTAAAAAAGTCATGCTAACTGTTGGTGGTCTGCGACCAGTCTCATAATTACACTCTTTTAAATACAGGCGAAACCATTACGGCGGTGAAGTACTGTCGACAAATGGATGAACTTCATCGGAAACTTCGATAACAACACCTAGCATTAGTCAACAGAAAAGGCCCAGTTCTCCTCCACAGCAATACCCGATCGCACGTTGATAAACCGACCCCACAGAACGAATTTGACTAGGAAACTCTGCCTCATCTGTCATACTCTCCAACCCCCTCACCTACAGACTACTACTTCTTCAAGCGTCCAGACAATTTTCTTATTGAGAAATGCTTCAAAAACCTAAGTGATTTCCAAAACATTTCAACAACTTCATCGTCACTAGAACGCAAGATATTTTACGTTACTAGCATGAATAAGCAAAAATTTATAGATGCTAAAATCATTGTAAGAGAGAAATAGCAAGTGGTAAAAGAGAGCATGCTGAAATAACCAGGGAACGCATAGAATCGCAGAAGATAACAACTCGTGATTTTTGGAAAATCTATAATAGTGTAGTGAATAAAGGGCAATTAGTAATTCTTCCACTATCCAACAACCAGAAAGTCGTATGTACGGCAACCGAAAAAGCGGAACTGCTTGTCTGGCGATTCGCCTCCAACTCAAACAACTCCCTCCCAAATTTCTCTATACGGACATAAACCACACTTGATGATCTGAAAATCACCTCTTTTAATGTACTCGATATCATAAAAAACTTAGACACCTCCAAGGCGTGTAGGTCTTATCTCATCCCTGCCACAGTAATTAAGAAATGATCAGCTAAGCTAACCCCGGTACTTTCCAAACTCTACAACAAATGCCTTGCTGTATCTCGCTTCCCTAATAGATGGAAAATTGCTTCTGTGGTACCAGTACAAGAATTCTGATGAAAGGACCACCCCTCTCAATTATCGCCCTATCAGTCTCCCCACCCCCTCTTCGCTAAAAATCTTTGAGCCTTTAATCAATCAAGCACGAATCCACCACCTCGCAAAAACTAATCTTCTCTTTGGCAAACAGTATGGATTTAGTCAATGTCGTTCTATTGCATATATTTTAACAGTCATCTCTGAACTCATATACCATTGACTGGATAAGGCGGGCAAAATCAGGGCTGTAGCCCTTGGTATATCCAAGGCCTTTGACAAAGTCTAGCACGAAGTTTTGCCAATGAAAATTAAATCATACGATATAACTGGACGTATACTAAATATAATTAGATTCTTCTTAGAGAATAGGATCATCCAGGTTGTCATTGATGGACATAGATCCAGGAGTCGATCATTGGGCCACTATCATTCCTGATATTCATTAACGACCTCCCTGATAATATTGTGTCTGAGATAGGTATATTTGCTGATGATACAAAGCTCTAAAATATGCAAGAAGGAAGAAGGGGTGTATACAAATCTAAAACAATGGTAAGTTCCTTATAAAACAACCTCCAAACCGTAGTGGAATGGGCCATTAATGGATGGTAACATTTAATAATAAGACTAAGCTGCTCTCCTTTAACAATTACAAGATGCCTCTCCAACCACTGGTATCGATAACAAATAACACTTTACCTGAGAACTCTTCCTTCAAAGTCCTCGGCTTAACATTCACAGACAATATGAACTGGAACAAATACATTGAGGACATTGCGAAGGCTGCTGAAAAGAAGGTGAGTTCCCTCTTATGCTAGAAACTACTCACACCTGAGAGTATCATGTACTTTTACAAGACCACCATTCGCATACCATACATGGAGTATTGTTGCCACATTTGGGCTGGTGCATCTACTACTAGTCTCTCCCTCTTGGATAGGATCCCAAAAGAGTCTCCAATCAAATAGGTCCTACTTTGTCAACTAAGCTCCAACCTCTGTCCCATCGCTGTAATCTTGCATTCCTGTGCCTGTTTTTCAACTATTTTAATGGAATGTGCTCTGGTGAACTCGTTGCACTTGTGCCCCCGCGACGTACATATCCTCGACAAACCCACTTAGCAACAAAATCTCATCCCTTTACTTTTGAGATTCCTAAATGCCACAAATAGTTTCTTCTCTCGATCAGCTAGATTGCTTCCCTGGTCCTACTGATATGCAGAAATAACGTAAACCAACATCTTGTTAATCTTTCCTAGGCATGGTCCCACATTGTAAACCCTTATATCCAACTGACGATATGATTTGTTAGGAGTGAACATGAGTAAAAAAAAAAATGTGTCAAATCATCAGTTTCTTTAAACCAACCACAACGCAAAATGTGTTAATTTCCGAATATTCGCACGTAATATGAAAACACAAACATAACGGTTGTTTTCCCCCTTTCTGTGTTTTTCTTCAACATTTAACACATGTGCGAACATCCCTCACAAACGAGCACCGGTATCTGTGATGAGAACAGAGTAACGGTCACAACAAAGTACTATCTCGCACACAAATTAATAAATACGTTTTCATTGGCAAAACAGACACGCTAATATACGCACATCCACAATGCACATTCTTTTATACAGACAGTAACATTTAAACTGCATTGGCCGAAATAAACATGTCTACTCAAATTCTCAGTTCCGACAAAACATGTTTCTTCATCTAAATTTTTGTATGGGACTCCGAACTCTCAACCTTTATCAATCTATAAAAAAATATTTTGTGTGAATAGACTGTCATTTTTTCTTTTGTATAGCTTTTTATAGTAAAACAATAAAAGAATAAGTCTCAATTTTGGCTGAGCAAATACCGTGCTTTGGGGTAATTGCGCCATGTCCAGGGTTATTGCGCCAACTAGCTAAAAGTGCTCTTTTTTAGTTGGCGCAATTACCCCCGTATTTGGCGCAATTACCCCGAAACACAGTAGTTACACTTAATTTATTATGCCAATAATAGATTTCGTTTAGGATTAGTGTATAGAAATGCGAAATACTCTTTTATGTGCTAATGTTAAACGAAAATATCGCGTAGGAAACCCCCCCCAAACTTTTTAACACAACAACAAAAAGATTTATCTGGAAGAAAATTGGATAGTTTCCAAGTGATTGGTTGGTTGGTTGTTTTTGTTTTACGGCATATCACCCCTTTTCGCGTTATTAAATGCTGAATTCAAAGATTTTGAAGAAAAATTTTTTAATAGAATATATTTGTTGCTTTCAAGTCGGTTTCTATTTAACCCATAGTTGGGACCTTAACAGGTACCACCACTCCGGGTCAGAGTGGACCTGGGAGCAATGGTAATTAAAGGGAGGTTCCACACTCACCAAAGCCCGCAAGCTGGGGCCTCGCCACCGGATATAGTTTAAGGTCATATCCAGGACCAGTTTCCAAGTGAACAAGGAATTTTGTTAAGGCGATCACATGTTGTTTAGCAGTTATTTTCCATCAATACTAGAGCGTCCAGTGGACAGGGACAGGAGATAGAGAGAATAGATATCTGTCTAGTTACTACATTCTCTGCTGACCGATCGTGATTCCCAAAAAGAGATAAAAAAAGTTCCTTAGAGGATAGATGGAATGAATGCGCCATGTAAGCTGATTTGTCAGTCTTGTGCGCGCGTGATAAAATCAGCAGGCGTAGGATAGCTGACTAGCGAAAATATTAGCAGCAGCAGTCGTCTTAGTACATATGCAAATTAAACAAGTGTGTACGCGTTGACGTGAAGGGAAGGAGGAGAAAAAGGCAGAAAAAAATGACAGCACGTGGTCAAACAAAGGAAGCGATCGGAAGTGATTTGAGTTGTGCGGCGAGAAAGAAAAAACGCAGTGTGGTCAAAAAGGCGGAAAGGCAAGCGACGAAAGAGCGTCTCGACAGGCAAGTTTGACGCGTGAGTTATATTTTGAAACATATTAAAATGTGTTATTGAAAATTACGGGAATACATGCTTTTTGTATTCACCTAAAAAATACTTAGTCGAATTTTTATATCCTTCCTAGTTTGTTTATTCCTGCGACGGTACCAGACAATGTGTGCGTCTGAGAGGTTTGATATGTAGCGACGCGGTTAAAGTGTAACGGCCACGCTACAGTGTGACCAAATCGCTTAGCAGGGAAATTGATTCGCGAAAAAAAAAATGTTTTTATTTTATCTATGACTACAACAAATGTTGGAATTTGGGTTTGGGTTCATACCTAATATTACTCTTAGAAAAAGGTGAGAATCCGACAATTAAGCTTTCTATTAAACAGTTAATCACTTTGTCCTAATCCAGAATGACACTTTTTAGAGAGTTGGACTTTCTCAAATTTAAGAACTTTCATGAGGAGTTAAGTTAATAGTTTCCGATTTTTTCTTCTTTTTTTCTTTATTTCTGTGACTTTTTTAATTACCTCAGTTCGTTTTTCATACAGGTGATATACTTCATGGTCTGAACCAAAATCGAAATAATATAAACTATAAGATGTTAATGAAAATTGATTCTCGCATCGCCACCCCCATTTTGAACGTGCAATGTGAAATATTTTTCCGCCTTTTGTGTTCAACAGAACAGAAAAATAAAAAAAATAAAGAGAGAGAGAGAGAGAGAGAGAGAGAGAGAGAGAGAGAGAGAGAGAGAGAGAGAGAGAGAGAGAGAGAGAGAGAGAGAGAGAGAGAGAGAGAGAGAGAGAAACTAATTAAAACCTTACATTTTTCATAAATATACCAACCCACCCTCTGGCTTCGTGCTCATCATCATTGTCACACACCCACACACCGTCACGACCACCAGCAGCAGCAGCAGCTTTTACCTCTACTTTCATTCACCCCACTGCCTTCGTCGCCATGTCTGTATAAAAAGGAGGCCCTTGAAAAAGATGCCTCAGATGATCATAGATAGTTGAGCTAGCGTGGCCGCCGCCCGTTCGCTCAAAACAAAACAAAATTACGAAGAAAAACAGATCAACAGTTTCATTGGAGGACAAACAGATGGACATTTTCGTCACGTGCGCTCGTTCAGAATTCAATTTTAACAAAGTAGATTAACGACAACGTTCTACGACAACGTTCTACGATAACGTTCTACCAACAATTCCATACAATTCGTATTCATATATCAGCCTTTCTTTCATTTAGAAGTGTTCCCTTAAGCACACATTAAAGAAGAAGAGAAAAAAAAATCAGAAGACGTTAAAAACGTACGGACTTTGCGATATTTTGAAATCAGCCGCGAGCAAAAGACCCTGATTTACACAAGTGCAAATTTGTGGCAAAGAAATTGGCCTTTTCCGAAAGGACAAACCGGCAAACGTGTACGAATCATCGTAATTTGGAGAAATTTACAAAGAAAAAAAGAAAACATAATAATAAAAAATTAAAAGAATATATTCCGATAAAAAAATACAGATTTTCTCACAGAAAGAGGTTCTTTGATAAGACGCACACTGCTCGAAAGAAGACTGCGACTATTTCATTTCGAAAGGTGAGTGTCATACATTTTATGAATACTTCAAAATGGTGTAACCAACAATTCTTGTTAATGACCTAAGATTTATTTTTTACATACTCTTTTATTATTACGAAAATACAATTTTAGCATTCCCGATGATTATAATTTTCTGTAATATCTCCCTATATATCAACTTAGGTATGCGTATATATTTATATATATTTATAAGATTCACTTCTATATTAATTAAGCGATCTTTATAAATTTAGAACACAACTGTTAGGCGTAAGAATATGTTCACAATGTGAGCTATATTTAATTTAAAATCATTTAAGTTTAAACCTTAAATCGGAGACATTTTCTAAAATAAAAATCATCGAATGGATGTTGTTCCAAATTGAAATAAACATTTCAAACACATGGGCATCATTTTATGTTCACTTTAATCTTCGTAAACTGATATAAAAAGTGATGCTGAACTATTCCGAGAAAAAATGTATCCGTCTTGGGACGGGTATTCTCGTTTGGAATGGAAACGGCACTAACTCTATGCGGATTTAACCAGCTTCCCACAAAGGAAGAAGTTCCATGGAAGTATGAAAATTCACAAGCGGTTCTCAGTAGCATATATATGCCCGTTAGGGGAGATGACGACGTTAGTGTTTTTCAAGGAGGTTTCAACGTCCTCTTACACACAGCGCCTGAAATCCCCAAATTGATCGCCTATCTGGTACTGACTAGGCTCAACGTTGCTTAACTTCGGTGATCTAACGAGAACCGATGTGTCGACGTGATTATACCGTATCTGCTCGTTTAACATAAACTTTAAACAGGAATAGTGTTTGACAGACATAAAGCAGTTAACACGTGTTCTCAAGGGCATCTGGTTTGTTCACCATTTTTATGATTAAGCTCTTCCTCTTCCGTCCTTCATTCCTCCTCTATCCCTTCATGTTCCAATCCATCTCTTCATCTAACCATTTAAATCGTGAATCTTTCTGCCGAACTCGGGAATCTATACGGAATTTCAAACGGAACCTTTTATTTAATCCGCGAAGGCAGATTGTTCTCGTTTCATTAGTCATAATCGGGATGAAGTCTTATATAATCGTTGTTTTCGGAAAGTCTCCGAAGATTGTCACTTAAAACTGATTATCCATTAGCACTTTTCACAAAGCACGTGTTCATGTTGATTAAATAAAAGGTAGCATGAATTCCCGAAACGCACCTGAAGTAGATCGGCGGTTGCATCGACTGAAACGTTGTGAAAATAATACCCAAGATGAGAACAGTAGTCCGAATAATTCAAATAATATAATATTTCCTTTATTGAATACTTTTAGCGTTGATCAAAGCAAACAGAATCTCGGCCATTGTTGGTCTGGCTTGTTCGTAGGTGATTGAGGTAAGTCTCTGGTTCTATGCAGTTTTAAGAGGTTCTATGCAGTTTTACCAGATTTTTCCCCTCTCCTTTTGAGAAGGCTGCTCAGGTATTTTTGCATATTAGGTATCTTTTGCATTTTTGTGTATTTCTCTATGGGGCCAAATCTTAAAATCCCACTTTCTGACCCCTTTGTCACATCATCCCGACGTCATGTTTAAATTTTATTGAAAAGGATCAATTTTCAAATAAAATTCAAAATTTATTGCTTGAATCAAAGAATACAACGTTTAAATTAATGCCCTTAACCAATGAGTTTTCACTGTAAGCACACGTAAGGAAAATTTCTAGCAAAATGCTAATATTGGTTAACAATAATTTTGCTAAGTAGCACATACAAAGAAAAACATTAAAAGTGAAATGCATTTAAGTGACATAGATAAAGAGAATGAATGTAGAATGCAAAGAAAGGATATGATGAATAGCATCCAAATGCAGAATTATTCATTGAAAAAAGTTAATATGCATGATGCGTGCAGATTAGTGAAGTGTGGGTAAAACTGAAAGTTTTTGGTAAAATCCATCTTAAAAGCAAATTTTTACGAATATTAATCCGTTTCAATAATGATAGTATCTGATGGTAGAAGTAAGTTTCTTTGTTTAAAGTTTTTAAATTCAGATGATCAGGTTGAAGTTCAAAGAACCAAAGGCAACAATAAAATATAAAATAAAATGTAGTGTTATATATTTATAATTTGAATTGGATCTTTATAAACAATTCGTATGTATGTATTAGCAAAATTATTGTTACTTTTTTTTAATATTAATATTTGTTAATATTTTTGCTTGAAATTTTCCTCTTAGGAGATGAACTTACACTGAAAACTCATGACATTAATTTAAACTTTGTATTCTTTGATTCAAACAATAAACTTTGAATTTTATTTGAAAATTGATCATTTTAAATGAAATTTGAACGTATAAACTACAATTTTTATTTTCTCTATCTAGTATATTGAGCAATTTTATTTGGATGGGATTGTCTTATATGGATATTTCCGTCTAGTATTCTATAAGACTAGAAACTATTAGATTCACCAACCTGTAATCTAATTCATTTCAATACTTCAAAGTATATATATATATATATATATATATATATATATATATATATATATATATATATATATATATATATGTATATATATATATATATATATATATATATATATATGTATATATATAGGAAATTTATTACTGTGAGTCCAGAATGAGTTTACAAATTGTTTCAGCTAGAGGAAAATCCTCAAAGAGAGGGAAAAATCCAACTAGCATCATCAGAATTCATAGATGGACTAAGTTATAAAGTCAAATAGAAATGGAAAAATCGTAGATAAAGGGGAGTTAGAAAAGAAGCACTCTAGTCCGGTTTTTTCACCACTGGTAAATATATATATATATATATATATATATATATATATATATATATATATATATATATATATATATATATATGTATATTAGCAGGGTGACCCTGCGTTGCCCGGGATTGAATGATAATCAAAAATATTTCACACACCCACATTTTTATTGTCATCGAAATCGGTAAAATCGCCTATTTTTCAATCAAATCAATTGATTGCCTACTCTAGTCGGGAAGCCATCACGGTGCACCGGGATGAAGCTCACATGCCTCTTGCAGTGACTTAGTCAACAGTACATTGTAGTCTACATTGCACTGTAGAGAACTACTGTTGATTTTATGAATTATTTTACATATAATGGATTGAATTAGCGTTTAAAATGGAAAAGTCAATATCATGATTCAATTGTGCTCTAAAAAGAAACATTCATTTCGAAAGCACTCCTGTCATAACAAAAACTACTGTTGATTTTGTATGTCGAGCGTTTCGGCTTGTGTGATAATAAAACTTCTTAGACACACTTGTGATGTAAGGTGTTAACTTTGGTCAGAATCGCCTGTTCTTTCTTTCATCAGATTATTTCGATTATCGATTATCGATACTTATCGGATACATTTTGCTACAAAACCTATCTAAAAACACTGTCAAGTACAAAAATACCTTCGTGTAAAACTTCATAAAAATCAGTCCAGTCGTTTTCGTGTCTATAGAGAACGAACCCCAGACATACAGGCAAAGTTCCTTGCCTTATCTAAGCAATTGTGTTATGCAATTATTTAACGTTTGAGTTGAATTTTTAATACTAAGGTAGATGCCATTCAAGAATAAACATTTTTGAGTACTTCATTCGAATGATAACGCATACTGCGAGGGGAGTAAAAATGATGGTTGGAATAAGCAGAATTTGATTATTTAAGAGGACAGTTCTGCAAGGATTTGTTAAAATAGGACTTGAAAACGACATTGTTTTAGTCAGCTGGTAAACAACTCCTTGATATTGTGTTCCTCGGATGAAAAATAATTGGAAAGAAACATATTTGGTTTTAAAAGATTGGTTGTAGTAAGACGAGTTTGCCTGAATATTTTACAGAAGAAACCTTTGATTTTATTTTAGTCGAACACTTCAAAAATAACGAGAAATACTGGCAACGTCTGACACCAGTCGCAGAGTCAACCATGTGATTTTTGTCAATGTTGCCCGTATGCCAAAATTAATGCTTATTTTTATTACTCGTTCGCAACTCATTTGCATATTGAATTCACCATTACAATGTCCTAAGCTCTCAAACATACAAAAATAGTGTTTTACTAAAACAACAATTACTAATTTCGAAAACCTTCGGCGTTTTCACCACACAAGTAGAATTGATAACATGATCCGATTTTTTACTGTTAACCTTTCAGTTGCTTTTGTTCGACTGGAAACGACGATGAGGCGACTCCACCTCCACAGACAAGCGATCAATTATTTTTAGTGTTTCTCATGTTGATACACTTAAATGTAAATAAAGACACAACAAAGCAACAAATAATTGCTAGAGGCGGATTAATTGGTGGACGAAGTGACCCATTTTACAGCAATCGCTGACATAATCGATTCATTAAATCATTAAAAAACAAACGATGATCGCTTTACAATTAAACAAAATTATTCGTTTTAGATAAAAAAAAACAACCCTGCTTTTATTTGTCTTAAAACAATCTATCAAACTGTTTGTCTTTAAATATATTGAACTTTTTAAAAACATTAGTGACGCATGTAAGCACTAAAAACTGCTTTATTTTAGTTTTAAAGCAATATTTCAAAATGTCTGTCTTTAAATATATTCAACTTTAATTAAGCATTAGTGACACGCGTAAGCATTAAAAAATGATTTAATTTGCTTTTAAAGCAATGTTTCAAACTGTCTGTCTTTTAATATATGCAGTTTTTATGAACGTTCGTGTCACACGCAAACATATTATTTAAAAACAGCTTTTTTTTTTTTTTGCTTTTAAAGCAATCTATCAAAGTGTGCATCTTTAAATATATTAAGCTTTTATAAAACATTAGTGGCATATGTAAGCATTTAACCTGACAAACAGCAAACTGCAACTCCTTCACTTTAGAAGTCCTGAGATGCCGGAAAACTTTTTACTTTAACAGTTTCTTCCTCCAAACTGTTAGACTTTGGAATTCCCTCCCTTTTTTGCTCCGCTGATTGTACTAACATCAAGAAATTCAGATATAAAACGAACATTCCACATCTTAATCTACTACATAGCGCCTCTCGGGGGGCATAATCCCATATAGTAGCCCCTCACGTCCAAGTTGTAATATACCTTGTCTGGGTCCAAAAAGAAAGAAATCGAACACGCGGTTCTCATCCTCAAATACTTTTATCATTTTGAAAAGCTTCTCTTTGCGTGTCTATTAGGATTATTCTTTGTCTCGTTCTTGTCTTAATGTTTTTTCGAGATATCATCGTTTATTCCTCTTTCTCAAATTACTAATCCTATCGCAAATATAATCCTTTGCTGCTGATAATCCTTCTTAAAACCAAGTGTTTATTACTACAGTCTGCATGTTCAGCTTTTATTTCTAAATGCTTCGTCGTTTGTTTGCCCATCGACCTCAGCTGTTTTTTCTTTTAATTCGTAACCATTCGAAAACAAATCAAGCTATTATATATATATATGTGTGTGTGTGTGTGTGCGTGTGTGTGTGTGTGTGTGTGGTTTAATTTGTATTTTTTCAGACTTTATGCATCTGCATTCCCTTTCTTTATCTTTTTTCTGCTCCAAATTATTTTTTCATTCCATATAATAAATTTCTAGCATTTCTTAAGGATTATCCATTCGTATCTGAAGAATTGTTTAGTGGCCTTCCGCTACTCAACGAAACACGTGCAAGATGTACTATAAGGGAAATTCAGGCGTTTTTTTATTAACAAAAGAATCTAATTAAAAATTCCACTAACAATCATGACGGAGAATTAAGTGAATTTAACAACCTATAAACGCCAAATGCAAGCGCTGAGAGTCGAGAGGGTTTAAACAAGCGGAATCGTAAACGTTGCATAAACGCTAGTTGACTGCTTTTTTAAAAATTTTTATTACTCAGACAGTGTTTAACTCTAATATTTCTTAGAGTGGCTTAATAATAATCATTGTTTTTTTTTTAAATTAAATTTTCATCCCAAACAAGGCACAGTGCCATTTTGATGTACGGGACTACTATCATGGACCTAAGTTGCAGGGGTATTATGTAGGGTGTTGAGCAGCAAAATGTCTGTTTGCATTACACTTGAACTTCTGCATGTCAGTCCAGTTGGGGAAGCAGGAACCCAGAAGGGAATGCCAAAGTCTAGCAATTCTGAGGAAGAAACTATTAGAGTAGAAGGCTTTCTTACATCAATGGATTTCTACTGTGTAGGGGTGGGACTTTGCTGCTTGTCAGGGAGTATTTACGTCGAGGAGATACAAGGGCTTGTATTTCGTCGGAGCATCTACCATCAAAATACTTGTAAAACAGGCAGAGGGATGCAGCATCTCGTCAATGGGACAGAGGTTGAAGCTTAGATGACAGTTTGAAACCTTTTTTTTTTTTTTTTTTTTTTTACACAGTGATCACCACTTATCAATTCCCGGAAGCCACTCAGGGATAAGGGTTATTGCAAGTACATTACGTTAGTGTGGAGATTTGATGAAGTGTTTACTTAAGGGGGCGGTTCATTAGGAATTTGTTAACGTTGGACTTGAACACATCCAAGTTGTAGTCCGGTGGGAAGCAGGCAGACGGAACAGAGTTCCACAGGCGTGCAGTTCTAAGAAAGAAGCTTTGTTCATGGAATCCGCGTTTTGATTTAGGCACAGATATAGTGGGGGAAATTTTTCACAGTGGATTCAGCTAGACGGGTGTTTTTCGTGAAAGATTGGCGAGGGAGGGACCAGAGATTGGAGTTCAGACGAGCACCTGCCATGGAAATAACGATAAAACAAGGATAGGCTCGCAACGTCTCTTCTGTGGGAGAGAGGTTGCAGGTTGGCGCCTTTTTTTTTTTTAACCCTGTTCAGGAGTGAGAGACTAGTAGCGGATGCACTCCCCCAAATGTGACAACAATACTCCATACATGGGTGAATGGTAGCCTTGTAGAAGTACAGGATACTTTCAGGCGTAATTAACTTTCTAGTGCGGTAGAGGGAGCCTGCTTTCCTCGCAGCAGCCATGGCAATGCCCTCAATGTATCTGTTCCAACTCATGTTCCCTGTGAACGTTAAGCCGACTAGCGTGAACAAAGTACTTTCAAGTAATACACCTGTAACCATAGGTATTGGTGGTTAAGAAGGTTTCTTGTAATTATTAAAGTAAACGAGCTTAATCTTAGCAGCATTGAACGTTACTACAGATTGGAGTTTTTTCTTTAGGGTTTCCGCCATTGCTTTGGATACGTGTTCATTCCTTTTCCCCCGTGTGTGTTATAGAGCGTGGTGTTGTCAGCAAATATGCCCATCTCAATAACAATTTTATCAGGGAGGTCATTTATGAAAATCAGGAATAATAAAGGTCCGAGGATCGACCCCTGAGGTACACCCGTATTTATATTATACTAGCAGTTTAGCCCGGCTTTGCTCGGGCCCTATGTACTATTCATAACTTTCTGAGCATATGTATATATATATATATATATATATATATATATATATATATATATATATATATATATATATATATATATATCTTAAAAAGTTTGACTGATGTCCAGGTAACCTACACCTAAAATTTCAAGTGTTTACTCCCAAAATTGGCGGAGGAGTTTTGTAGAGTTTGCAAAGGTAAACTCTTTCAACTTTGACCTTTTGACAGCCAAATTTCGCCCAAAAACTGATTAAAAAGCTTGCTGCATGTTTGCATACCCTTAATGTAAAATTTCAAATGTTTAGACTCAACATTGGCTGAATAGTTTGCTAGAGACCACAAAGGTCAAATCTTTTGAATTTTTACCCCTTGGCAGCTCAAATTTTCGGCCAAAACGCAATTAAAAAGCTTGCCCTATGTCTGAATACATTTTATGTAAAATTTCAAATGTTTATACCAAAAATTGGCTGAGTAATTTCGTAAAAACCGCAGAGATCAATTTTTTTAAATTTGACCCCAATTTTGATCCCTTAACATTTCTTGTTTTGGGCCCAAATCAAAATAAAAAGTTTGATCCATGTCCAAGTTACCTACATCTAAAATTTCAAGTGTTTAGAATTGGTGGAGGAGTTGGTAGAGTTTTCAAAGGTAAAATCGTTGAAATTTGACCCATTGACAATCAAAGTTCTGGCCGAAAAACAATTAAATAGATTTTCCCAAATCTCAATACTCCTTATTTCAAATTTCGAGTCTGTAGACTAAAAATTGACTGAGTAGTTTAGTAGGGAAATGTACACCCACAGATACACACAGACAGACGATTTCATATATATATATATATATATATATATATATATATATATATATATATATATATATATATATATATATATATATATTATTTAGGCTCACAACCATTGAGGACAACCTAGATTCTTCTCTTATTTAAGAAGGATTTAATTATCTTGAGTATTCGTCCAGTAATACCATATAATCTGATTTTCATAAGAAGACCATCGTGCCATATCCTGTCAGGGGCCTTAGATATATCTAGGGATACTGCTCTACTTTTCCCCGCTTTATCCAGTGTTTGGTATAAACGTTCAGAGATTGCAGTTAGAATATCTGCAGTAGAACGGGCTTGCCTAAATCTATATTGTTGGTCGGACAGAAGTTTAGCAACTGTAAGATGATGGACTAGACCTTGATTAATTATGGACTAAAATATTTTGGCGAAAAGAGGGACGCGGCTAATCGGGCGATACTTTAATGGGTCAGTTCTTTCGCCAAATTTCTTGTAAACTGGTATCACAGAAGCAGTTTCCAGTAGTCAGGAAAACATAATTCGTTAAGGTATTTGTCGAAAATTTGGTGAGAACTGGAGCAACCTTGGCGGAGAATTTTTTAATAGAACAGCCAGGATGAGATCAGGCCCACATGCTTTTGAGGTGTCTAGGTTTTGTTTTAGATATCATATATATACATTATGGGGCATACCAAACAACAGACATAATTGCCAATACACACGGGTCTTCAATCACTGGCCACTTTATAAAACCTCGTCTTGTGCAGCGAACTTTAGCACGAATTCTTTTACAATCTTGAGTCGTGCTCGCTCATTATTTCATTTAAAGATCTTGGAGACTGTTCACGTTCGGTTGAGAAGGCCTTCCCCCTGAAGCAAAAGGAATGCCTCTTAGATTTGAGCGTGATTAGTCTCTAGAATCTTCGAGTAATATAACGTTGCTGTATTTCAATCGCTTCCCCCCATTTTTTCCCCCATACACAACGTAACGCAACATTTTTAGTTTTTACATATTTTCGATTCCCATTCGTGTTTTTTTTCTCTCTCAAATCCCTCGATACAGCTTGGATTAAGCGAGGGCGAAACCGGTCAGCTGACTCCCCCATCTTTTTCTTTCCTTCTTTTTATTCTTTTCACCCGATTAACTTTATTTTAAACGTTTTAATCATGAATTTTCGTCTTCCTTTCATGATTGCATTATATAAATTTTGTACCCCTCCAAGAATCATGATATATATATATATATATATATATATGCGTATGGGGAATAATTGATTTAAATGAACTAATATAAAAAGATAAACAGATACGAAATTTCTATTTATCTAAGCTATGTCAAATAAAATTCATAAATACAAAAATCACTTATCTATACATTTATATATTTTGATCGCAAAACATAAAAATGCAAGTAATGCCCAGTCTTCATTTTTAGATGAAAATAAAGGTATGGATTTAAAACTTAATAAGAAAATTAATATGGGTTAGGGATAGAAATAAAATAGAGTAAAATTGTAAATATAAATTTGGTTTAAGTACAATATTATACATACATGATTGCAACGTCTTGTCAGACGAGTGCCACTCCCTCAGATACTGAAAGTTCATAAGTCCGAAAAAAGACATATAGTCCTGCCAGCGAATTCAGATGCTTAAGCAGACATGACACTAAAGACGGTCATTGTTATACATACATATATATACCTTTATTTTAATTTTTTCCAGATACATCTGCCTTACTTTAATGCTAGGTTTATTTATGGTGTCTTTTACATTTAATAAAAACCCTTTCCAATATTTACTGATGAGGAAACCTCGTTTGATAAAAAACTATATGTAATAATTATTGTCCGTAAGTTGATGTCTACCACAATAAAAACATTGTTTTCCGAAACGAGCGTACAAATAATTGATTTTGTTGTTGTTGTTGTTCCTTCTTATGAAACGGATTTTTAATTTAATTATAATTTGATTTTTAAATTATCAATCACATTACTAAATATTATATTAGCTCTAGGATATTTATCTATCGAGCTTATTATATATCTAAATTACAACGAGCACTTTTTGTTTCCCTGTATTTTAATTAAACTAGTAATTTTACTATTACATTAAAATACACTCTGCTCTTTAGACTATTGTTCTAATCTCCTTTAATGATTCTAGTATTTTCCCCGATTCCATAGATTCTTGATTCCGATACAATTACCGAGTATGTTTCTTTTTAAATACTTAGCTATCGAGCTTTTTTTGCGTGTTTTCTTTTTTTTTTTTAATTTTCAGATTGTCTTAATAACCCATTTTATATATTCATATATATTTGCGCAAATAAATATTTATCAGGTAAAAATTAATATCAGCAATAGGAAAATTTGTTTAAACAAGAAAAAACGCGGTAAACAATTAAAGAATCGTTTTAGGCATCTGAAATTTTGATAAAAATTTTACGATTCCTATACAAGTTACGATTTTTCTAATTTCCAATTCTGGTTGTGTGTGTGTGTGTATATATATATATATATATATATATATATATATATATATATATATATATATATAATCACTATTGTCTATGCGTATAAGGTAAATACTCGCAGTTATAAAAGATAAAAAATGCTTGTTTTGAAACCAACATCTAAATTTAAATACTTATTATGCCAATGATAAACTTTCGACCATGTTCATACATAATTTTGCAAAATATATCTGAACACATTTCTTATCTTTTCAGTTGAGAATTTGGTACTGCTGACCAATTGTATTGAAAATGACCTCAAAACACGACCCACAGCTGCCGTTAAGCTATGCTGAATATTTGAAGGTAAGCAGAGGTATCGAACGCCGAGGGGCCAGAGATGGGGTAAAATTTCTGGCTTTGTTTGCTTTTGTTGAGCATGCGTATTTGAGAGCGAGCTTAGTGTCATCATGTCGCGTGCATTTGGTGAACAAGCCGAAGAAAATAGCCTCCAGTGAAATCAACGATTTTATTTGAAACGGTCGTTGTCAGATTCTGAAGCAAATATTTCACTGCTTTTTAAAGTAAATCAGCAGAAACGGGTCTCTTCTTACAATACCACCATTTCTTGTTCTTGACCTTCGGGTCGGGATCAAAGTGCAATATCTGTTCCGGCAGATACTGCAAGCAAAGACCATATGTGAGAGCAATCCCACATATAAGACCTTGGTCAATGTAGGGACAACCCTTCATACCAATTGTCACTATCCAGCTCCCCTACTCCCTGGGGAGTTGGCCCCCATTTCCCCTTCACTCCTCACTTTAAAAATCGGCCTTGTGCCCACTTTGCTCAGTGGGGGAGCAAATAAATACCTCAAAGTGTAGTATCTGTTCTTCAGATGCTGCACTTAAGATAATTTGTACCAGTCAATGGGGGGGGGGGAACCCTCTAAACTGGGACAATTATTATTTTTGGTAACCAGAGTGCCCACTTTTTGCCTACTTTTAGGGGAGCTGTTTTTACCCCCACATTAAAAACGGCCTTGTGCCTAATTTGCTTTGGTGGGGAAGCAAATAAATACATTAAAATACCACCATTTAATCCATTCTTCAGATGCACCCATTCAATCTGCGCGCTTAACGATGACAATCATATTTCAATGTAAGCGTAACAAGCGGGCGTAGCTTAACAATAATTTTTTTTACAGATTTATCATAATATTTGTTTATTCGTTTCAGTTGAAATTTGGACACTTCTGCATTTTAGTTTCTTTTTTGTTTTCGTTTTTAAAGAGTTCAACTAGGAAGAAATAAAAACAATTACATATTTTTTATCTGCAAATTGGCGTATAAGCTTTTCGTTGTTTTAATTTATTTCGAAATTTTTATTTATTACGAAAACTTTTTGTATTGTTTTCCAAAATAATTAATTAAAAAGACACAGTTTTTACTAGTAATTGTTTTAAATTATTTATAAATCTTAATTTTTTTTATTAGAAAAAATCACATGTTTTCGACTAATGGCTTTTTTTTTTTTACATATTTCAGAATATTCCAAATTTATTTTTAAAAATAACAAAAATATCCCAAAATGACTTTTATTTAATTTCGTGATTTTAATAAAAACAAAGTGTTCGTTTTGGGTAATTTTTTTTGGCACGCCAGGACGCCAGCTCGCCAAAAAGTACACCACGCGCCAAATTTCATTCCGTCATAAAAACAACTTTCTACAGAAAAAAAAAAATAATTTTACATTTTTATCTCGCGAATAAACATAACATTATATATTAAAAACTGCGTTTATTATTTTTAAAATCAAACAACGGAGTTGAAGTCAATATTTTCGATTGTAAAACAAAACTATTTTTTGATAGATTTCTGTGTGGCGTACTCATAAATTATTTTTTCTAAAGAATAAAATTGAATAAAGTTCATTTTTACAAGAATGTTTAGACATTTACCTAGCGAATAAGCATAAAAATATGTATGAAAAACCGCGTTTATTATTAAAAAAAAAAAATCAAAATTATGCACCGAGTATGAAGTTGGCTTCTTTTTTTTTCTTGAACGAAAATGACTTTGCTTGATAAAATTGTGTGTGGCGTACTCGTGAATTATTTTTTCTAAAGAATAAAATTGGATAAAGTTTATTTTTACAAGAATGTTTAGACATTTACCTAGCGAAAAAGCATAAAAATATATAGGAAAAACCGCGTTTATTATTTAAAAAAATAAAAATTATGCACCGGGTATGAAATCAGTTTCGTTTAAGAAAAAAAAACAAACAAAAACAAACAAAAAACAAACAATAAATAAGTGTTTTTTTTGTTTCTGTAAAAGTTGTTTTTATTACGGAATGAAATTTGCCGTGTGGCTTACTTTTTGGCGTGCTGGCGTGCTAAAAAAGAATTACCGGTTCGTTTTTAAAGAACGATTGTCGCCCCTTGTCCCAAGTTCCGAGTCGAACACTTCTAAAGAAAAAAAAAATAGAAAAACTTATGCAAAAATTGTCTTTGAAAAATAAAAGCCTAAATTTATTCAATAAAAGTAAAAAAAATAAAAGTCGAAGTTTAATATTTTTTATATTTTTTAAATAAAAACTTAAATTAAATCTATAAATTTTTAAAAAAATAAAAGCCTAAATTTATTTATAAGTTTTTTAAAAAATAAAAGACTAAATCTATCTATCTATCTATCTATCTATCTATCTATCTATCTATCTATCTATATCTCTCTCTCTCTCTCTCTCTCTCTCTCTCTCTCTCTATATATATATATATATATATATATATATATATATATATATATATATTCTATAATAATTACTAAATACCTACAGGCACTAGTGTTCATCCATTATTTATAAGTTTTTTAAAAATAAAAGACTACATCTATCTATCTATCTATCTATCTATCTATCTATCCATCCATCTATCTATCCATCTATCTATCTATCATTACTAAATACCTACAGACACTAGTGGTCATCCATTCGGAAATCATCGGTGCAGGGTTAGGTGTGTCAGAATTTTGGGGGAAATTTTGATACCCCTAACAAAAAACTGCGAATAAAATATTAAAAAAACTCGTAATTTCTCCTTATAAAGTTGGTTGTTTATTTTCTTTATGCAATATACTTCCAAAATAAACTATTAAAGTAATTTAAAAAATAATGGAAATATTCTTTTTTATCTTTTCAAAAACAGTGTTTACAAAGTCCCTGCGCGCCTTCATACAGCCATTTTGTTTATGTAATGAAATCAATTGAATTTTACGAGTTAATTTTTTTCCCCATTATTTCACTTTAAAAATCCATCCAAATTTTTCTATTGGTTCAATTTTTACGATATTTTAAGGTTCAATGTGAAATTTTATGCTCTTTTTAATAAACTGAATGTAATACTCTAGAAAAGGGTTTTTTAATTCACCCCCCTATTTGAAACGTCTATTAAAATGAAAATAATTCATTTTCTCCCCTCAAATTTATATATTACAAATTGAAGATAAAAGATCAATAAATAAAATAAGCTAATTTAAAACAAAAAATACAGTTATTTGCAAATTTACTTGTAAAGTCCAAAGTTTAAAACCTAAAAAAAAAACACGTTGAATTTTTTTAAGTGAAACCTTATAATCTTCTTATACTGCACAGAAAGTTTCGTTTAATTACGACAATTATTTCTATTTCATTCAATGTTATTTTTATATATTAAAAAAAAATCAGTTCATAAAGAAAAAAAAAAATATATTAAATCAAAAACTCATGTATTTTTTTGAGAAAAGAAAAAAATTCCTGGATTGTTTTTTTAAAGGCAAAAACTTATGAATAACATTTGACTAGTTATCATCTATGGTAACACATATTTTTTCACGCACAAGGCTAGACGGCTAACGCGAACGTATGATTTTTACGTCATTCTATCCCTCCGTAGTTCAAAACAGGATCAAACACCGCTTCGGCGTTTCGCTAAAACCGTTCAAATGTAAGACAAAATATCAGTTTCACTGTCTAGAAAGATTGGCTTGCAGACTAAATGACGTAGTCAAAGTGAAGGATCGAAAAGAAGAACGTTAATTTTTTATAGTGTTACACGACTTAAAAAGATAAGAATGTGAGGATGAGAATTCGTTGCAAAAAAGGATTTTTGTAAGTTTAGTCCTAGCAACAATTCTTAAACTTTCACTTGGTTTTCGTGAATAACGCGCGTAAATTCGAAATCCTTCGAATATGGGAATTATGTGTGGGTTATGTCCGCCAAAAACACACCGTAAGGGACACCGAATTAGTTAATGGACAAAGCCAACAGTTCCTCTGTTTTCTGTTGAAGATGAATAGATAAAATAACAAAAATTTGAAAAATGCACCCTCCATAGGTTACGACAGAAGTTGTAAATAGTGACCTTTTGATTCGTTATTTTTCATCAAATCACAGGGTCTCTAACAACTGACTCCATTCAAAATAATTTATAATAGCCTAGATAAACCTAGATCTTTTCTAAGAATTTCTTTCTTACTTAAACTAGCTCATGCAACATTTCTTGTGTCATTTAATAGTAATTCTATATAAATACCATTGAATAATTACTTCACTGTGTGTGTGTTTCTCACACCTACTTACACACTATTGTTTTAATTTATTTATTGCTAATATTATTTGCTATGAGTAATAATACGCTACCTGAAAGCTCTTCGTTCAAACTCCTCAGCTTAATATCTATTTTGATGGAATGTGCTCTGACGAACTTAAAGCATATGTACTCCCTCGACGTTAATGCCCTCGACTAACCAGACAAGCAGCAAAATCCCGCCCCTACGCTGCAGAGATTCATAAATGGCGAAAAATCTTGTACTCTTATAGTTTCTTCCCTTGGACTGCTAGATTTGGAATTCCTTCCCTGGTCCTTGTTCCCCTATCTGTACTGACATGCAGAAGATCAAGTGTAACGTGAAATGACATCCTGATGCTCAACTCCCTACATAGTGTCCCTGTAGATTTCGCCCAAACGTCCAAGTGGCACTGTTCCTTGTTTGGGGTGAAATAAAAATAACATAAACATACAATAGTGTAAATTACCTCAAATTTTTTATACAATTAAAAAAATAAATTTACTATAATGCAAAACAAATCATCCATTTTTATCCTTTGCTAATAGTTGGCAATGAATGAATTACTTTGTAGAATTTCGAAACTTGAACAGAATTTTGAAGCATTTCAAATGTCAAATAATAGCAAGTAATTTCTGGCTTTAAAAGTCTTAGAAAATCCTGATGTATTAAAAGATTGGATTCTGGAATTTACATCCAATAATTCTGGAATTCTGGAATTTACATCCAATAATTTTAGAAATAGATTCAAAGCACATTGTTTGGGTCACCAATGTGAAAAGATAGAAGATGATCAAATGAAAAAATGCCAAACTGTATCCATACAAAAGGAATTAATTCTATTAACAATTTGTGAAGGCAATAAAAATTCATTAATTGTTTGGAGTCAATAATAACATTAAAATAGGAGTAAAGTGTTGGATCTGTATATATCAACAATGTGGACCTGATCTCATCCCCGTTACAAGATACTTTTTAGGTGGTGCGTAAAATAGCGATAATAAAGACTTTAATTAAAAAAGAAAAAGTGAGGACGAGAATGAGCTGGCTGTGACGGGCATGCGGTCGGAGGAAGGAGAAACGCTAACAGGTAAATTGAACATGTGGCAGCGAGAGAATTTTTTAAGTGGTGCTGGGAGTAACGGAAATAAATGCTTTTGTTAAAAAGAGAAAAATGCCGACCCGGATTTTAATTAATTTATTTATTTCCAGTTTTATTTTTATGAATTTCTAAAGCAAAATATAAGGGTAACGCTACAAACAGATGCAACAATAAAAACTTAAGAACTACTCTCTTGCACACAAGTTTATACGTGTTCTCACACACAAGTTCAAGACTTTCTCACTGATAAAACAGGCACGCTAATATAAAATGCTTATACTATTTATACACACTGTAACTCGCACGGCGTCAGCTAAAATGAACATGTATACTCAAATTCTACGTACAGACAAAACGCCTTCTTTCAACTGAAATGTTCTTGGGATACTCAGAACTCAAGATTTATCAACCCTTCATTTTTTTATTGTTTTAACAAATTGTATATAAATTACGTTTTGGTCCCAGACAAAAGGAGGGTGGACCTGTAAATTCACTCTTGTCCATTCACCCGTTCGTCTGTCCGTACTTTTTTTTTTAATAACTACGCCTTAGAATGTTTTGAAAATTTGCTCAAACATTAGAAATGATATGAGTAAAAAAGTAACTAAATTTGACACTTTTGTGCTTATCAAAAAAAAAAAAAAATGATACCTTGGATTTTTATAAAACTTTCTGAAAAGTTGTAACTCACTGATTTCTATATAATTTTGTTGGTCTATACTTCGCGATAACTCTTAGGTGTGCTCCAGGGGCTCTTTTAGGGTTGATAAAAACACTCCATTTTTTGGGACTATTTTACCATATTTGTCCAAAAATTTCTGTGTATATCTATTTAACAGGTTTGCTTGGTGCTGAACTCAAATTAAAAACTCCACAATAATACTTGCAAGATCAGCCTGTAATGCCTATGAGTTCTCATTAATCGCTTAAAATCGTTTCAAATGATTTTCCTTATATTAAACAATAAAACTGCTTAATCAATTTACGTGATTTTTAGAATACATTTTCGTTCTGTCACATGTAGGTACAGCATAAAAAATATGTTACTAGGTCTTTTAGCCAGCAAAAAAACAAAAAAAACAAAAACAAACAAACAAACAAAAAAACGTTTTCAGGGCGGTGTTATATATATATATATATATATATATATATATATATATATATAGTTTACGATGTAAGATGTCAACCTCTGCCAAGAACGTATCTTGGGCCTGTCCATTCTATTAAAGCGATTGTCTACGCGCCGGTTCACTGGCATCAGACAACCTCCTAGCCATGATGTTAGGGCGAATTGAAACACGTGAAACGCCAAATCTAGTTGGACTTGGATAACCGATGGGTGGACACGTGACCCACATTAAGCAGAAAAGCAAAGCAAAAAGCAAAAACAACAACAAAAAAACAAAAACAAAAACAAAAAACAATACAACAAAAACAATGCAGGCATTCTTGCCATCGTTTCAATTTCATTGTTACCTCCAGCCTCCATCACGTTGTAATAATTGTCGCATCAAATATGTTGCCTCGACGAGTCTGCAAAAATGTATGAATAAATAAATGAATTTTTTAAAAATAAAAAAATAAAAAAAAACAATACATGGATGACGCAAACCAAGGGGAGACAATTCTATTCTTTCATTTCTTTGTTTATTTGATGAACATCCTTTTTTTATTAAACCACGAGAAATGTGCGATATTCTTTGTGATTTGCATATTATTTGAATGCTGAGCATATTTATCTCCAATTCCTATCGCAAAATGACATCATTTCATCTTTGCAGCCGATTTGCATTGGCATTGCCAGCATCAATCAAACC
The DNA here is from genome assembly GCF_053919585.1 of Euprymna scolopes. Lineage (NCBI taxonomy): Eukaryota > Metazoa > Mollusca > Cephalopoda > Sepiida > Sepiolidae > Euprymna > Euprymna scolopes. The sequence goes on from NC_136484.1 coordinate 196,859,089, forward strand.
AAGGGACATTTTTGAAATGTCTGAATCCGCATCTGCTGAAATAAGACAATGTGGACGAAATCTTTGTTTTTGATTTAGTTGGCAAAATTCAGGGGCAACTCCAAGGTTCAACCTAAAAAAAAAAATACAGAAAAATATTTATGATATACGTACCTGTCAAAGAACGAAAATGTCATATTCCAAAAATCACTTAAATTGATCAATGAGCTTTATTTTTGTTAGCTAAGAAAATCATATTTTACCATGTTTAGCGATTAGTTGTATATCGTAGACATTACAAGGCTGATTTTGATCATTTTTTCTTTTTAAGAGGAAGGTAATCAGTGATAACTTTTAATAATAGCGGAGCGAGTCAGACTCTCTTCGCTACCTCATCCAATTTGAATTTTTTAATTTAAAAGGAAAAAAAAACTTGATAAATTTACAAGATTTTGTGGTACATGACTTGTCGGGTCGTATATCATAAATACTTTTCTCTATTTTTGTTTTATTTTTAATTGGGTTGAAATCTGGACTTGCACGGAAGTTTATATTGTTATAGTTTGAAACTTTGACAAGATACGTTCATCTGGAGACGAAATGGTGCGACACAGATTTAATCTCTCTCGCCTTCCCTTTCCATCTCTTCCCCTTAGACCCATACAGACATTTCTATAGGACGCATTGTCTGTCGGTGTGGGCGTAAGTTTTAAATATCATTTTCGTTGTTCTGCCACATCTGATTTTTGAAATAGAATTTTCATGGTCTGTCAGCTTAATTTTGACCAGCCAATCAGATCAGATCAGGACTGCCCATCTAGCTCAGGCAAGTGGAGTGTTACTGTTGCAGTGCGCATATCCACTTCTCCAGGTTATTGACTGTTAACCGCCAGGATCACGCTCTGCCAAATACTTTGCCGTGGTTGGAAAACTGTTTGGCAACCCGTGGCACTTAAGGAGAGAAGACTAGGAAAGAAGAGGGAGAGGGAGAGAGGGGGGACGGAGAGAGAGAGAGAACGAGAGAGAGAGAGAGAGAGAGGGGGGGGGGTAAATTGTTGTTTTTGGCTTAGCAAAACATGATTGAGTTTGAGAAAAAGTAGTAACATCAATGTTCGGTGCATATTGCGTCAGGAAGACGGTACCTTTAGACAGCCTGATCTAGTGGCATCACGAATTAATTGATCTGACAACTAAATAAATGGTGTTTATTTTGTCAAGTTAATGGTTTAGCTATGAGGAGCCATTTCAGTCATGTTTTTGTTAATATTTTTTCAGTTACAGTTGAACGTCGATCAAGACGTTCTTGTTATTTTTGTTAGGTTGATGACAAATGTGTTTCATTTCAACCGCAAAATGACGCTGTCAGCTTTTTTTTTTTTGTGAAAGTGTAATGCTGATAATTCCACATTGTTAGTATATACAGAAAACTGACTGTTCCGGTTTATATATCAGGTGGGGTTCGTTCTTCCCCCAGATAAAAAAAAAAAAACTCAATCTTATGAAAACCTTGGTGGTCATCTGTTTCAAATGTAAGTTGAATAAAAATTTGGCAACATAGCAACAATTTTTTTTATCAATTGCTTATCCTGAGAAAATAGTATTCGACGCAATGTATTTACCGTGAATGAGGAAAGCCAGCCTTGGTGTCTTAGTCAATAAAAAATAGCCTGGATAGACCCTATAAGTAAGGACGTTTTGACCCGGTTGTTTCTGTTAACTCTGGTTGTCTTTTTTGCAACAGAACTGAGAATTATTTTATAGGCAAAGGCTGAACTTCTCTTTTTTCACAAAAATATCATCACCTTTCATATATGTTTGGTTCTCCACAATTTTTATTATCGGCATGAAGTCGGCTAAATGTGACTTATTGCTCAACGATCAATACGAGAATTTCTCAACATTACGAATATTGCTAAGAACAGCAATATTCGTAATTTTAAATTGTATGCAGATCAGAGCCGAGTCATAAGGTTACATATAATTTATTGAAGAGCGAATTTTTTCTATACTTCACAGAGCATGGTGTAAGCATTAACAGAAGATATTAGAATTAGAAGGCATGAGTATTAATATGCGTAGGAAGAATATATATATATATATATATATATATATATATATATATATATATATATGTATGTATATGTATATATATAGTAGTAATTTATAAAATATATATGGCGATTAAGCTACACTGAATATTCGGCGTTTCATCCACTCTAGGATTCCTCAGGCTTATGCGCGAATTCTGTGGTTGTTTATTGTTTTTATATGGTCCTCTTCTGTTGAGGATTTAGTTAGCCAATCAGCTTTCTAGTGTAGCTTAATCGCCATATATATTTTATAAATTACTAACTAGCTCTACCTACGTATTGAGCACTTTTGAAGTAAATACTTAAAGTTTACGCATGAATCTATACTTTCGTATATTAATTTTATGTGAGTAAATGAAGTAGTTATACTTAGCTCCTAAAACAGTCGAGCACTCCCAAAAGAATTTATTTCACCACATTAAAAATAGATATGGAAAGAGTTAATTTCGAAACATCGCTAAAAAACATCCCCACACCCAGCAAGCATATCTATATTATTAAATTAATCAAAAGAAAGATGAACTAATACGCCGAATGCGATGGCGTGCAAATTTCTTCCTTAAAAATGAAAACGTAAACAAAAAAGAATCCTATGGTTTTAAAACCCTTAAAAATGCGAAAACAGTAGACCTTTTGATAAACTTTGAAAATGACCTTTGAAACGTAATTAAAAACCTAGAATTCCACAATCAACCTAACAATTTCCAACGGAAACTACACAAAATCGTTAGAAACATAAACAACTCTAATAAAATCTTTGTAAAAGCAGATAAAACCAGAAACTTTTACAAAATAGATAAGCAAGAATAAACAAACCAATCACAGAAAACATTACAAAAAACTACAAAAAACTGAATACAAACGAATGCGATTACATAGATATAATAAATACTGAAAGTAAACAAATTACCGATAAATTCAAAATTAGCGATAAAGTTGGCAAATTGAAACCTAGAGAGGCATACATTCTGCTTAAAGACCACAAATGGGACTTTAATAATAATCCCAGCACCCGCCTGATAAACCCAACTAAACCAGAAATAGGTAGAAATAGGTAGAATTAGCAAAACAATACTTTCTAGAGTAAACAAACAAATCAAACAAGACCTAGAACTAAACCAGTGGACTAATACTACCGAAGCAATCACCTGGTTTAAAAATATAGAAAAAAAAGATAAATGTACGTTTATACAGTTTGACATCATAGACTTTTATCCCTCGATATCCGAAGAACTTTTTAACATTGCCCTAGAATTTGCCGAGGCATACACTGACATATCCTTGGAGGAAATCAACATCATTAAAAAAAAATGTAGAAAATCAGTTCTAATAAATAACAATAACCAATGGATAAAAACTAAAATGAAAAATTCGTTTGATTTGGCGATGGGTGCCAGGGATTCTTCAGAGGCATCAGATCTTGTGGGATTATTCATTCTATATACCCTCACAAGCATATTCGATACTACGGATATCGGCCTATATAGAGATGACGGACTAGCTATAATAAAAAACTCCAACAAAGTCAAGGGAGAAAACTTTAAGAAAATCATACACAAGGAAATGAAAAAATTAAGCCTAAAAGCAGACGTATCAGCTAACATAAAAATAACAAACTTCCTGGACGTCACGTTAAACTTAGATAAAAACACATATGAACCATACTTAAAAGATAACGTTACTCCAATTTACGTAAACCCTTAGTCCAATCACCCACCATCAATTATAAAACACATTCCTAACTCGATCGACTCAGTAATAACTCAAGCGATGAAAATGCATTTAACAGGTCAACCAATATCTACGAAACAGCCCTAAAAATAGTGGATACAAAAATATCGATATCAAATATAAGCAACAAAACACCAATAACTATAATAAAATTAAAAATAGAAGAAAAAGAACTATAATTTGGTATAGGGCCCCATACTATCAAATGTTAAAAACAAAACTTGGCAAGAAATTTCTAGATCTTATTGAAAAACACTTTCCCGCAACCAACCCCTTACACAAAATCTTCAATAAAAATACCTTAAAGTTATCCTACAGTTGTTGCGAAAATTTAGAGATGATAATTAAAGCACATAATAACAAAATACTAAATAAAAACAATGTAAACAACAACAAAATAAACAATAAAAAAGTAGACACCATGACAAAAATAAAACTAACACTAGTAGAAATAATAATAATAATAATAATAATAATAATAATAATAATAATAATAATAATAATAATAATAATAATAATAATAATAATAATAATAATAATAAACCAACCCCGGACAAGAACAACCATACTATAAATAAAATACTAATAACGAACAAGATAAATGCAGCTGTAGACACCGCACACTTTGCCCACTTCAAAATAAATGTCTAACCAAAAGCATAGTTTATCAGGCCACAATATTCGCGAAAGAAAACCCGAATAACAAGAAATATTACGTAGTTATGACTTCCTTAGATTTCAAAACTCGATACTATGACCACAAAAGTACATTCAACAATAAAAAACACCGTATAAAAACAACACTAGCGAATATATACTGGGAACTCAAGGAAAGCAGACATTCGCCGGTAATAATCTGGAAAATAATAAGACAAGCTACCACGTGTAGGGACCTAGACGACCCATGTAGATTATGCCTTCATGAAAACTTTGCTATCCTGTACTTTAAATAACCCCAACATCTACTAAACTGTAGAAGAGAAATAGCAAACAACTGTGTTCATAAGATAAAATTTACTCTACGATAGGGATACAAAATAGTTTTAAAACTAACAAAAACAATTGGAAATAAACAAATAAATAAATTAAATAAACATGAATATACATAAACGACCACACATATATGTATGTATATATATATGTATATGCATATATATATGTGTGCATATATGTGTGTACTCATATATATATATATATATATTTATATATAAACTAACATTAAAACAATACCACTAACCTAGATTTAAAACAGATCAAGAACTAAATATCCAGGCTAAATAGAGCACACACAAAGAAACAGGTCAACCAGAGGTCAAATAGGCCTTTGTCCAATAAATGCATTCTCATTGGCTGATAGGAAGGGCGCGGTGGATACTAGAAAGCTGATTGGCTAACTAAAATTTCAATAGAAGATGCACATATAAAAACGACAAACAACCACAGAATTCGCGCATAAGCCTGAAGAGTCCTAGAGTGGATGAAACGCGGAATATTCAGTGTAGCTTAATCGCCATATACATTTTATAACTTACTAACTAGCTCTACCTACGTATTGAGCACTTTTGAAGTAAATACTTAAAGTTTACGCAGAAATTTATAATTTCGTATATTAATTTTATGTGAGTAAATTAAGTAGTTATATATATATATATATATATATATATATATATATATATATATATATATATTTATATATATGTAACTGTGCATGTGTGTCCGTGTAAAAGAGAGTTCTTTCCTAATACGTCCCGAAACAACCTATTTTTTTGCAAATTTCACACAAAGGTAATTTATATGTCTGCCAGTGTTCTTTTTCATCCGATGAGTATTGAAAATCGAAAAAATCCTATCTTAAAAATAGTCTTTCTTATAGATATAAAAAATTACAGGGGAATATTTTACGTTACACCGGCCAAGGGAGATAATTCTCAGAAAATCAAGGTAGATTCAATTCTCAGCAAATCATTTCTTTTTAAAAAACAAAACTACTGTCATCTGGAGATTAGTTCCGTGGTAGGGTATTCGACCAGAAATTGGATGATCCCCCTGTTTAATCCCGGGTGTACCTCACCATTTAATTTTAATTTTTTTTCGTATTAATGGGTTCAATCTACGTTAAAACAAGAGGTACCATTTACAATCGCCGCAAATCATTTCTTCGTTTGGATATTTTAAAACTAAACATAAATTAGAAGTGACTTTTCCAGAGCATTCATCGTCAAACCAAAGCATCAGCTGCGTGATATTGTAAACAAACACAAACGAAATTTGATGAACGACATTATCATTATTATTATCATCATCATCATTTTTTATTTGTATTGCGAATTAGTTCACCAGGCAAATTATTCCTCGTAATATATAATATACAATAGATGATTGATTCTATAATGATACATACGCAATCTGCATAAATTAAGATATCATGTTTAAACGTTTTGTACGACGGGGCAACGCCGGGCGTCCAGCTAGTATATATATATATATATATATATATATATATATATATATATATATATATATATATATATATATATATGTTTTATTTTTATTACCGTTTTATCTGTTCAGTTACATATGTTTCGGTTGACGGACCATATTTACGATCCAGCAGCCTCGTCAGACCTTACAGAAATGGCTATTATTATTTGGAAGAGCGATTTTAAAAGAAATATGAGAGAAAAATAATACGAGAGAAAAAAAAGATTTTTTTTCTCTCGTATTTCTTTTAAAATCGTTCTTCCAAATAATAATAGCCATTTCTGTAAGGTCTGACGAGGCTGCTGGATCGTAAATATGGTCCGGCAACCGAAACATATGTAACTGAACAGATAAAACGGTAATAAAAAATAAAACGCATATTTGCTCTGCTCTTCAGGTTTTACTAATTACCATTTTTACCAAATATATATATATATATATATATATATATATATATATATATATATATATATATATATATATATATATATATATATATAAGAGAGGGAGAGTGAGGGGAGGGAAAGTGAGATGTGTGTGTTTTTATGGAAAAATATTCGGAATAAGTTCAAACATTGACATAATAATTACATAAATGATTCTGTGCTATGAAACAGGTACTGTCAAAAATTGAACATTTTAATATGCTGAAAGAAATAAACGGTAAGATGGACAACATCTTGAAATTTGGAATATGGACCATTTAACACATACACATACATATATATTACACACACACACACACACACACACACACACACACACACACACACACACACACACACACACACACAAACAAAAACAAAAACAAAAACAAAAAAGACACAAAAATTATCCATCGCACGCCATCGTTATTCTCTCTGTTCTCTTTGTTATCGCGAAAAATTTAAGATTTTATATTAAATTTAATTTGTATTATTATTTATTATTTGTAATTAATTTAGTAGCATTTTGTTTTTGTTTGTAAGAGTCTGTGGATTTTTTTATAAAACAGAAGTATTGCATATAATTATTTTTAGAAACACACGTTTAAATTATTTATTTAAATAGGAGATAATAGTAGATTTACCTCAATCATGAATAAAACCGAAAGGGCGCTTATGTAATTTACCTGTAAACCGAATTTAGAACAACGCATTAAAGAAAAATATTGTACCCATTATTGTTCTATACAAATAAAGTGGACACATATGTTCGTCGATGGCTTGCGAAGTTGACCGTGATCATGCAATTGTTTTGTGGGTTCGAAGATGGTTGGTTAGACCAATTCAAGCTCTGAAGTATTTTCCGCGTGTTGGACACCAGTGAGATAATTCTGTATAAGAGATGTTGACTCCTCTGTCTTTTCTAATGCCACGTTTTCTTTTCCGCCCTTTATTGCATGCGGATTTAGCAATTGTGGTCCCTTTGTGAGTTGCGACACGCCAGGAACATTTGTCTTGGGTTAGTTTTTCCCATGAGTTAGAATACAAACCGAACTGTTTAAGGGAAACCCCCAGATTGTCCTTGAACCGTTTCCGCTGTCCTCTTGCGGGTCTTTTAACTTTGGACAAATGTATCGTTCGAATCAAAGCCGTCAAAGATAACAAAATGTAGAACCTAAGCGACTGAAGATTTAAAGGCGATTCGTGAAAGATGAGTCCATGTTTAAAAGAAAAAATTAAGCAATAAATGGATTAAGTAATAAATTACAAAAAAAAGCAAATATATTGTAAAAAAATATGGATCAAAAGTAAAAACGAAAACATTGGCTAGTCAGAATCAAATATTGATTTCTCAGATTAGTTATCGATGATAAACTTCAGAAATTCGACAAGAAAACTATATATATCAGAATAACATCTCAACATTTTTTTTTTTTGAATTCTTACAAAGCTGTTAAATGGATGTGCATTGAAAAGAAAAGAGCCAATGGATTTCGGCAATTTCTAGTGGAAACAGAAAAAGAAGAAAACTATTAAATAATTTTGAAATGCTTCCACGTATTGTAATTTGTCGGGGTTCAATTTGAAATAGCATTTTTGTTGGTCTGTCACACATACGTTTGTAAATGACACTATTATTGCCAAAAGTGCAGATTGCACGCACACATCTTAAAACTGGATCCGATTGGTTTATTTTTGAAATCATTAAACCTATTTCTCTGGGCAATGTTTAAAGGTCACGATTAGAGAAGAAATGCGATACATATTCTATATAGTCATTTAAGATGGTTTTAACTGTGTCTAAATATAAATGCAAAAAAACACTCAACTAGCTACAATCACTATCCACAATTTCTCCCACTCTCCATTTGTACCTAAATCTAAACGCAGATTCCATGAACAAAGCTTCTTTCCCATAACTGTCCACCCGTGGAACACTATTCTGCTGGCCTGCTTCCCAGTTGAATACAACATGGTAACCTTCAGATTCAATATAAATAAGTTCTTATTGAACCGTCCCCATAAATAATCAAATTCTATCCACCTTACATCATTAACGATTACTAAACTATCACTTTACATTCATTAACCTTTATCCTCGGGTGGCATTCGGGCTTTGATAAGTAGTGATTCCCAAGTAAAAAAAAACAAAGGGTTGTTATTCTTTTGCTAAATATTATTAATTTATATCATTATTATAAAATATTAAACGAGAAATCATTTTGTGTTTTATTTTTAGATAAACACGACACCAAGTCAAATTTGGTGGTATTCAATTTCCATTTAGCTTATTTGCGTAATCTTAACAGATTTCAAGTGTGTTGTTCTCAAATTTACATTTGTAGAAGGATTTTATATGGAAATAATTCTTCATTTAGTAATATTTAACAAAAATAAGAATAATAGAGTTTTTCTCGCGTTATTCTCTGATTGCAACCTTGAAACATTTTTGTGATTATCGTAAAATTCGGATTTTTTCTCATATAAAAATATGTTTAAATAAATCTAATATGAAGAAGCCAGATTCGTTATTTACGATTTTCTTTTCGGTCATCGACGCGGCCGACAACCAACAAAAAAGGTTATTATTCTAAGCACGTGATCTTCGCCGCTAAACAACAAATTCAAACTATCTGTTAACATTTCTATTCAATACCTAAAAGGTTTCATAACACTTGTGTAAAAAGCAATGAAAATACCACGGACGTACATCACTAACAACGAACTCATCACAATAATCACGTGTTTCTTCTTTCATATATTGGGTTTGGGTGCGGCTTGAGGTGTATGAAGAGAGGTGGTTGTCACAACGCACTGGCTCTTCGAATCACCAACCGGTCTTTTATATCACGCTGACTCCTCTTGTAAAGCCGACCTGTGACTGTCTTGTGACGTTTGCGAAAAGCTTCGCTTTAGAATTAGAAATAAGTGTGTTAATTAGTATCCACGTATGTGTGTGTGTGTGTTCGTAATATATATATATATATATATATATATATATATATATATATATATATATATATGGGTGTCTCTGTATGTGTTTATTGTGTGATAATATACCATTTGCGAACATTTTCTACTCTTTGCACATGCCAATCCCTTTTAAATTAAAAGTTTTATGTTTTGTTAAAACATGACAACAGAGTATAAATAAATAAATAAATAAATAACAATTTTGCTATATTTCAAAGTTAAACGTTTTATTCATCTTAGTAAAAACTTTTTTCAAAATAAGAACTTTGCTACCTTTTCATACATATATGAATGAATATAGAGACTACCTACTCCTTAAACTCTTTTAGGTTTGTAAACCAATTTGTTTGAGGCACCAGCTTTGCCAAGGCTGTCGACCACTCTCCCCCATTTTTTGGTGCCATAACATATAAAATCAGTAGCGTAAGTTTAGCATAGGAGTTTTTCTTTTTCTAGATGGATGACCTGACAAGATCTACAAGTCCATCACTACCGAGAGGAGTAGCTCCACGTCTATGTTCTAAATCAGGTATTTCTACACCCCCGCATGAATAGTTAGGATTAATTGAAGTAGTACTTTAAATAATAATAATCTACTTAATAAATTTACACTCATCCGCAAAAAAATAAGACAAAATTAAAGATAGGTTCCCCTCTCGTTATAACGAGAGGGGAACCTATCTTTAATTTTGTTTTAATTTTTTGCGGATGAGTGTAAATTTATTAAGTAGAAAAGTGTAAACATTAAATCAGTAGATTTTAAGGAAGAATAAAATATGGTTATAAGGTTGTGTTGATATATACATTAGTATATATAGTATAAGTATTGTGTTGATATATACATTAGTAAACTTAGAATAAGAGAATAAAAAATTTAAGTACGATTCAAAATGACATTAGAATTAAAAATTATTTTCCATGCAAAAATACAGCAGTACGGTTGCATACATGTGGAAATAAACAAATTAGTTTTGAACAAAATATCAATAAAATACAGTACAACTTAATCAAATATTTGCTAAATAAAGAAAGGAAAAAAGAAAAAGCAATTTCATTGTGGCCATTTCATCCAGATACCTTACTGACAGCTTGCTTTAAGTAATAATTTCGAGTAGTCGACTTTATTTATAGAATGGAAAATGAACTACAATTCGCATTTAAGCAGGAGGGATGATTAATTTCCTTTTCTTCTTTTACTATGAGAATTCATTTGTTCATTTTATTGATTTTTAGTTCAGAGACTCAAACTTAAAGGCGGTAGAATTAGTTTTGAACAGAATATCAATAAAATACAGTGGAAATTTAACAAATACTTTAAAGTAAAGAAAGGAAAATAAAAAAAACACACTTAACGATTTTTTCATGGCTATTTCATCTAGATAATTAGAAATTTTCAAATTTCTTTCGGATTTGAAGAGAGTTTTAATAAATATTTTTAATTAATAAATATTCATTATCTAAAGACATATATGTTTTATTTTCACTAACAATCATCATTTGACTATATATATATATATATATATATGCTAACCGCACTCGGCCACGTCTTGCTGTGGTTCAGTTTGCGTATTTGCCCCCCCCCAAAAAAAAACCCAAAAGACAAAATTTATTTATTTTTCAGAAAGAATTTGTGTCGCAAACTTTATAGAAAAATATCGGCAAGTTAATTAATACAGAAAATAGTTTATGCACTTATTTATTTATGGACTGTTATACTTGACAATGTGTGAATACGTAAGTAAAATCAGAATGAAAGGTAAATGAATTTTTTTATTTTGTTCTTGTGATAGCAATTTTTCGTAGCGAGCCCCATGGTTAAAACGAACACATGGACACAAAAACACGCAAGAGAAATAATAATCAGAGAGAGAGAGAGAGAGAGAGAGAGAGAGAGAGAGAGAGAGAGAGAGAGAGGAAATAAAAATGCTGTAGGTAGTGTTGAATCCATAAAATGTTTGGGTTTTTTCGACATAAAAAGGAATGTAAAAATCAAGCGAGCGAAAGAGAGGTAGAAAGAGAGAAAAAAGAGAGAAAGAGATAGAAAGAGAGAGAGAAAGAGAGATAAAGAGAGAGAGGAAATAAAAACTGTTGTAGATAGTGTTGACGCCATAAAATGTTCGTATGTTTTGTCATAAAAATGTATAAAGCGAACGAGAGAGAGAGAGAGAGAGAGAGGGAGGGTGAGGGAGTTTTTTTTATCTCAGTAGAAAAAGAAATCTAAAAGCAATTGAGCGTGTGTGTGTGTGTGTCTGAGTATGTGTGCGTGAAAGAGAGAGAAAGAAAAAAACTGTTGTAGATAGTGTTGACGCTGTAACATGTTTTTACGGCATAAAAAAAGAAATGTACACAGCAAGTGAGCAAGTGAGTGATAGTGTGTGCGTGTGTGTGTGTGTGTGTGAGAGAGAGAGAGAGAGAGAGAGAGAGAGAGAGAGTAAAAACTGCTGTAGACACTACTGACGCTGTGAAATGTTCGTTGTTTTATCTTCAGCATCACCGTGAAATGTTTTTTTTTTCCTTTGGCATAAAAAGAAATGTAAAAAGCAAGTGAGAGAGAGAAGTAGAGATAGAGAGAGAAAGAGAGAGAGAGAGAGAGAGAGAGAGAGAGAGAGAGATAGATAGCGAGACACAGAGAAAGAGAGAGAGAGAGAGAGAGTTGGAAAATATATACAGAGAGAGAGAGAGAGAAAGAGAGAGAGAGAGAGGAAATAAAAAATGGTGTAGATATTGCTGACACTGTAAAATGTAAGAAAATGAACGCGGCAATTTACTAAGAGGAAAAAAGTAGGTTTCATTGTGGCGTCATATTTGGATGGTATATTAGAGTTCGTTGAGCATGCGAATACCATTAATCCGGAATATATGAATTGTAAGCGCTTAGCCAATCAAAATGAGTGGAATTAGCCTGGGGAAACTTTATTATTTTTGAAAAGGAAAAGATTATGTTATGTCTATGAGTTTATGATCCAGTTACGAAGGGTGCAAGCACTGTATAATGTGTATATTTCCTCCCAGTAATGATTAGGGGCGGTAGGAGGACTTGATATTTCGGAGGAAAAATAGGAACTACTTCCTGTAAAGATGTTTGCGATTGTGATGGTGTTGCTTCTAGGATGAAATATAGGATTTTATCATAATGACTAAATGCATGTAAAATGTCGTTCTAAAGTGTCAACTTTAAATTGAAAATGTAAGTTTAGTAAACCAATTCAAAACAGTTACTTTTTTAAAAAAATTCAAGACAGTTACTTTTTTAAAAATAAACATTTATTTGTTTATAAATCAAACTTTTCGACGATATTGCGTTTTCTTCAGGATTAAAACAGTTTTTTTCTTTTTTTCCTAATGGCACAATGCCACTGAGAAAAATAAGATCCGTGCAGTGTTTTTCAACAGTGATTTTTAAATGTATAAGCCAGGAGAAACACGAGGTAGCACATGATATGATTAAAAGTGTATGTTTGTAGGATGTTTTGCCGAATGTAGCTCATTTAAAGGAGTCGTCGTAATGCCTAACCCACCACGGTCTCCAGGCGAGACCTTCACCTAGAAATGCGCCCTTCATAGTGTCACGTAATAAACGTCTGAAGACCAGTTTTATCCTGGCAATTCATCTGTCATTCGCGGCATGTTTTAGTGCCTTTCTCAATAATGCTCCACACATGAGCAACAAAATCCAACCCCTTCACTATAGAGGCTCCTCGGTGCCGAAAAACCGGAACTTGTGCTTTACTATGACAGAACAACTTTTTTGTTTTTATTTTGTAGATCGCAGAGCGGAGGAAAACAATTCAATTTCTGAAATTTAATTGTTGTCCCTTGTTCTGCGACCTTCAAAAGGAAAACAGAAAAGTTGTTCCGTGAAACCTTCTCCTCTAATAGTAGTTTCTTCTCCTCAGCTGCACACTTTCAATTCCCTCCCCGTTTCCTACTCCCTTGACTGTACTAACATGTTGAGATATAAATACAATAGGAACAGACATTGCGCTTCTCAACTCCGTACACTGTATAACTGTAGATATGGTCCCAAATATTAACCCTTTACGTCCAAGTAGCAACATGTCTTTTTTTTACGAGTAAAAAAAGTTCATGATCGTTTTTCTAAATAAATGAGTAAATAAATACTATAAGATGGAATTATCATAAAAATAAATATCAAAAAGAGAAAATTAATCCAAAATGAAGTCTTTTTCGACCAAATCAATCGAGTTGGGGTATGCGGGATTACATTCTTTGAAATGGGTTTGGCACTTGCAGTTCTGTACGAAAACAAAAACGAAAACAAAACATACAAGGTGGTTAAAAAACATATGTAGAAAAGAATGAGTCCTCTCCTCACAAACACAAAATAATTACGATTCTTGAAACCGGTATATTATTATCATCGTCAGGGTGCGTCCCACTCTTCAAGCATTCTTGCTTTTTTTTTTTTACCCTTGAGTCCTTCACGTGACTTCTCTAGCCACCCCACCTTTTCAATCGCGCTCACCACCCATCACTTTCATCTGAAGTCTGGAATGTATTCTTTTGAATCTTCATCTAGTCGCACCCTCACCCTAGCCAACCAGCTTCTTGTAACCAGACAACCAGGTCGAAATTATCCCGACCCCCAATTTCTTTTTTTTTTCTCACTTCAAACAGGACCGGCAATACCTACCAGACAATTACCTCAAGCTCTGGAAACCAGAGAGCGTTACAAATTTAAAACACACACACACACACACACACACACACACACACACACACACACGCACACACACACACACACACACACACACACACACACACACTATATATATATATATATATATATATATATATATATATATATATATATATGCAAGTACGATTTATTTCATGTGTAGTTTCTTTCAATGTATTAATATTCAAAATTTATTGTATATTTTGTAAATCTCTCTCCTCTGATGAGAAGAATTGCATTTTTCAAGACTGCAGAATAAGGCTTGCAAGTTTATTTGTTGAATAATTAAAATTTTGTATCCTTTCTTTACAGTTTTATAATGTTTTTTTTTAAATTTGAATAAATTTTCATATTAAGATTTCTAAGGATTAAAGTTAAATTCTGTAGATTAAAATATACATAAAAATATATTCAAGTTAAGTATTTATTGTTTGAAACAAGGAGTATATGCAAAAGAATTATATTTATTTCCTTAATCCATGGGTTTTTACATAATGGTTCATATCATCAGAGGAAATGAAATGCAATTAAAAAAATTATCAGTTATGAATAAACATATATTTTGCTCATCAGCACATATATTGAAAAGGTTATTAAAAAAGCATTCAAAAGTCATAGACAAAGGATATCATACAGCCTGGGCAATCCAACGTCAGGATGAGTTCAATTATCTCTGGGATATTTATACCATGTCGTACGGATAATAATCCAAGGGAAAGATTAGAAGTAATAGACTGATCCGTTACATTTGAGACAATTGAGGAGATGAAAGCAACTGTGACGAGGGTCATTGACATGCTCATACAAGAAGACTTCCAGGAGACCTTCTAGAAGTTGTTGGAATTGTCCACCAAGTGCATGGCAGTTAGCGAAAGGGACTAGAGTTTCATGTGTATACTATCAATAAAAGTGTCCAGATGGAAAAGTCTGGAAACTTATTTTATACACGTCCTGTACACACACACACACACACACACACACACACACACACACACACACACACACACACACACACACACACGCACACACACGCACACACACACATATGTATATACCAGAAAGAAGCTTAAAGCGTTTATCGTTTTCCGCTTTAGCATAACATTTTTTATGAATTCCAATAAATAATATGTGCTGAAGATGAAAATCACAAATTCATCAATTGAAGCACACATAAACATGAGAAATATTTTTGAATACTGATTTTTAAAGCATAATTACAAAATTAATCATGTCATACATTGGGTACTCTACTGAACCCTCATAAATTCTTCAAAACTTCAAAAAGATTAATCTATTCCTGACGAGGAATCCTGACGAATTGGAAAGTATTCAGACTTATAATAAACATGACGATTACATCAGCCAGTTCCTGTCAGAAGTGAA
This sequence comes from Euprymna scolopes, assembly GCF_053919585.1. NCBI lineage: Eukaryota > Metazoa > Mollusca > Cephalopoda > Sepiida > Sepiolidae > Euprymna > Euprymna scolopes. The sequence continues at coordinate 196,874,850 of NC_136484.1, forward strand.
TACTGTTATTCGGAAGTTAGAAAGGATCAGAAATAGAATTAATAGACAATAGACATCTATTTAATTTGATGAAATATGCTTAAAAAAAAAATGCTGCTTGCAAATGCATACTAGTGATAGGATGATTCCAATATTTTTCCCGATTCTGATACAAAGACAGATTCTGTACCAAATTCCGGATTCCAATACAATTACCGATTCTGATTCCGATTCTTTATAAATCTCCAAATATTTTACTATAAAAATTGTTATTTCGTCCCGATTACTGTAAAATCACATCTTAAATGTGCATATATTTTCTCAAACGTAAAAACACACTTGTGAGGGGGTGATCTAGAGATTTGGGTCTTACTAGAAGTTTAAATCAATAAATATTTATTATTTTATTATTACTACAAGCAATCAGAGGCGTTTTATAAAAACAAAATAAAATAAAATAGAATAGATAATTAAAGGAATCGGTTTTAGCATCGGAAAATAGGCTAAACTTTTCCCAATTCTGATACCAATTCTGACACCCGCAAAAGTTCCGATTTTTCTGATTCCTGATTCCAATTAATCGTCCCAACACTATTACATACATACATACATACATATGATGATTGCAACGTCTTGTCAGACGAGTGCCACTCCCTCAGACATTTAAAATCCATGATTCCAAATGTCTGAGGGAGTATCTATACAAAGATGATGTTACAGAGTCTTAGCTTTGTACGACAGCTAAGTCTCTCTCTCAGTTCAAAATGTTGAGATCCAGCAACAAGCAAGAGCAAGATAGCCAGCAACAAATTAAACTGCAGACCAGCTTAATGCGGGTACTGGTCTTCCGCTTTATGGTTTTTTAAATCAGAGATTTGCTTCTCCTAGAAAGGTTGCCTTCACCACGGCTTACGGGAGCCCTCTCCACCCCAATACACATATACACACACACACAAATATACACGGTGCTAGTTGGCTGTTGACCCAGAAAAAGAGTTCATTCGCCCTTTGGAAGGTCTTGTTTTTAATCCTTCAGGGAGACTAGTCTGGTGGGGGAACCAGTTTAGTCGCCGGTGACCCGACCATGAGGCAGTAGCATATGACATGACCTGACATATAACATACATATATATATATATACATATATACACACACACATACATATATATATATATATATATATATATATATATATATATATATATATATATATATATATATGTTTTATAGTCAAGTTTACATTGATGGTCAATTATTTTGCAGAAATCATTGGATGAATATTTATCTCCAATATTTCTTTATTATTTCTGAACTCATAAGTATTTTACTGTTTTAGGACCTCAACAGATAGGGGAAACAAGAGGAACAGCTTTTAGTCGACACTAGTATTAAAAAAAAATATATTTCAAAAATTACATTTTTTTAATACCTCATACTGCAATATATTGGGACAGAGTTATTTCCCTTACTCCACAAATTTTAATGGGATTAATTAATGTCCTTTAAAATAGGGGGCAAACCTGCTTACTGTTGTTTTAAGTTACACAATAAAGAAAGCGTAGAGCGATCATTTTTTCTGTCTTAACCACAACTTGATTTGTAGCATGTATATTCAGTATTCGTTTGTCATTATTCATGCAAGGTGTTACTGCTAGAATATAATAATTGGCGATGAAACATGAATAATGCAGAGGAATAAAAAACAATATAAAATAAAAAATAAAAACGTAAAAAACTACAACCCAACGAACTGGAGTAAAAGTGTTGCTGTGTCTGCAAGGAACAAATAAAATGACATTGTTAGGCACAATTAAAGAATGGGGCAGTGCGGAAAAGGAATGGTCACACTATATTGAAAGGAATTGTACTAACACTACTTGGCCGAAACTGGTTAAAAATGAAGCTAGATTGGAACTGGTTGAAAGTGAAGCTAGATTAGAAAGCCATGTTTCCTTTATATCAGGGAGATTCCATCAAGGTTGCAAAAGATTCTTACAGAATTCGATTTGGTAGTCAGTGAAGAAATTGGATAAGACAGTCTTTTGAGTTCCAAAATTTGTTTGGCAAAACCAGTGCCTTATGCCATAAAAGCAGAGCAACTCAAGGAATTTACTAAAAATTGGAGTACTCTTGGTGGGCTGCCCCTATTGCTGCAGTTGTCAAAAACGACAAATGGAGTTAAATGAAGAAACGCTGGAATTGCTAACAGTAAACACTTACCAAGGATTATGCTAACCCACCAGATTACACTTTAGAGTGCACAATGCCAAGGTGATTTTGACAAAGGAAATGGACAAGAGTTTTTCACTCCCTTTTGCAAGGTGCGTGTGGATGATATCTTAATTTTGCATCATGAAACCCAATTACAGGAGACTAAACCAGACATATTATTTCTAAGCAAAACTGGCATTGAACAGACTATTTCCCTAGATGAGTTCATAATTACAGGAGACTCTAATTTAACTTCCAAGTCTGACCCCCAAGATCGCCATGGGCATGGAATATGTACTGGTATTAAAGATGGCTTTCCATGTGGTAGGACATCTCCAGAGAAGATCCTAACTTACCCTATATGTGCTTCTGGGTTGCATTTGCTCAAACTACTGTGTTTATATTTGCTCTCTATCGCCCCCCTCCCCACAACAGCGGAGTTACTATCTTTAAAAGCATATCTGAGAAAATTGACCACGCCCTATCTACTTATCCTTCAGTTAATATTCATGTCTGTGGAGACTTCAATGCTCACAATGTGGAATGGTTAACTCACTCAAACAGGACCGATGATGAGGGGAAGTTCTGTCATGATTTCTCCATTGCTTATGACCTCACTCAGATTCTTCATGAAGCCACCTATGTGCCCAATACTGACGGGCAGTATGTAAGTCTCCTAGACCTTTTTCTCACAACTTGCCCTGAACTGTGTTCAGCTTCCATTCTGTCTCCACTTGGATCTTCTGACCACTTGATTGTATCAGTTAAGATAAAAATAAAATGTAATAAGTCCTCAGACGTACCTCTCCACTGTACAATATATCGATACTCTATGGCTGACTGAGATAGCTTCTGTACATTTATATCTGATCTACCTCTGCGTTCCATGTTTAAAAATGATGTGTTCTCTATAGTATCAGACTTGACGGAATGGTTAATTGTAGGTATAGACCGATTCATACCCTCAAAAAGATTTCAACAAAAACCTTACAGCCAGCCATGGTTCTCTCCAGAATGTGCTGCTGCCATTGCCCACAGAAATCACTTTTCCCATTGCTTCCAACATAATAAATGCACTGAGACTAAATCTGCTTTCAAAACTGCCAGCAACCACTGTAAAAATGTAATAAAGAATGCAAGAGAGTTGTATGTGTTGAAAATGAGTGGAAGTCGTTTAATAAAAATGTGTGGACACATACCTCATCACCGGAGCCTGCGACATCCAGAAAGGTTTTAAAAATTACTATGAACACATTTTGTTTGACGAAATACTAAGACGCACACAATGTGTGTGTATTTTATTTACAACATGGAGAACCGAAGAGTTACAATAAAAGGGGAGAGAATCCCCACAGTAAAAGGGTTTTGGAAAGGGGCAGATAACCCTATAGCAATTGAATATATATCAACACTCCTCCTCAATTGCTGACAGTCTGCATTATAGTTTATGGAGTCCCAAAAGTTCCCTGAGCCTTACAAACTGTGTGCTTCCAAGTCCTTTAGTTAGCAGGTCGGCTACCATCTCTTTACTTAGACAGTATTCGAGCTTAACAGTTTCCCGCTCGACCAGTTCTCGAACATAGTGGAACTTTATTTCCACATGTTTGGCCCTTTTATGATACTGTGGACTCCTTGCCATACATATGGTTGACTGGTTGTCCTCATATATAAGGGTTGGTGTTACTGGAGATCCTAGCAAGGCACTTTGAAGATTCTGCATCCAAACAGCCTCCTGTGCTGTACTTGCCAATGCCATGTACTCAGCTTCGGCTGTTGATAGAGCAACACAGGTTTGCCTTTTGCTTCTCCAGCTGACTGCCGCACCACTCAGCTTAAAAACATATCCAGATGTTGATCTGCGATCATCCAAATTACCAGCCTAGTCAGCATCGGAGTACCCCAGGAGATTGGTGGCTTTCTTCTTGTCATAAAGTAAACCATATCCTTGTGTACCGTTTAAGTACCGGAGGATATATTTCACAGCCTTCCAGTGTTCCATTGTAGGTTGAGAGCAGAATCTCGAAACATTTCCAATGGCATGAGCAATATCCGGTCGTGTCCTTGTCGACAGGTACAATAGGCTCTGAACTGCAGACTGATACAACTCTTTGTTGACCAGTTTACTTGTTTCCGTTGCATTCGTCAATTTTGTTCCGGGATCAATTGGAGTAGACACAGGTTTGGAATTCTCCATCTAGAACTTTCTCAAGACATCTGCTGTGTATGTAGGCTGTCCAATCCATATTTTTCCTGCTTCGGGATAAATAATCTTCACACCCCAAAAATGGTGTAGTTTTCCCAAATCTTTTATTTTGAAAATCTTTGATATCGCTTTCATGAAATCTTCAATAAGACTTGTGGATTTACATGCCACAATGATGTCATCAACATAAACAGCTGTTATGAAAATGTCTCCTCCTGAAGATTTTATGTAGATGCAAGGATCGCTTTCCAACTGTTTGAAGTCCATCTTCTTCAGCTGACCATGCAGTGCATCATTCCAACATCTTGGGGACTGCTTCAAGCCATAAATACTTCGCTTCAATTTACAGACAAGATGTTCCTTGCCTTTAACTTTGAAACCCTCTGGCTGCCTCATGTAGATTTCCTCCTTCAGCTCTCCATTCAGGAAAGCAGTGGCTATGTCCAATTGATGCAGCTTCAGATCATGCTGTGCTGCTAGTGCAATAACTGTTCGCACCGATTCAAATCTCACAACTGGGCAGAAAGTCTCGTCATAATCGATTCCTTGCTTCTGAAGAAAACCTTGAGCTACAAGTCGAGCTTTATAGTGTTCCATATTACCATCAGCATCGTATTTTCGCTTGAACACCCACCTGCTACCAATAGTTTTTCGTCCACTGGGCAATTCCGTCAAGTCCCATACTGTATTAGAATGTAAGGAAGAAATTTCGTTATTCATTGCCTTCAACCATTCATTCTTTTCAGGACCAGAAAGTGCTTCCTTCATGATCAATGGGTCATTTAAGTTATGAGCCACGTAAACCCATTCGCCATACGGATCTGGGGTTTTCTTTAGCCTTGATGATCTTCGGGGTCCTGTTAGCTCTTGTGGGTTGTCTTCATCATCGGAGCTATCTTGGTGTCCAATTTCTACCAGAGATGGATTTACAATTTCTTCTTTCTCCTGTTCAGCTATTGAACCTGATTCATTGAAGATGACATCTTTGCTATGGAACACTCTGGATTTTCTGGTATCAAAGAGTCGATACCCTTTTATACCAATCCTGTAACCAAGGAATTTGCACTTCTTTGCTTTTGAGTCCATTTTGCATTTTTCATCCTTCGGTACATGGACAAAAGCATCACATCCAAAAATGCGTAAGTGTTTCACATTAGGCTTACGTCGCTTCAGCACTTCATATGGTGTCATACCTTCTACTGCATTTGTTGGGCTCCGATTTCTAATATACGAAGCCGTTGATAATGCCTCAGCCCAAAATTTCTTAGGCAGCTTAGAATCCGATAGCATTGATCGAACCATCTCCACCAATGTTCGGTTCATCCTCTCTGCAACACCATTTTGTTCTGGCGTTTTTGGAACAGTATACTCGTGCTTAATCCCCTCCTTCTTCAGGTAGTTTTCAAATTCTTTTGAAGTATACTCTCCTCCATTGTCGGTTCGTAAAACCTTTATATTTTTACCAGTGAACTTTTCCACCATAGTTTTCCATTCACTGAATTTTGGGGGGGCATCTCGTTTGTTTTTGAGCACATATATCCACACAAATCTGGATTTGTCATCAATGAACGTGACAAAATATTCGGCACCACCAAGCGATTTTGCCTCTATCCTTTCACAAACATCGCTATGCACAATTTCAAGAAGCTGAGTTGCTCGCTTTCCTCCAGATTTTGGAAATGATGAACGATGATGTTTTCCATCCAAGCAAGGCTCACAAAACTTAATTTCCTTGTTTATATTATAGTCAAGGCCAGTAACTAGTTGGTCCTTTACTAGTTTTTGCAAGTTCTTTTCTCCAAGGTAGCCAAAGCGTCTATGCCAAATCTCCTACTTTGTGTTACCATCTAAACAGGAGTTTGCTGCATGGGTTGATTCATTTATATCAGAACAGTTTAAATAATAAAGGTTCCCAATTTTGGAACCTGTAGCCACCACCTTTTGCTTGTTATCTAAAAATTGACAATTTGAGTCACTGAAGATACAGGTTTTTCCAGATTTAGTGGCTCTGGACACACTCAAAAGATTGTAGGACAATTTAGGAACATATAAGGTGTCATACAACCTGCATTTCTGGTGTTTCCCGTCCGGTACACCCACTTTTAGCTCTATTGTTCCTGTTCCTATTGCCTCAACTGAGAATCCATCACCAAGGGTTATTTCCTCAGCTACATCCAAGTTTCGAAAGTTAGAAAATTTTTCAATATCACTACACATATGACATGTGGCTCCAGAGTCCACAATCCAGTCACTCCTTTTTCCATTAGACAATAATGCATGATGTGTAAAAAGTCCAATACACTCACCCTCACCAGAGTCGCTGGAGTTGTCCTGTATTTTCTTAGTAAAGAAAACTTTCTTTCTTGGAGGGTTCGACTTAACATTCTTTGTTTCAAGTAAACGGCAGTCGCGTTTAATATGTCCATTTTTTCCACAGTGAAAACATTTAGGTCCCCGTTTGTTGACATGATGTTTTGATGTCATGGCTTTCAATTCCGTACTGTTAATTTCCCTCTCTTTAATTTTGCTTTCTTCATGCAACAAGCGTTCAGTCACTAACACCCATTTAGGAACGTCCTGACTTGCTTCAAGTGCTGTTACCAACATATTATAATCGTCTGGGAGAGTGGCCAGAAGGTGAACAACTCTATCCTCCTCGTCAATGGAATCGCCAATGACAGCCAATTCGTCAAATAATTCCATCATAGTCTTTATGTGTTCATGGACAGAGTCGCCGTCTTTTAATCTAAGGGAGTATAATTTTCTTCTCAGCGCTAGTTTATTTGCCCATGTTTTCTTTTGAAATTCGTCTGCCAATTTCTTCCATACAACTGCAGGGTCGTCAGGGTCTCCAATTAAATACAGTAGTGAGGTTTCTACTGAGAGCACAATAGTCGCTAAAGCCCGGTCTCTTCTCGATAAATATTTCACGTGGGATGCTGACTCATTTCGTTTGTCCGGAACAATTTCTGTTTCATTAACTATATTCCATAGTCCATCCTTAATTAATGCCATTTTGCATTGGACCTTCCAGGTATTATAGTTTGAACCATTTAGTGGAACCAAGTTGCTTAGTTTTGTTTCCATTGTTATTTAACTTAAAAGAAAAAAAAACAATACAAAACTTCGACGACAAGAAAAAAAAAATCCAAGATGGCGAAAAATTACCACACGTGTTTGCTTCACTATTATTTTTAAGACGTTATCACGTAGACTGGGCCCATCCCCAATGTTGAAAATGAGTGGAAGTCATTTAATAAAAATGTGTGGGCACATACCTCATCACTGGAGCCTGCGACATCCAGAAAGGTTTTAAAAATTACTATGAACACATTTTGTTTGACGAAATACTAAGACGCACACAATGTGTGTATTTTATTTACAACATGGAGAACCGAAGAGTTACAATAAAAGGGGAGAGAATCCCCACAGTAAAAGGGTTTTGGAAAGGGGCAGATAACCCTATAGCAATTGAATATATATCAACAGTATGCTCAGTTCATGAAGTCCAAAGCAGCTGAGCAGCGGCTCGGTTCCCACCAGTTTTGGCAAATAGCAAACAGAATTCTGAACAGAAGCGTGTGCTCTATCCTAACTATAATAAATGGACCTGAGATAATCTCGTTAGAATCAGACAAAGCCAAACTCTTTGCCAAGAACTTTGCAGCTAATTTTACTCTTTGCAACCAAGGCCACCACCCCCAATATTAAATCCTGTATCAGAAAACATACAATGTGATATATAAATATATGTACATGATGTTGCCAAGCTAATCAAAAAACTTGATTCCAGTAAAGCAACTGGTCCTGACGGTATTCCAGTTATAATGCTCCAAAAAATTCAACCAGCGCCCATACTTACAAAACTGTTTAAACACTGATTTAAGGAGAATTGCTTCCCATCACCCTGGAAAATCTCATCAGTATGCCCTGTATTTAAGAATTCAGATGATCTTTCATCTCCCTCTCAGTACAGTCCAATAAGTCTCGTGTGCATTATAAGTAAGTTGCTGGAATCTGTGTTAAATAGAGAAGTAATCAACCATCTCAGCAAAAATATTCTCCTTAGTGACATGGTTTCCGTTTTGCTAGATCTACAACAGATGTGCTTACAGTTATATCTCATAGGATTAGCGAATATCTCAACAGAGGCTACCTTTCTAGGGCAATTGCTCTTGACATAGCAAAGGCCTTTGATAGAGTATGGCATAAAAGTTTACTTCACAAGATTTCCAGCTACAGTATAGCTGGAAATGTCTTCTCAATTATTAAATCATTTCTCTCTGATAGGTTCATAAGAGTAGTGGTTGACAGGCAGAAATCAGAAGCTCACAGTATTAATGCTGGAGTCTCTCAGGGGTCCATCCTGGGCCAAACTCTCTTTCTGATCTACATTAATGATGTTAATTTTTATTTTTATTTCGGACTATTAGTCTCATCTTTATTAGTTGTTGTTTGTTTGTTTTTATTGGTTCACAACGTTTCGGCCAATTTTCCTCTGGCCTTCGTCAGGTGGTAACCGCGACGGATAGGAACTTCGAATCTCCTAACTGCATTCTCAGCGATCACTGCCATCCGTAGTTGTCGTCGTCTCACCACATTTTTGACCAATTACCTCTGGCACGCTTTGGGTGGGATTGAAACCGCTATCTTCAGACAATGTTCATCTGGAACCGTAGAGATTCAACGTCTCTATCAACTGCGCCACGGGCCCCGAAGGGCGATCAAGGTTGGATTCTTTGATCTTATAAATCCACATTTATTCATTATCTGATCTTCCATAGTCGGGTCCGTACCGATTGGTATATATATATAGTATTCCTTAATTGGAATTTTTTATTTTGAGATGAGCATTTTTATGTTAATTTTTAATAAAAAATTCCAATTAAGGAATACTATATATATATACCAATCGGTACGGACCCGACTATGGAAGATCAGATAATGAATAAATGTGGATTTATAAGATCAAAGAATCCAACCTTGATCGCCCTTCGGGGCCCGTGGCGCAGTTGATAGAGACGTTGAATCTCTACGGTTCCAGATGAACATTGTCTGAAGATAGCGGTTTCAATCCCACCCAAAGCGTGCCAGAGGTAATTGGTCAAAAATGTGGTGAGACGACGACAACTACGGATGGCAGTGATCGCTGAGAATGCAGTTAGGAGATTCGAAGTTCCTATCCGTCGCGGTTACCACCTGACGAAGGCCAGAGGAAAATTGGCCGAAACGTTGTGAACCAATAAAAACAAACAAACAACAACTAATAAAGATGAGACTAATAGTCCGAAATAAAAATAAAAATTAACATAAAAATGCTCATCTCAAAATAAAAAATTCCAATTAAGGAATACTATATATATATATCAATCGGTACGGACCCGACTATGGAAGATCAGATAATGAATAAATGTGGATTTATAAGATCAAAGAATCCAACCTTGATCGCCCTTCGGGGCCCGTGGCGCAGTTGATAGAGACGTTGAATCTCTACGGTTCCAGATGAACATTGTCTGAAGATAGCGGTTTCAATCCCACCCAAAGCGTGCCAGAGGTAATTGGTCAAAAATGTGGTGAGACGACGACAACTACGGATGGCAGTGATCGCTGAGAATGCAGTTAGGAGATTCGAAGTTCCTATCCGTCGCGGTTACCACCTGACGAAGGCCAGAGGAAAATTGGCCGAAACGTTGTGAACCAATAAAAACAAACAAACAACAACTAATAAAGATGAGACTAATAGTCCGAAATAAAAATAAAAATTAACATAAAAATGCTCATCTCAAAATAAAAAATTCCAATTAAGGAATACTATATATATATACATTAATGATCTTCCAAATCACATCCTTACATTATTCATAGATATTCATGCTGATGACACTACTATCTATGGTAGCACATCTAAGACCGTAAACAACCAAGTTCTCTCTGATTCTTTCTCCTCTGATCTTGAGCAAGTGGTATAGTGGGGAAAGATGTGGCTTGTTTCTTTTAATGCATCTAAAACCAAATTTTTATCTTTACATCATCAATGCTCTGATCTTAATCTGGCATCAATTGAAATGGATGGCTCTCGTCTTGGGGAGGCCTCATGTTTTGACAAGCTTCTGGGCTTGACCTTTACTCCTGATCTGAAATGGAACACATACATTAAATCCGTTGCCAAGGTTGCTGGGAAAATAGTGGGATACTTCTATCGCTCCAGTAAATATCTCATTGTTGATGCAGTTCTCTATCTATATAAAAGCCAGAGGCGTCCAAGGATGGAGTACTGTTGCCACATCTGGGCAGTAGCTGCTAGAAAGGACTTATCCTACCTTGATAGAGTTCAAAATAGACTTTGTAACCTTGTACGGGATATCCTTTTCTCTTCCCTGCAACCTCCTTCTCACAGAAGAGATCTTGCAAGTTTGTCTCTGCTTTATTGTTATTTTCATGGCAAGTGCTCGACTGAGTTCCAATCTATGGTCCCCACCTTACCAAACTTTCACAAGAAACACCCGTCTAGCAGAAAACACTATCAATAATTTCCCCCACTCTTTATCTGTGCCTAAACCTAAACGTAAATTCCATGAACAAAGCTTTTTTCTTAGAACTGCACACCTATGGAATTGTCTTCCGTTTTCCTGCTTTCCAGCTGACTACAATAGTGTTGTCTTCAAGTCTAACATAAACAAGTTTTTGACGAGCCATTCCATTAAGTTAACAAATTTACCGAATTTCCATTACTATTATGATTATTATATTGTCCAATCGTCTACTGTACTCTCTTTAACCCTTATCCTCGAGTGACCTCTTGGCCTTGATAAGTGGTGACACCTATGTAAAAAAAAAAAGATGAAAACATAATATCTACAGTGTTGAGTTCCTTGATTTTGTGACTTTTCGTTATTTTAATTGATCACATGGCGTACATCATAAGAATAAATTAAAAAGTTTATGTTTTAAAAATTATTTTTAAAATATTAATTTATATCGCTAAAGTTAATTGTTTTTTTAATGGAAATTGCCAGACAAGGCATGAAACCATTTTATGTAAGGAACTAAAAAAAATACTACTTCAAGTTCAAAAACTTGTGAAGTGATAGGTGTTAGATGGAATTAACCCAGAATGCAGCAATTCTTCCCTCTTTGTCAGAAACATTGTTCTTGGGATGTGACAGAGAAAATAAGCAAAAGTTATGTGGTTGTTAAAAGTGTGGGAGCCTTTTCTAGCCACACACAAAAACATGCGTTCATATCTCAAGCTATATTACTTGTCATATACATACGCGCACACAAACATACGCGCGCACGTCCACATACTTACATATATTCATGTTCGCGTATGTACACTCACATTCACGTGTATACACACACACACGCTAAAGTACACACATATACTCACATACACGCATGCATGGACAACGTCCCTTCCCCTTTCAAAGGAAATCCACCCATGCGCAAAAGACCACCGAAAACAAGTATAAAAGCAAGAGCAATAAGCAGCATCTTCCCTTTTCCAACTCGCTTTCCGAGGTGAGTAGTCGGCGCACCAGCCGCCGCCGTTTCAGCAGGCACGCACACGTGTGTGCCTCATGCCACTTGCTACTATGTGGGACAAGAAGCTAACACACCGTACGTACACTTTATACGCTTTCTCTCTCCATGAACTGGATTGACATTCTCACCCTTTCTCTCTATATATATACAACTTGTCCCTGAGAATACCTTCGCGTAGCTGACTGCTAACTGATGTCAACCCTCTATCCTTTGTCTTTGTCTACACGCTGGACTATCATTCTCATTTCTATTATATTACTCACTTCTCTTCCCATGCGTGAACAAACGATAGTGAGATGAACACTATAATAATAAATATTGAATTGCATTAAAAATTAATTGAATTGTATTAAAATATCTTTTTGTCCAGACTGTCTTTGAACTTTTAACTAGGATCGAAATGTAGTATCTGTTGTGATACTTCACTTTATTTTCCCTTGCTTTAGTCGGAGCAATTCTTCTAGACTGAGGTAATTTTAATTTTTGTACCAATCTGAGGTGCCTCTGTTTGGGGAACTGGATTTTCCCTAGAATAAAATCGTCATTCTGTCCAATCCGCCCTAGTCAGGAAGCCAAAATTAATTATACTTATTTTTTTTAATTAAAAGTGTATTGATAAATAAAATTATTACTTTATCAATTTCTAAGAGCAGTTTTTAAGGAAGAGAAAATCCTGTTCCTTCCAAAATGGAACACTTTGGATCGGAACAAAAGTTAAAATAGCCTCAGTCAGGAAGGATTTTTGACAGGAAATATATTGACGAAACGATTCAAAATACACACACACACACACACACACACACACACACATTATTGTACCTGAAGAACGACGTTACGAGTCAATAATTATCACAAAGTATAAGGATATTAATGCGATAAGAAGGACTTAAGGAATGAAAAAATGGCCAACACGTTGTGTACATGTATTGAAAAGAGCGTAAGATATACAAATAAATTAAAAAAATAAATAAATAAAAGACATGGAAGTTAATCAAAACCTAAAGTAGATAAATAAATCAAGGGAGATAAATAAACATTGGGAAAGTTATTTCCCTTAGATAATAGTATAAAAATTAAAAAAAAAATTTTTATGCTGAACAATATAAATAAATAATTTTCGTCGGAAATTGTTTCGGCTCTTTAGATAAGGTTGTACTCTATTTGTCCAGCACTCCAGCACTTGTTTATTGTCTACAGACAATGAACAGAACCTAAAACAGGTGAAGATAAAACAGAATTACACAATAATAATCGTCTACACTTGTCCAGAATTCCCCCAATATTAAAAAACCAAAATAAAGACAAATTTTTACGATGTACGTAGCAGTGGTACTGGTGTGTGTTTTATGTCGTACCACACACACCAGTGACAAAACGAAAACATCATATTCCAAAAATCACGTAAATTGGTCGAGTAGTTTTATTTTATGAAGAAAATAATTTTTAAGGAATTAATGAGAATTCGTAGGCATGATAGCATAAATCTCGCAAGTTTAAAATTATTGTTGAGTTATCACCCATTTTTTCTTTTTAAGTTTTTTTTTCAAAATCGCTGGTAAAACAGTCATTCCTCAGATATTCATAAAATTTGATTTTCTTATTTAAAAATAAATCTACTGGATCAATTAACGGGACTTTTTGAGTATGATATTTTAGTTTTGTGACGGGTACATACATCATATAAAATTTTCTTTCTTTTTTAAAATATAGGACAAATTCTGGATAATAACTATTGTTTCAAATTTATTTTACACGTGCAACGAAGTCGGATTTCGAGTGTAGTGACCCCTACATACGACCGGAAGTAATCTTCGACAGGAATATTTTCTTATCAATCACCATTTTCAACGCCACGAGTATCAGAACGCGCAAGCAAACAACGTTGCATTTAACACTCGTACACATAAAACAAACGAACTATGTTACGTTGTCACGCATAGTAATACGGCAAACACGCTGGAATGTTTGAGAACACCACTATATAAGGATTTGCTACTAAAATCAAATCAGCTAATTCCAGTTTTCCTCTTGTCTTCTCCAAGACTGGATATCAGGATACATTTTTTGTACTTGATATTTGGAGCCATTGTTTAGTTAAAACCGTCCATGAAATAAAAGATGTTTTTCTTTGTTTTGTTCGTTTCGGTGAAACATATCCGGGAAAAAGTTTCTCAGCATTTTTCGTGAAATGTTTTTTCGGCTAAAATATTTTTGCTTTTATTTTTTTATTTTTTTTCTGTGTGTGTGTGTGTGTGTGTGTGTGTGTGTGTGTGTGTGTGTGGTGTGTGTGTGTGTGTGTGTGTGTGTGTGTGTGTGTGTGTGTGTGTGACAAGGGTATCTTTGAAAATGTTTCAGCTTTTTAAGTTCGGTGAAAATGTTTTTGTTTTATGTGAAAACTGAAAAGCTAATGATGTTCCTTTTTGTGTTAAACCGACATTTTTGTTTATTTTTGTACATTTTTTAAAACTTTTTGATAAAAGTAAAAAAAAAAACATATTACGGCGTATGGTAAATATATTAACGGTACCGAATGTTTGTGTTTTTAAAGGGGCCAAGAAAAACGAAGATAACCAAACAAAGATAAAACATTCTATAGCAAACCCCACTCTCCCAAATAGTTTACGTCTAGTTGTGTAACTGCCATTGCTCAAAGGCAGCATGCTTACCGCAAATTTAACCGACATAAGTCCAATAAAACAAACAAAAGTTTATAGACGCTAGAAGTAATTGTTAGAAAGAAATAGCGACAGCTAAAAGAGAATATACCGAAACTACCAAAAAAACGCATCGAGCACAGAAATTAGAAACTCGGTATTTCTGGAAGATCTACAACAGTGTAATAAATAATGGGTAATTAACAATTCCTCGACTATTTAACAGTCATGAGGTTGCTTGCACAGCCACCGGAAGACTAAAATGCCAGTCGGTTTGTCTCAAACTCCATTTTGAACCCAGCAAACCATTCCCTTCCTGACTTTCATTTGCGATAGATGCCACCACTGGATGAACTGAAAATTACCTCTTCTCAGGTGCATTATATATAAAATCTAGTCACTTCAAAAGCGTGTAGACCTGATCGCATCCCGACTGTGCAATTAAAAAAATGCTCCACTGACATTGCACCAGTCCTCTCCAAACTTTACAACAAATGCCTTAACAAATCTTGCTTTCCTGACTACTGGAAAACAGTTTACAATGATTTTGACGAAAGAACTGAACCATTAAATTATCGCCCCATTAGCCTCCTCCCGCTTTTCGCTAAAATATTTGAGTCAATAATTAAGCTCTAGTCAATCACCTTATAGCCGCTAAACTTCTGACCGACCAACAATATGGAGTAAGGCAAGCCCGTTCGTCAGCAAATATCTGTAGTCTCTGAACGTATATATACACTGGACAAATCAATGGATAGCAGAGCCGTAGCCCTAGATATATCTAAGACTTTTGACAGGGTTTGGTACGATGGTCTTCTTAGGGAAATCAGATCATACAGTATCACTGGACGAATACTTAACATAATTAAATCATTCTTAAATAAGAGTATTGCTGTCACATTTGGGCTGGTGCATCTGCTACTAGTCTCTCGCTCCTTGACAAGGATCAAAAGAGAGTCGCCAATCTGATAGGCCCTGAACTGGCATCTAAGCTTCAGCCTCTGTCCCGTCGACGACACGTTGCATTCCTCTGCCTGTTCTACAAGTATTTTAATGGTGAATGCTCTGACGAACTGCAGACACTTATGCCCCCTCGACGTAGACACCATCGACAAACCCGACAGGCAGTAGAGATCCCTAGACGTAAAAGATCTTTCTACTCCAGTAGTTTCTTCCCCAGAACCGCTAGACTCTGGAATTCCATTCCAGGTCCCTGCTTCCCCAACAGTACTGACATGCTGAAGTTCAAGTGTAACGTGAACCGACACCTTGCTGCCCAAATCTCTACATAGTGCCCCAGTGGTTGCTGTCCCTGATAGTAGCCCCCTACACCAAAGTGGCAATGTGCCTTGTTTGGGGTGAAAATGTAATTTAAAAAAAAGAAAGAAAAAATAAGAGAAGAATCCAGGTTGTCCTCGACAGTCGTACATCTAAAAAATATGATGCGGGTGTACCTCAGGGGTCTATCCTTGAACCAGTATTATTCTTAATGACATTCTCTCTGATAAAATTCTCTCTGAGATGGGTATATTTGCTCATGACACCACGCTCTATAACAGGCACGAAGGGAAAACAAATGAACCCATATCAAAGGAAATGGCAGAAACACTAGAGAAAGACCTCAAATCTCTAGTAGAATGGGGACAAAAATGGATGGTCACATTCAATGTTGCCAAGACCTAGCTAGCATTCCTGCAAATTATATCCCCAATATTGGCACTGTGCATTGTTTGAGGTGAAAATGGAATTTAAAAAAACTGCCGAAGGTTGCATATTCCAGGGTCACCAATGTAGAATACGTAGTCGATGAACGTTGCATGTTCACCATCACGTCGAGAGTAGCCAAAATGTCGAATAAAAAGACAGGAAGCCTCATTGTAACATTTATAAGCAGCTTTATTGGTTATCTTCGTTTGTAAGAATAAGAAAACGGGTAGAAAGAGTTTCTGTGTAAATATGTTGATAATGATACAGGCCTGTTGAAAGAGAGAAGATTTTATGTGTCTAAAGTGGAAACGTGCAGCACGAAATATTAGAGACAATAGTGTAGGATGAGAGAGAAAGTTCGTGTGTATCGCATTGAAGTTTGTGTGTGGAGATAGTCAGGTTGGCTTGTTTGTATTCACTTCTTAGTTGAACCTTTGACCCAAAGGTCGAGTGAGTTCTGTTTAGTCTCTAAAGAAAAATGGGAATGGACAGGTCCGTTCCACCTAGAAGAAAGAGAGGGAGTCGATTGCCGGTTTAAACTTTTATAAACTCAGCCACGTGACTGAGAGCTGGCTTCTGATTGGACAAGCCAGGAAGTAAGTGTATTCAAAATCTCCAGCCGCGAGAATTTGTTCCTGCTTTTGTTTGTTGCAATTTCGTCTGCTATAAAGTACTCAGATTTACAACAAATATGGCGATTACATTAGCCAGAAGTTAATACCGTTATTCAGAAATTGGAAAGCAGACAAAAATGTCTATTTTATATAATACTTACAAGAAATATGCTGCCTAAACACACACACACACACACACACACACACACACACACACACACACACACACACACACACACACATATATATATATAATTGCAGGATTAAAAAATATATTTGCTTATAATTATATTTTCAGTGTTTTGGCATCTTACTCGGGAATAGAATCCGTTTGTCTCTTTTTATTTTTCTTCATGTCTTCTGGCATGTAGACACCAGAAAAGTAAAGTCTGTGCCTTGTTTCAACGATGCAAGTTAGCAAATTGAAACTGAAGTTTTGCTTAAAGTTTTCAAACAAAACAGGGATAGTCAAGATGACAACAAAAGTTGTAAAGTGAGCAAAAAATTGATTCAATTCAAAAAAGGAAAAAAGAAAAACATTTCTTGCCCGAATATTTTTATTTGCGCTTATTTAAATTCAAACAAATGACACTTTTTACAAAAAATTACGTGTAATTATTTCAGACACTTTTGAAACTTTTCTTCGTCAAAAAATAAACAAACAAAAACAAAAGAACAAAAACAACAACAAAAAACGTTTTTTTTTCTTTTTGAAATTTTGCGTTGATGTTTCATTGTTTCAATTCATTGTTTAAATTTATTCAATGAATGTTTCCGTAAGTAATGTTTTTGTTTTGTTACTTCATTACTTTGTTGAACTTGTTTTGAATTACCAGAAAAGCTTGTCAAGAAAAAATAGACGTCATCATAACTCGATTGTAGCAGTAATAGAAGCAGTCGCTGTACTTGAACCAAAGCAAATACAATACTTTGCAATAGATATGACGAACCGAAATGGTTTAATTGAGAAAACGCCCAACTAAAGATGTACGGATCTCAATTCCATATTCAGCTGTTTTACTTGATTATTGTAAATCTATTATTTACTATTAAAGTGATTTTCCACTTTTGTATGAAGTCAGTTATTTTAATATTTTCTTATTTGTTGAAACTGCTGATTACAAAATAATTTTAACGAACTATAAACTCGGAGATCGTCATCTATTAAAAATTTGAAAGTTTTGTAAAATACTTTGGGATTATATTTCCGAAAGAAAAAAATAATATTAAAAAAGCATGAATAAAAAAAAAAAGAAAAACATGAAATAAAACACTCTCGGGCAACGCCAAGTAGAGAGATTTAGTATTATAGGAAATTGATGTCTATATATTAATACGATAGCGTGTGTGTTCATCTGTGTGTCACGCTTTCCGGAGAATTACATTGGTTGAGATTTAAGAACACACACGCTATTGTATTAATATATACAATATACTAAATATGAGTTAATGGATTTGGGGAGTATTTAATGAGATCCCAAGCATAAGCTCCCCCTTCTATTCGAGTAGGGTGGATGATAGTCTGACGTGTTTACTTCCGGTGATGACATCATTATCTTCTGTTAAAAAAGATGCATATAATATAATGATGTACTAGATTGACATAAGATATCATACTCCAAAAATCACATGGATGTACTGCTGATTAAAAAAATCAGGTAGATGGATCAGTGCACTCTACGGGTTTGTTTGTAACATTCCAAAAATCACGTGAATATATCAAGTAATCCTGAGTTCATATTTTCGTCCTTAATGGCCTCATGCCAGTAATTGCAAAAACTCTTCTTAAGGCGAGGGGATTAAAGTTGCTGGAATGCTGAGACTGACATTACACTCAGAAATTCATGTTGAAGTAATGGTTACCAAATCCCTAACCGTGTTAATGTTTTTCCGTGTTAATTTCGAAAACAAGTATATTTTTAACAGTGGAGTGGGTAATATGAAGTCAGCCCCGGAAATGGCTGAAACCGTTTCCGATTTAAACATTACTTTATTTCATGTATATTTTTTAACAGTGAGGTGAAGGGTATGAAGCCAGTTTCGGAAATGGCTGCAACAATTTACGTTTTAGACATTATTTTATGTAAATTTTTAACAGTGGGGTGGGGGATATGAAGTCAGTCCCGGAAATGACTGAAACAGTTTACGATTTAGACATTACATTATTTCATATACATTTTTAACAGTTGGTTAGGGATATAAAATCAATCCCGAAAATGGCTGAAACAGTTTACAATTTAAACATCGCTTTATTTCGTGTATTTTTAAGAATAGGGTGGTGGACTCGTCACGGAATTGGATGAGATAAGTGCAAATATATACTAGCAAAATACCCAGCGTCGCTCAGCATTGAGATAGGTGGAAAACATATAATGTCAGAATACCCATCATCGCCTGGGTTCGAATTAGATAGATGGAAGATGCATACTAGCAAAATACGTGGCGTAACTCCGCATTGGATAAGATAGGTGATACATGCGGAACTCCGCATTGGATAAGATAGGTGATACATATATGCTATAAGCATACCCAGAATTGATTGATGTGTTTGTAATGAAATAATCAGCCCAGACAATATATCCAAATTTTTATTTTAGTAAGACGGGGGCGATAATATGGGTCAAATTTATGAAAAATGATTGTCGAAATTAGTAACATATCCCAAAATTAGGAAACATGATCAAATGTGAGTTAATTGATTAGTGTGTTTGTAATGAATAATCAGCCCAGACAATATATCAAAGTTATTATTTTATTAAGGTTGGGCGATAATGTGGGTTAAAATTATGAAAAATGATTGTCGAACTTGGTAACATATCCAAGAATTAGGAAAAATGATGAAATATGAGTAAAATGGATTGGTGTGTTTGAAATGAAATAATTAGCTCAAGGAATATATGTAAGTTATAATTTTTGTAAGGGGGTGATACTATGGGTTAAAATTATGAAAAATGATTGTCGAAATTAGTACCATATCCAAGAATTTTATAAGATGATAAAATGTGAGTTAATTGATTGATCTGTTTGTAATGAAATAATCAGCCCAGACAATATATGTAAGTTATTATTTTAGTGATGGATGGGGCGATAATAAGTGTCTAAATTATGAAAGATTACTGTCGAACTTGGTAACATATCCAATAATTTTAGAAAATGATGAAATGTTTGTTAATTAATTGGTGTGTTTGTAATGAAATAATCAGCCCAGGCAATATATCAACCTTATTATTTTAGTAAGGTTGGGGCGATAATGTTAGTCAAAATTATGAAAAATGATTGTCGAAATTAGTAACATATCCAAAAATGATGAAAAATGATGAAATGTGAGTTAAATGACTGGTGTGTTTGTAATGAAATAATAAACGCAGGTAATATACCAAACTTATTATTTTTTATAAATGGAGAGGGCGATGCAGTTTTAACAAAAGGCCAGAATAATATGATGGTGTCTTCATTCACGCTGAACGCCCACAGAATGCCTAGCAGCAATATATTACATATGAAAGATGGTGTTGTAGAATTTCCACAGGTCCCACTAGTAAAGAATTATTTTTGCAAAAGTTAAAACAAATTCAAGTAATAACCGTAAGAATTTGACGAATTTTACTCGAGAAATATTTGTAATGTTGTACATACGTTTACACACGTTGTTGCAGAGGACATCGAAAAGAACAGAAGACAAGTAATAACATGACTCGTTTTGATTTGTAACGACGATATTTATTTCTTCATTTTTTTTGTGACAACGATATTTATTTCTACATTTTTTTAACAACGATATTTATTTCTTCATTTCTGTTGTAACAACGATATTTATTTCTTCATTTCTTTTGTAACAACGATATTTATTTCTTCATTTTTTTTTGTAACAACTATATTTATTTCTTCATTTTTTTAACAACGATATTTATTTCTTCATTTTTTTTGTAACGACGATATTTATTTCTTCATTTTTTTTGTAACAACGATATTTATTTCTTCATTTTTTTGTAACGACGTTATTTATTTCTTCATTTTTTTTGTAAAAACGATATTTATTTCTACATTTTTTTAACAACGATATTTATTTCTTCATCTTTTTTGTAAAAACGATATTTATTTCTACATTTTTTTAACAACGATATTTATTTCTTCATCTTTTTTGTAACAACGATATTTATTTCTACATTTTTTTAACAACGATATTTATTTCTTTATTTTTTTGTAACAACGATATTTATTTCTTCATTTTTTTAACAACGGTATTTATTTCTTCATCTTTTTTGTAACAACGATATTTATTTCTTCATTTTTTTTGTAACAACGATATTTATTTCTTCATTTTTTTTGTAACGACGATATTTATTTCTTCATTTTTTTGTAACAACGATATTTATTTCTACATTTTTTTAACAACGATATTTATTTCTTAATTTTTTTGTAACAACGATATTTATTTCTTCATTTTTTTTGTAACAACGATATTTATTTCTTCATTTTTTTGTAACGACGATATTTATTTCTTCATTTTTTTGTAACAACGATATTTATTTCTTCATTTTTTTTGTAACAACGATATTTTTTTCTTCAGTTTTTTTGTAACAACGATATTTATTTCTTCATTTTTTTTGTAACAACGATATTTATTTCTTCATTTTTTTTGTAACGACGATATTTATTTCTTCATTTTTTTTTGTAATAACGATATTTATTTCTTCATTTTTTTTGTAACGACGATATTTATTTCTTCATTTTTTTTGTAACGACGATATTTATTTCTTCATTTCTTTTGTAACGACGATATTTATTTCTTCATTTTTTTTGTAACGACGATATTTATTTCTCCATTTTTTTGTAACAACGATATTTATTTCTTCATTTTTTTGTAATAACAATATTTATTTCTTTATTTTTTTGTAACAACGATATTTATTTCTTAATTTTTTTTGTAACAACAATATTTATTTCTTCATTTTTTTGTAGCAACGATATTTATTTCTTCATTTTTTTTGTAACAACAATATATTTTTTTTGTACACAGTGATCACCACTTATCAAGGCCCGGAAGCCACTCAGGGATAAGGGTTATTGCAAGTACATTACGTTAGTGTGGAGATTTGATGAAGTGTTTACTTAAGGGGGCGGTTCATTAGGAATTTGTGAACGTTGGACTTGAAGACATCCAAGTTGCAGTCCGGTGGGAAGCAGGCATACGGAACAGAGTTCCACAGGCGTGCAGTTCTAAGAAAGAAGCTTGGTTCATGGAATCCGCATTTTGATTTAGGCACAGATATAGAGTGGGGGAAATTTTTCACAGTGGATTCAGCTAGACGGGTGTTTTTCGTGAAAGATTGGCGAGGGGGGACCAGAGATTGGAGTTCAGACGAGCACCTGCCATGGAAATAACAATAAAACAAGGATAGGCTCGCAAGTCTCTTCTGTGGGAGAGAGGTTGCAGGGTAGAGAAAAGGGCATCCCCACTAAGCCACGAAGTCTATTTTGTACTCTGTCAAGGCAGGATAGGCTGTTTTTAGCAGCTCCTGCCCAGATATGGCAACAGTATTCCATTCTTGGACGTACTTGGCTTTTGTATAGATAGAGAATTGCATCAGTAGTGAGATATCTTCTGGAGCGGTAGAAAGATCCCACCATCTTTCCAGCGACCTTGGCAACAGACTTGATGTACGTGTTCCATTTCAGATCAGCAGTAAAGGTCAAACCCAGAAGCTTGTCAAAACACGGGGCCTCACCCAGACGAGAGCCATCCATCACAATTGATGCCAGATGGGGATCAGAGCGTTGATGATGTAAGTATAGGAGTTTGGTTTTGGATGCATTAAAGGTAACCAGCCACATCTTCCCCCACTGAACCACGGGCTCGAGATCAGAGGAGAGAGAATCAGAGAGAACTTTGTCATTTACAGCCTTTGATGTGTTGCCGTAGATGGTCGTGTCATCAGCATAGATGTCAACAAATGATTTAAGTATGTGTTTAGGGAGGTCATTGATGTAGATCAGGAAGAGAGTTGGGCCCAGGATTGACCCCTGAGGGACTCCAGCATTTATATTGCAGGCCTCCGATTTTTGTCCATCTACCACTACTCTTATGAGCCTATCGGAGAGAAATGATTTAATGATTGAGAAAACATTTCCAGTTATACCGTAGCTGTAAATCTTGTGAAGTAGACCCTTATGCCATACCTTGTCGAAGGCCTTTGATATGTCAAGAGCAATTGCCCTAGAAAGGAAGCCTTTGTCAAGAGATTCACTAATCCTGTGGGATATAACCGTCAGCACATCTGCGGTAGATCTTGCAGAGCGGAAACCATATTGTGTGTCACTAAGAAGGTTATTCCTGCTGAGGTGGTTGACTATTTCTCTATTTAATATGGATTCCAGCAGCTTACTCATAACACACAGGAGACTTGTTGGTCTGTACTGAGAGGGAGATGACTTTTCACCTGAATTCTTAAATACAGGGCAAACTTATGAGGTCTTCCAGGGAGTCGGAAAGCACTTCTTCTTAAGGCAGCGCTTAAATAGTTTCGTAAGTATGGGAGCAAGTTCTGGTTGAAGATTTGTAACACTATAATTGGGATGCCGTCAGGGCCAGTTGCTTTACTGGAATCTAGGTTCTTGATTAGCTTGGCGACCTCATGCACGGATATTTGTATGTTACCTAGCTTGTTCTGTGTTATAGGAGGAAATATGGGGAGTTGATGATCTTCGTCGCATAGGATAGAATTAGCTGCAAATTTCTTTGCAAATAGTTTGGCCTTGTCTGACGCTGACGAGATGACCTCTGGTCCATTGATAATGGTTGGGATAGAACGCACACTTCTGTTCAGGATCCTATTTGTTATTTGCCAAAACTGGTGGGAACCAAGCCGCTGATCAGCTACCTTGGATTTAACAGACTGTGCATATAGCTCCCTTGCATTTTTTATTACTCTTTTACAATGATTGCTGGCAGCCCTGAAAGCAGCTTTAGTCTCAGTGCATCTATTCCGTTGGTAGCTATGGAAAAAGTGATTTCTGTGTGCGATAGCAGCAGCACATTCTGGGGAGAACCATGGCTGGCTGTTAGGTTTTTGTTGGAATTTTTTAGATGGTATGAATTGGTCTATGCCTACAATTAACCATTCGGTCAGATCTGATACTATAGAGGACACTTCCTTTTTAAACATAGAGTGCAGAGGTAAATCAGATATGAATGTACGGAAGCTATCTCAGTCAGCCATAGCGTATCGGTATACAGTACGGTGGAGGGGTACGTCTGGGGACTTCTTACATTTCGTTTTTATCTTTACTGATACGACGGAGGTGTCGGAGGATCCTAGAAGAGACAGAACGGAACATGAACATAGCTCAGGGGAAGTTGAGAGAAAAAGGTCTAGGAGGCTTGCATATTGACCGGGTGTATCGGGCACACGGGTGGGTTCGCGAACAATCTGAGTGAGGTCATAAGCAATGGCAAAATCATGACAAAACCTCCCCTCATCGTCTCTCTTATTTGAGTGGGTCAGCCATTCCACGTTATGGACGTTGAAGTCACCACAGATGTGGATGTTAGCCGAGGGATGTGCAGACAGTATGTGGTCTATTTTCTCAGATATGCTCTTAAAGATAGTAACTCCGCTGTTGTGGGGCCGATAGAGGGCAAATATAAATGCAGTGGTGTTAGCAAGTGCAACCCTGAAGCACATATAGGGTAAATTAGGATCTTCTCTAGAGATATCCCTGCCACATGGGAAGCCATCCTTACTGTAGGCACATATTCCATGCCCATGGCGATCTTGGGTGTCAGATTTAGCTGTTAAGTTAGAGTATCCGTTAATTATGAACTCATCTAGGGAAGTGGTCGGCCCTATTCCAGTTTCACTTAGAAATAATATATTCGGTTTTTTTCATTTTTTTCTAACAACAATATTTATTTCTTCATTTTTTTCTAACTACAATATTTATTTCTCCATTTTTTTCGTACAAAGATATTTATTTCTTCATTTTTTTTGTAACAACGATATTTATTTCTTAATTTTTTTTTGTAACAATGATATTTATTTCTTCATTTTTTTTTGTAACAATGATATTTATTTTTCATTTTTTTTGTAACAACGGTATTTATTTCTTCATTTTTTTTGTAACAATGATATTTATTTCTTCATTTTTTTTTGTAACAACGATATTTATTTCTTCATTTTTTTTGTAACAATGATATTTATTTTTCATTTTTTTTTGTAACAACGGTATTTATTTCTTCATTTTTTTGTAACAACGATATTTATTTTTCATTTTTTTGTAACAACGATATTTATTTTTCATTTTTTTTGTAACAACGATATTTATTTCTTCATTTTTTTTTTGTAACAACGATATTTATTTTTCATTTTTTTTGTAACAACGGTATTTATTTCTTCATTTTTTTGTAACAACGATATTTATTTCTTCCTTTTTTTGTAACAACATTATTTATTTCTTCATTTTTTTGTAACAACAATATTTATTTCTTCATTTTTTGTAACAACAATATTTATTTCTCCATTTTTTTCTAACAACGATATTTATTTCTGCATTTTTTTTGTAACAACGATATTTATTTCTTCATTTTTGTTGGAACAATGATATTTATTTCTTCATTTTTTTGTAACAACGATATTTATTTCTTCATTCTTTGTAACAACAATATGTATTTCGTCATTTTTTGTAACAACAATATGTATTTCTCCATTTTTTTTCTAACAACAATATTTATTTCTTCATTTTTTTGTAACAACGATATTTATTTCTTCATTTTTTTGTAACAACAATATTTATTTCTCCATTTTTTTCTAACAACTGTATTTATTTCTCCATTTTTTTTGTAACAACGATATATATTTCTTCATTTTTTTTGTAACAATGACATTTATTTCTTCATTTTTGTTTTGTAACAACGATATTTATTTCGTCATTTTTTGTAACAACAATATGTATTTCTCCATTTTTTTTTCTAACAACAATATTTATTTCTTTATTTTTTTGTAACAACATTATTTATTTCTTCATTTTTTCGTAACAACAATATTTATTTCTCCATTTTTTTCTAACAACGGTATTTATTTCTCCATTTTTTTTGTAACAACGATATTTATTTCTTCATTTTTTTTGTAACAATGATATTTATTTCTTAATTTTTGTTTTGTAACAACGGTATTTATTTCGTCATTTTTTGTAACAACGATATTTATTTCTTCATTTTTTTGTAACAACGATATTTATTTCTTCATTTTTTGTAACAACAATATGTATTTCTACATTTTTTTTGTAACAACAATATTTATTTCTTCATTTTTTTGTAACAACAATATGTATTTCTTCATTTTTTTGTAACAACAATATTTGTTTCTTCATTTTTTTGGTAACAACAATATTTATTTCTTCATATAATTGTAACAATGATATTCATTTCTTCATCATTTTTTTTTGTAACAACAATATTTATTTCTTCATTTTTTTGTAACAACGATATTTATTTCTTCATTTTTTTTGTAACAACGGTATTTATTTCCTTTTTTTAACAACGATATTTATTTCTTCATTTTCCCACCACAAGTGACTTCTCATTATAGCTGTAACGTCACCTACGTCTCTGACGTTATCGCCGGTATGTGCACACGCTCTTTTAGAGTCTTTTTCTTCGCACATGTCACGGCATTTGCAAACACATTCCAACAATGAAATATCACAAAAGAGACGTTGATACTCTTTCTCTATTCTATCATTATTTTTATAGCAGGTACTCGACTGAGTTTTAATCTTTATTCCCCTCTCTGTAAAACATTCCCAGCAAAAACTCGTCTAGCTATAACCACTGTTAATAATTTTTCTTCCTCTCTGTGCCTGAAACTAATCGAAATTTTTGTGAATGAAGACTTTTTTCCTAGAACTACCAGCCTGTGAAATAAAATGCGGCAAGGTTGCTTCTCAATTAACTACAACAATGTCATTTTTTAAATTCAATGGGAAGAAATTCTTATTAAGCTGTGTTCTTAAATCATAAAACCCTAACCTAAACTGCCACCATCATTTCTGATCATCACGATGTTGTCTCCCATCCCCCTCCGCCTACCTGATATTCATTAATACTTATTCCCGAATTACTCTTGATAAGGGACAACTTCGTAAAAAAAAAAATGTGTTTTTTTGTGTTGTTACTTTTCCAAACATTGCATAAAATCATGCTGTGTCATTCTTTCTTGGTTCTGGTGCGATGATTCACAC
The DNA here is from genome assembly GCF_053919585.1 of Euprymna scolopes. Classification (NCBI taxonomy): domain Eukaryota; kingdom Metazoa; phylum Mollusca; class Cephalopoda; order Sepiida; family Sepiolidae; genus Euprymna; species Euprymna scolopes. The sequence goes on from NC_136484.1 coordinate 196,902,002, forward strand.
TGAGCAGCTTGGAAAGGAGGCAGTTTCTAGGAACTTGCACTGGGCTGGTCACTGAAGTGTGATGCCTGCACAGATACTGCACTCAAATTAATTGTCCTTAGACAATGGAGGGGAAACCCTTCTATACTAAGGCAATTTTATTTTTGAAGAATCCCTTTTGGAGGGGAGCTGCTTATCTCCCACATGAAACCGACCTTGTGTCACATTTTGTTTCGTGGGAAACAAACAAATAACCAGTTTCTAGGGAATATTAAATTCACAAATGGTCCCAAGTCGGATATAAATTCCGATTAAGGGAGATGAGATGTCATCGTTCTGCCGCACATACCTAATATTCCAAAATGGCAACTCATCTGGTATTGACCGAGCTTAACGTTGCTTTTTTTTTTTTTTTTTTTTTTTATTACATTTTCACCCCAAACAAGGCAAATTGCCACTTTGGTGTAGGGGGCTACTATCAGGGGCAACAACTACTGGGGTACTATGTAGGGATTTGGGCAGCAAGGTGTCGGTTCACGTTACACTTGAACTTCTGCACGTCAGTACTGTTGGGGAAGCAGGGACCTGGAATGGAATTCCAGAGTCTTGCGGTTCTGGGGAAGAAACTATTGGAGTAAAAAGATCTTTTACATCTAGGGACCTCTACAGTGTGGGGGTGGGATCTAGTAGCCTGTCGGGTTTGTCGAGGGTGCTCGCGTCGTGGGGGCACAAGTGATTGCAGTTCATCAGAGCATTCACCACTAAAATACTTGTAGAACAGGCAGAGGGATGCAACATTTCGTCGATGGGACAGAGGCTGAAGCTTAGATGCCAGTTCAGGGCCTATCAGATTTGCGACTCTCTTTTGAACCTTGTCAAGGAGCGAGAGACTAGTAGCAGATGCACCAGCCCAGATGTGGCAGCAATACTCCATACATGGGCGAATGGTGGCCTTATAGAGGTACAGGATACTTTCGGGTGTTAGTAGTTTTCTAGCACGGTAGAGAGAGCCTACCTTTCTTGCAGCGGCCCTGGCAATGCCTTCAATGTAATTGTTCCAACTCATGTTTCCTGTGAACGTTAGGCCAAGGAGTTTGAAAGATGGACTCTCAGATAAAGGGTCGTTGGCCATTGCTATTGGTGGTAGAGAGGGTTTCTTGTAATTATTGAATGAAACTAGTTTAGTCTTGGCAGCATTGAACGCGACCAACCACTTTTGTCCCCATTCCACTACAGATTGGAGGTCTTCCTCTAGTGTTTCTGCCATTTCTTTAGAAATGTGTTCATTCGTCTTCCTGTCGTGTCTGCCATAGAGTGTAGTGTCATCAGCATATATACCCATCTCAGAGGCAATGTTGTCGGGGAGGTCATTTATGAATATCAGGAACAATAGAGGTCCAAGGATAGAACCCTGGGGCACTCCCGCATTTATATCATATTGTTTAGATGTGCGACCGTCGAGGACTACCTGGATTTTTCTCTTATCTAAGAAGGATTTAATTATGTTAAGTATTCTACCAGTGATACCGTAAGATCTAATCTTCCTGAGGAGACCCTCATGCCATACCCTGTCAAAAGCCTTAGATATATCTAGAGCTACCGCTCTGCCTTCCCCCGCTTTGTCCAGTGATTGGTATATACGTTCAGAGATCACGGTGAGGATGTCTGCTGTGGAACGGGCTTGTCTAAATCCATATTGTTTGTCAGTCAGTAGTTTAGCATCTGTAAGATGATGGACTAGAGCATGGTTAATTATGGTCTCAAATATTTTGGCAAAAAGTGGGAGGAGGCTAATGGGGCGATAATTTGATGGGTCTGTCCTTTCGCCAGAATTCTTGAATACTGGTACAACAGAAGCAGTTTTCCAACAGCCCGGAAAGCAAGCTTAACTTCAGTCATCTAACGAAAACCGCTGTGTTAACTTAATTATACCGTCTATACCACGGTTAACTTCGGCGAAGTAAAATTCAATTTCATGCAATCGAATCGCTTTTTATTCTTAGTCGTGTGAATAATCTCTATTTTTCTTCTTGTTTTTTTAGCAATAGATATTTTCTTTATCCATCTTTTTATTTACGAAATGAATTGTTGTTTATTTTGTAATGTCTTATTTAGAATATCTGAAATCCAAAATGTCAAATAGCTCAACATTTTAGTTAATTTCTAATCGGCAAATTAATTGGGTCAACATGCAAGTCATCTGCGGTCTCCTCAACTTTTTCTATATCACTGCTTCTGTCGGGCAGAAGATATATGGAGAATAAAGTTTTTCTAATATCCATATGGTATTAATGGCCGACCTCAAAGCTTCAGCACTTGAATATCAATTTTTGCAAACATTAGTTCTATTATTATTATTATTATTATTATTATTATTATTATTATTATTATTATTATTACAACAACAACAACAACAACAACAACAATAATAATAATAATAATAATAATATATATATATATATATATATATATATATATATATATATATATATATATATATATATATATATATCTGGGAGGATAAAACGAATTAGAGTAATTCTTTAAAAGGAAAATTATCGGGATAATACAAAGCTCAACAAATGCTTATATAGAAGAAAAAAATACAACAGCATAAAGATATATACTAATGCATATAAATTTAATCGTTGATTCAATAGGGAGATTACATCAATTAGGGGTGATATTTATCCTGCACCCCTAATTGACGTAATCTCCCTTTTGAATCAACGATTAAATTTATATGCATTACTATTGTCGTTTTTTTAAAAAAATGTTTCTCTTAGTATATATATATATATATATATATATATATATATATATATATATATATATATGTGTGTGTGTGTGTGTGTGTGCGTGCGGGCGTGTGTGTGTGTGTGTGTGTGTGTTAAAAGAATTGGAGATTTGTAGCGAGGCAGCCTGTCCACGCTACAAATCTCCAGTTCTTTCAACGGTTTTCTTTTTCTGTTTCATTTCGATACTTTTTGTGACCAAGAGCGGGAGTTCGCTTGAAATATAAAAAATAACAATAAAAATATTAAATGCAAAAAGTAACATCGTTTTTCATGCTTCAAAAAACCCTCATAACCTTTAAATCACTATATATATATATATATATATATATATATATATATATATATATTCTCATAGTAAGTAAGTAGGGTAAGATGAATACTGTTCAAAATAAAAAGTGATTTTGAGATTATATTTTCTTTTCTTGTCTTGAGAAAACATTTTTAAAGTAATGAGTGAAAAAATAAAACTGAGGAAGCCCCCGAAGCATTATCACAAGCACTAATTAAAGTTAAGGAGGATATACTAAGAGCACTTCTAAAACCAAGTTTCTACCTGCCCCCCTCTTTGAAGAGAAAACATTTTTTAAGTAAGGCCTAGTAAAAATAAATCGTCAGAATCCACAGGAGCGCTACTAAAAGCAGTAAATATGGTTATAAATATGATTATTGTAATATATTGTACATTTACATTTAAAGCAGTTTTTTTTTTTTAACTCAACGGAGTTAAATTACATTTATTCGTAAAGAAAACACGTTAAAATAAGTTAAAACAAACAAAAAATATTGTTGAGCTTATGTATGTTTTGAAAAGCAGCTATAACTTTTAATATCAGACTTAAGACAGGACAGCCATGAAATAAGTATTCAGACGAATGTTTTGAAAGCAGAAATAACAAACCGCATGGACATTTTAAACGCCGAAGCGAGCAAGCTGATCTGAGTTTTATAATATATATATATATATATATATATATATATATATATATATATATATATATATATATATATATATATATGAGAAATGTTTTTCAGAGCAGCAACCCCAGATGCCACATCAAAATGCTAATGTACAGAGCAGTATGCATCACCATACTACTGTATAGATGTGAGTCTTGGACGAACTATAGCCACCATTTGAGACGTCGGGAGACCTTCCATATAAGATGCTTACAGAAGATATTTGGCATCAAATAGTGGGACAGAGTGCTACACACAGAGGTGTTGGGAGGGTAACCAGCTTCAACGTGAAGTCACTCATGATCCAATATCAACTCGGATGGCTGAAGCACATCATTCAAATGACAATCCACTATGACCAATTACTCCAAGGCTGACGCAGTGCCGGTGGGCAGAATAAGCGTTTCAAAGACCACATTAAGATATCTCGGAGAATAGAACCTTCTTTACTAGATGAACTTGCTTCCTGTCGAGATTCCTGTCGCTCCCCTTGCTCACAAGGAGTGGAATGTATTGAGAAGCATCGAATACAGAACTATACAGCGAAGCGTGCAAAGAGGCGTACTCGCCAGTCCATCTCTGCTCCACCCGGCACCTCCTTCACATGCCCGATCTGTGACCATGATTAGACTATTTAAACATCAGCAAACTCACAAGAAGAAAATTGTCATCATCGAATAATAATGGGCAACCAAGAAGTGTACTGAGTAGTTGCATTCCACTGACCAAAGAAAAAAAATCAACCCACACTCATAATTTTATTTATTTTTTATCCCGACAAATGGCCATATTTTTATATTTTTACACCTTAAGAACGTTTCACAACCAAACACGAAACATATTGCCCAAAATGTTGTCTAGGAAAATAAAAAGATAATTAAAATTATGAGTGTGGACTATTTTTTGTTTGATCAACAGAATTTAATTAACTAATATACCTTAAAATATATATTTATATGTATATATATAGCTGTATGCATGTATACATATAAACGATTAAAACCGACAGAAGACGTTCAAAACTGACAAAAAGTGACAACAAACGATTAAAATGACTAAAAATTGTAAAAAAAGAAACAAAAGACAATAAAACTGACAAAAAATACGATAAAAAACGATAAAAAAACGACGATTTAAAATTGACAACAAAAAAACGATCAAAACGATAAACTATCAGATATCGAATAAAAACAATCAAATCGATCATAAAACGATAATAAAATAACAAAACACGATAAGGAACCAACAGAATGGCAAAACGACCAAGAAACGTTAAAAAAAAAACGATAATAAGGATATAATTAAAAACGATCGAAAATTGACAAAGATTAAAATTAAACACAAAAGCGATTAAAAATGTCAAAAACGATAAAGAATAATGATATGGTTGCATATATATATATATATATATATATATATATATATATATATATATATATATATATATATATATATATATTTAACATTTTAGATAATGCTGATTTATATTTGATCTTTTTATTTGCAGCTCAACAAACTGCTAAGATGTCAGCAACCTGTCAGTGCCGAAGCCGGGAAGACGGTCCATGATGAACATTTGTTTATTATCACCCATCAAGGTTAGTGCGCAGAAGTGTATTCATAAAAGATAGTCTGAGCATGAACTGTTAAAACCTTCAATAATATTATTTGTAGAAAGGAAACGGTCGTCATACGAAGGAAAGCAAAACCTTTTTATGAACAGCAATGAACAGGTATTTATTCAAGTTAACTATACTGAGTTGAGTATGCGCTTGCAAAGTTAGGACAGTACCCTAGTGAAGAAATGGAATACGAAAGTTATTTGCTCCCGAAATTCCACCTTCGAATGACGTATCTGGTACTCGGAAATCCATTGGATAAAAACAGAAAAGAGAACTTTTCTCGTTGTTCCCAGAAAACTCTCTACTAGCTGACACGATTCTCAAAGAATTCTGAAGTGGTCCTCTAATGTCTAGCTGAAATTTATGCGCCTTGCTAGCTGATTGATGAAAAGATACTTTGATATTTCAACATCGATAAATAAATAACTAAACCAAGATTCAATTATTATTATAAATATTAGTTGTACGTATTCAGCGTTGTCTGGGAGTGGTTTTACTTTAATTTTTCTTTCGCTTTTTATTTTTAAATTATGTCATTTTATTCAGTTTTTCCAAAATTTATTAAAAAAATGATATAGAACATCTAGATCACACTTTTCAATATCTCCACTTATTACAGCTTCCTGTCGTTCGTCTAACCTTTCTTGCAGATTACTGAGTTCGCCAATTAGAGAAGGTCGAAGATTATATCGAACGAAACGTTCTGAGAATTACATTCCAGATGAGAACAGTAGCCCGAATAATTTAAATAATACTAATTATTAATCTTTATCTTAAAAATTTAGAAAGAAATAAACATTTAAATTAAACTCCACAAACTACTTCTTCCTAAATTTAACTTTGAGGACAGAAACCACACTCGTATATTTGAAAATGGCCTTTTTTCATGTCCATGATATAAAAAACCTAGGTATTTCCCATGGAATGGTACCTGATCTCATCCCTTATGTACTAATTAAAAAATGCTCTGCTGAGCTAACTCATGTCCTATCCAAACTCTTTAAAATATCGCGAATCGAGCTTGCTTCCATAATAGCTGGGAAATTGCCTCAGGTGTACCCGTACTCAAGAATTCCGTTGAAAGAAATGACCCGCTCAATTATCGCCATATTCGTCTTCTGCTTATTTCGTTTAACTCATTTAAAGCCAATGTTCCCTTTTGGAAACATTCTCTAAACCAGATATGACAAACTCAGAGCCCCTTGGAGCCACAGGAATCAGTTTGTGTTGGCATGAGAGCCGCACCCCTACAATATTAATCAAAGTCGTTAAATAAAAATCATTGCTGAATATGTTTCTTTTACCGGTAATTTAGAAACATGCAATAGTTTGGCCATATTAAAGAATGCAAGTTAAAAGTACTTGTAGTTTAACAAAAGAATATAACAAAGGAAATTAGCATGACATATAAATCTGTTCTTTATTTCGATATAACGAAAATTTAGAAAGCAACATACATAGCCAACATGTATTTGAATGCAACAAATGCAATGCACATAAATTATAATTCAAAATGAACATTTATTATCAAATACTCAAACATGTTTCGTGTTTTGTTTGACACCTCTTGTTCTTGACAAGCTTTGGTATGTCTGGCTGAAGTTTCTGTGTACTTCCGAGCTTTACAAGAGAAGATAAGTGTTTGTCAGTCAACCTAATTCTCTGAGAAATCTTTATTAATTTCATGAAGGAAAATAATTGTTCGCACAAATAAGTGGAACCAAACATTGCCACAATCCGCGTGAGAAACTTTCTGAAATTTATAAACCTTTTCGGAAGGTATGAAAAGAAATCAGGTATTCCCACTTCCAAATACTTTGCTCTGAGTAAAGAATTGACTGCATTTCTAACTGTTCCATTTGTAGGCTTTCGTCTGCATTAGTAACACCAAAAGTAAACGGCGTTGTGAATAATGCAAACTCTTGCTCAAAATATGAGAAATCACGAAATCATTTTTGAAACTCCTTTGACAATGACGGTTATGGCAAAACTTAGTGCTGACTTAGTATTAGTACTATTTTTTTTAGCTCTTTGTACGTAGGAAACTGAATTAAATTTTTATTTGAGACTTGTGACTTCCATAATCTCAACTTTGTAAGGAAGCATTTGACGTCATCATACAACTGAGTGATGAGCTTGTTTTTTCCTTGTAATTTCAAATTAAGATCGTTTTATTGTGCTGTAATGTCAATGGCAAAAGCCTGATCCTGGAGCCAACTTTCATCTTTCATTTCATCAGTGTTTCCACCTTTCATCCCCCAAAAATTATTATTTCTTGTTTTAACAAATAAAATCTTTTCAACACTTTTTGACATGACAACCAGCGTACATCTGTGTAGATTTGAACATTGGTGAACTGATTATCCATATCTTCTAACAACTGATTGAATTGACGGTGGTTAAGAGAACGACCTCTGATATACTTCACTGTCATTATGACTAAACGAAGCACATGATCCAATTTTAAAATCTTTGAACACAAATTTTGTTGATAAATAATACAGTGGAAATGTGGAAATGATAAATCCGGATGTAAATTCTTTATTTTTGTTTGTAACTTGGGAGTAACATCATTATGTCTGCCAACCATATTCGCTGCACCGTCAGTAGACAAGCATACAAGCTTGCTCAAATCTAAATCATATTCATGCAAAACCCGTTCAACGTTCTCAAAGATGTCTTGGCTTGTTGTAGTGTCATGCATAGGGATTAGTTCAATCAGTTCTTCATAAATGTTGAATTTATTGTCACAGGTCCTGATGAAGACCGCAAGCTGTGCTATCCCAGTGATATCGACAGTCTCATCAATTGCAATTGAAAACTGTTCAAATCTTAATGATTCAGCTTTCAACTGTTGCTTCAAATTCACTTGACATTTCATCAATCCGTTCAGCAACAGTGTTTCTGGCGAGGGAAATATTTTTGAACAAGTGTACATTTTCCGGACACACAACTTCGACCGTTTTTACAAGGCATTGTTTCCCAAAATCTCCTTCGGTGTAGGATTTCCCATGCATCGCTATTAATCGACTGAGTTCATAGCTTCCAGTAACGAAAGCGACATTTACTTTCTGACTTTTTGTAAAAAAGGCCTGTTGCTGTGTCAAGATCACAGTCAATTCTTTGAGCATTGAAACACGCATGTCGTCTTCATATTTATTATAAGACAGATGATTCATTTCATAATGTCTTTGCAGGTTATACGCCTTCGGCGTAGAAATATGGCTATTGCAAATTAAACAATGTATATTTCCATTCACTTTTGTGCAAAAAAAAAAACTGTAGTTTCCATTTTTCTTGAAACACTTGCCCTTCTTCATTTACCTTTCTTGCCCTTCTTCATTTACCTTTCTTTTTTTCTTAGTCGCAGAAGCACTAGCCATTTTAAAAACGATGTGCAATCTGGAAAATTAAAAAGTCAAAATAAAATCAAACACAACGAAAAATATTTATAAAATATCAATAAAAGCAGTTATCACAAAGGAACCTGCCCCCTGCACAGTATTACCCGATTCATATTTTTAGTTATAAAAGTCAATTTTAATAAAAAGTACACAATAGTAAAAAGCAATATAGATATAGGGCTTACACGGCAGGAAACGTAAAAGTAGATAAAATAAATACAGAATAAGAGGTGTGTTCGAAGAATAGTTAAAATTTCTTGCTTTGGGAAAGTTATTCTTTACATTTTAACCATCAATCAGAGATTTAGAATGTCATGGGCACAACATTTTTTTGATTTATCACTTTATGAAGACAATTTGCTTATCAACAGGTTTATTGAAAATAGAAGAAGGTAAAAACTGAAAAGGAAAGAAAAAAGAGAATTACAGTGAAAGTGTGACAAGTGGGTAAGAGAGAAAAGCGGGAAACGCTTAAAAGTCCAAGACAATGAAAATGTGAGTCCAAATAATGATGTGAAGAAATTGAAAGTCAATAAATTCTGTAAAAAAAAAAGCTATTTATTTCTTTGAGGATCCACTGAAGCTAATTTACCGGTGATAAAGCAAAAAGTTTGTCCCTTCGAAAAATTGAATTTTCTGCTGGTTGTGGGTTTTGTAAAATTACGTTTTGTCAGTTTTCACGGGTGCGAGTCGAAAAAAGATAAAACAAATCTAACAAAACCAATGTAACTAAATAACTTTTTATTAACTTTCAATAAAAAAAGAACGAATTTAAAATTTAAAAACAAAATGAATCAATTAAAACTAAAACAAATGTAACGAATTAAAAATATAAAAACAATTAGAATTTTCAATTTTAAAAGAAAAAATAATATTATGGATAGAATTGCTTTCTTTACTGTCATTGTTGCTGTTATTTCTCTGATTAATGCCTGACAATATTTATTAATGAAAAATAAAATAAATTCAACTTTGTGAGCAGAAACCATTTATAATTTTAATAGCAACAAAACTTAATTTTACAAAACCCACAACTAGCAGAAGATTAAATTTTTCGAAGAGACAAGTTTTTGTCTTATCACCGGTAATTTTGGCTTTAGTGGGCCCTCAGAGAAACAAATACCGAAAAAAAAAAAAGAAAGAAAGAAAAGAAGAACTTACAGCGTCGATGCAGAACGTCGAGGTGGGAGTTAAAAAAGATCAGCTACCGTTGGGACAGCATGTTGGCGTGCAGAAGAAAAGGAAGTGAATGACATCGCCGGAGTCGGTGTAGGGCTAAGAAAGCTACCCTGAGTAAGAAAGGGAAACTAAAGAAAGTGATGAGAAGTCGTGACAGTTGTGTTTGTGACGTTGTAAGCTTCCGATATGTGGGCTCAGTATCAAAAAAAGACTTTACTAAAGGGAGGATAGATAAGAAATTTTAACTACTTTTCGAACTCACCTTTTATTTTGATCTTTTTGTTTTTCTCCTTGATTTTTCCAAGCTGCTTAAAATTGTCTGTGGGGCCGCAATTCTGCTTCTTGTAGGCCGCATGCGGCCCGCGGGCCGCATGTTTGACATAACTACTCTAAACGATTCGCCACGTGTTTACTTAAAATGCCACTTAAAATGTTTTATTGTTTAACAATGATATTAGAATTAACAAAATGCCCAAAGATATCATTCTTACCACCATTTAAAATTTTTTCGATTCTTCGCTGGGGTACTCAATTTTGCTCCAAATTTCCAGGTTGATGGGGAGTGAGGACATGTACCTGAATTTTTTTAGACTTTGGTGTTTCTGAATAGATTGAATGGTTATTAGTAGTTACATCAATGGTTAGTTACCACCGGTATGCTACCTGCAAGGTTTTGGGGAGTATTAATAAAAAATGTTTTTTTCCTCAAATAAGCCGATGTTCCCATTTAAGAACATAAAAATTTAATGCCTTCCAATAAAATTTTAGAAAAAAATCATTTTTAATTGGATTTATGACATTCTAACACGCAAATCAACAAAATTTTATCAAAGCAAAAGAAAATACCCTTGGTTTTCAATGGTTTAAAATCTTTAAGGCATTTAATCAACCAAGCACTACTCCACCATGTTGTAAATGTTAAGCTTCTTTCTCATCAACAGTATGGATTTAGGCAAATCTGCTCGTTCTACTACAGATATTTTACCATAATTTCTGAACGAATATAATATGCACTAGATAAGACGGTGGAGGCTATAGCTAAAACCCTTGATATATCCAAAGACTTTGACAAGGTCTGGCATGAAGGGCTTCTCACGAAAATGAAATCCTTTGGTATTTATGAACAAATACTCAACATAACCAGATCATTCCTAGACAAGAGAAAAATCCAGGTTGTCCTTGATGGCCCTGCGTCCAAGCAACATGGTATTAATACAGGCGTGCATCAGGGGTCTATTCTTGGACCATTATTATTCATTATTATGACAACAACATATTCTTATCATTGTTTTGAATCTCGAGTATATATCCGACACAGTTAGACACAATTAATCAACTGAGAACCACATCAATCTATATAAAAGCATATAAGGTATCAACGGATACACACTCGATATTCCAAACATTAAAAAGAATATGCTGTTGTCATAGCCCTACTGACATGTTTATAAATACCCCCACCCCAATAAAATTATTTCTGAGATGGGTATTATTTGCTGATGATATCACGCTCTATAATAGACATGAGGGGAAAAATGTACAGAAATCCAAAACAATTTCATAAACTATAGAAAACGACCTCCAATGGGTAGTGGAATGTGGCCGCAAGTGGTTGGTAACATTTAATTCTACAAAGACTAAGCTTCTTTTCTTAAACAACTACAAAAACTTTCTCATCCACCATTTTGTTTTGCTATCGCTATGAAAATAACACCTTGCTTGACAGCCCATCTTTTAAACGATTTGGTTTACTATTCACAGGAACATGAATTGGTAACAAATACATTGATGATATTGTCAAGGTTGCTACAAAGAAGGTGGGCTCCCTCTACTGTGCTAGAAAATTACTCACACCAGAGAGCTATATCTTTACAAGGCCACTTTTCGCCCATGCATGGAATATTGTTGCTACATCTGGGCTGGTGCATCTACCATCAGTTTCACACTCTTAGAGTGACTCCATAAAAGAGTCTAAAATCTTATAGGTTCTGCACTGTCGGCCAAACTCTAACAACTGTCCCATCGCCACAATGTTGCATCCCTGTTCCTGTTTTACAAGTACTTTAATGAAATTTATGCTTATGAACTCATAGCACTTGTGCCCCCCTCCATGACTAATCCGACAAGCAGCAAAATCCCACCTCATTTATTGTTTAGGTTCCTAGATGCCCGAATAATAGTTTCTTTCCTCGGACTTCTAGAATTTGGAATTCCCTCCCGTTTCCTGTTTTACCGAAAAAGTTTAAATGTAATGTGAACAGGCATCTTCATGCTGAACTCTCCTCAGTTCTCTTTTAGACACAATCCTAAATAGTAACTCCTTACGGTCTAAGTAGTAATAGGTCTTGTTTGGGGTAAACAAAAAACATAATATAAATAGTTTCTAAAACTTTCAATCTTTTAATTAAATGATGATTTGCTAAGAATATTGAAGCTAATTGAAATGACTTTCTGTTCGACAGTCAAAACGCTTCAACAATTCTTTTGGAAATTCTGAAATGTCATAAATTACTTTTTATCTATTAACAAAAGATTAAAATGCTTGACTTCTTTGCAAAAAATCTGAAATGTATCATGGTAGATTTAATTTTGCAATGAAAATTTATTTTCAGATTGAACTTTTAAAAGTTAAATTTTATTTCAATAATCGACTAATCTATGTGATAAAAGTGAACGTACGTGTGTCCGAACCTCTTCACAGTATGAAGATGAGGAGGTGGGAGGAAACGAAAACTGTTATTTGTTGGCAACCTTTGCCAGTAAGTAGAGATTATATTCGGCAAGCACATTTTAGGACAACCTGTCTGCAAACAGAATAGACCCAGCGCACCTAGCGTGACCGAGAAGAGTTGGGCAAGGATTAATTCCCAAAACACAGTAGAAGTCAGGTGTCAAATGTTTAGATAGAAATTAGATCACGTGTTCGAAACACAGGACAGAATTTCAAGTAGAAACAGGTCAGACTAAACATGCCGAAAATGTAGAAATGTAAGTGAATATTTCTTCGAGACTGTCCGTTTGTCGACAACTTTTAAAGCTAAGTAAGAAAATTATGCAAGAAAGAATTAATTTTAATGTCTCCCCATATTGAACAAATTTTCTCTCCCCAAGAAAACCTTTGAAAACGCAACAAGTCTCCATTGTTCCGTACATGAATTTTGATTGTCTAAGTTAAATAGCTGATCAACGGCCACTAGACGTCGCAACGACATAAAGAATGGCACACATGATAAAAATCAACAATCAAAGAATTATAAGTCATAGTGCACTTATCCTAATGCGCCGTTTTCTCCAAAACCACACGTGACCTTTTGTCTAACTTCCCCTTGACAAGGAGATAAATAACAAGTTAATAATCTTAAATAATAAGTCAATATTAATTTTATTTCATTTCGGACTATTAGTCTCATCTTTATTAATTTTTTTTTTTTTTATCTTTTTATTGGTTCACAACGTTTCGGCCAACTTCCTCTGGCCTTCGGCAAAAAACAAAAAAAAACAAAAAAAAAACAAACAAACAACTAATAAAGATGAGACTAATAGTCCGAAATAAAATAAAATTAACATATAATGCTCATCTCAAAAAAAAAAAATTCCAATTAAGGAATAATATATAAATTAGTCAATATGTACTTCATTAATGCAGTTAGAAATAACAACATTCTATTCTTATTATTAATCAATTAATTAATTAATATAATCTCCGATTTTATAATAATTACTTTATAAAGAAAAAGTAATAACTTTTATCCTATTTTATAATATTTTCTTTTCCATATTGAAAACGCATTCGGCCATGTTTTTTTTATTATTATTTTATTGATTAATAAAAATTGTTGAGATAAATTAAATAAAAATAAACGAGTGCGGTTACTCAAAGCCAAGACAATTAGCGAAGTTACTGTTTTTATTTTGTTTCGAGATTTACACGTTTTAGAATGACGGCAACACGTCGTCGTCGTTGTTGTACCTATTTACAATGCCTCCCCACGGGACAGAGTTAGACACCAGGGTCGTTTTTTAACGTGGAGAAAAGATACAAAAATAAAAATTGCCTCAGTTGTGAAGGATTTCTCCTCCATTGAAAGAGAACGAGAAATGGAAGTGCCGCATCTTAAGAACAGATACTACACTTTGATCTTGGCCAAAAGTCGTCGTCGTTGTATGCCGTGACCATTAATGTCTGCTGAGAGAGAGAGAGAGAGAGAGAGAGAGAGAGAGAGAGAGAGAGAGGGAGAGGAGGGGGTGATCTGAGGAGGATAACTCTATTAACCTTGTGACTAGCTCATTGGCTTTTTTATTTTGCTAGGAGCAAAGTAAATGTGGTATTATGGTGACTCACTAAGAGTAAAATAAACAGAGGATGATGCCCATGTCTACACCACCACCACTTATAATGACCTTGTTCATAACTTTTAAAATTATTTTTTACATTGTAGCAACTACAGTCAATGATTTAAAGTCTAGTATATGTTCTGATACTAAACTAAATCTTTTCTGTTTTCAGTCAGTAAAAAAGAAATCCTTCTAGACTGAGACAATTTTTTTATATTAATCCAAAATGTTTTTGGGAGCTTTCTTTACATTAAAAACCGACATTAGCAAATAACTCTGCCTTCGGAGGGAGGCAAATACGATAGTTTTGGAATTCGGCAAGAAAACCCAAAAATTTAGGATGTCGAGGACCGACATATGTGGACTAAATAATGTAACACACACAAATGCCTACACACACAACCACATACCTATATATACACGTACACACACAGACACAACTTGACTTGCCCAGATGTGATCGAATACACATTCCTTCATATATGAACTCTTTTCCTTTCCTTATAAACAAGACATTCACAGATCTACACTTCAATTTCTCGTTCTCTGTCAGTGGAGGAGAAATCCTTCACGACTGAGACAATTTTTATTTTCGTTCCTTTTCTCCACATTAAAAAAACGACCCTGGTGTCTGACTCTGTCCCGTGGGGAGGCATTGTAAATAGGAACAAGACATTCACCTTACCCTTCTTATGCAAACTCTTCTTTTTTCCCTACTAATGAGATATTTATTTAACACCGTGTGGGTTTTCTAACTTTTTTATTTGTGTCCATACTCATGGATGTATTCCTTTACTAACCTCCTTCTTTTTCATTTCTCGTTTTATTTACATGTCATAGAAGGCGACTCAATAAAGTTGTTTTAAATATTAGGATGAGACTTTGCCAACCTATTTTACAATCTCGCCCCAATGCTCTAATATCATATGCTCCGCCGCATAGATCCACATAAAGGATTAGGAGATATGAACTAATGATCGCTGACGCCATTATTTTTTGTTTATTCACGCTTGATTTCGCGGTTATAATTATTGGTTATGTTTCAAACATATTAATGGTGCCACAAGGTTACTCCATATTGTAAAACAAAAGTTTAAATCATTATTTTTCTGGAAGGTAATGTTTTATGGCTTGCAATCACAATAACAAAATTGATAATAAAAAATACAGCAGGCGAAGTATTGATATATTTCAAAAGAGTAAATATTTAATTAAAATTTAATTTTCGAATTAATTTCGTCATTTTACAATTCACACCACAGGCCACCAAAAAAGTATAAATACGTTTTCATTGATACTTAAAATAAATAGTTCTGGCTTTTTAAAGAGTCACACACAGTGCCCAGACACTCCAAGCTGAAGTTTCTCTTTTAGGCATGGAGTCAAGAAAAAGTATCAAATGGCTGTCTGCTAACAACAAAGAGGCCTGGCAGAATCTCGTCAACGATATTTGCGAATTATTGCAACTAGCCGGACAAGGAAGCGTTCAGAACCGGTTGAAACATATGACCACAATTATAAACAGCATGGTATCGGAAAATTTTGGTTATGTATTTTTACTTTAGTTAATTTAAAACTCCATCCGTTAATTATGATGATATAGCTAACTTTATCTAAGAAAATGGCAGAAACACTAGAGGATGACCTCCAATCCGTAGTGGAATGGGGACAAAAATGGTTGGTCTCATTCAATGCTGCTAAGACTAAGCTTGTTTCCTTCAATAACTACAAGAAACCTTCTCTACCACCAATAGCAATGGCCAAGAACACATTGCCTGAAAGTACTTCTTTTAAACTCCTCGGCCTAACGTTTACAGGGAATATGAACTGGAATAGATACATTGAGAGCATTGCCAAGGCTGCTGCAAGGAAGGTTGGCTCCCTCTACCGTGCTAGAAAACTACTTACGCCTGCCAGTATCCTATACCTCTATAAGGCCACCATTCACCCATGTATGGAGTACTGTTGTCACATCTGGGCTGGTGCATCTGCTGCTTGTCTCTCGCTCCTGGACAGGGTTCAAAAAAGAGTCGCCAACCTGATAGGTCCTGAACTGTCATCTAGGCTTCAACCTCTGTCCCATCGACGAGATGTTGCATCCCTCTGCCTGTTCTACAAATACTTTAATGGTGAATGCTCTGATGAACTGCAAACACTTGTACCTCCTTGACGTAACTACCCCCGACAAACCCGACAAGCTACTAAGTCTCATCCCTTTACAGTGGAGATCCCTAGTTGCAAGAAAGCCTTTTACTCCAATAGTTTCTTCCCCAGAACTGCGGGTCTTTGGAACTTCCTTCCGGGATTCTGCTTTCTCAACTGCAATGATATGCAGAAGTTCAAGTGTAATGTTAACAAACATCTTTCTACTCTTCTCCCTTCATAATGACCCCGCTAATTAATTCCCTAATAGTAGCCCCCTGCTTCAAAGTGGCACTGTGCCTTGTTTGGGGTGAAAATTGAATAATAAAAAAAAAAAGTTAAAATATATCAGTACCATACGATAGTTTAATATTTTAAATAAAATCCACCCTTTCCATACGTATTTGTCATATATTTTCAAGTAATTTCATTAAAATTTGCCCCATTGTCAGACGAGATTAAAGTTTTAACTAGTAATTCGATCCTTTCGAACAAACCGTTTGAAAAAAAAAAAAATAGGCATGATTAGTAATCCCATTAGTCAAGGATAAACTAGAAGACCTGCCATAGTTACTTATTTAAGAAAAAAAATGGATGACAAGGGCGGTTCTTTTAAAAAATTTATTTGGTTGGATTAAACGACCCAATAAATGAATCAACTCAATAAGAAGATTGCAATTTTATTATATTTTTTTAATTTTTTATTTTTTGAAACACATTTGCTTTTTATTGACTAACTTGCAAATGGGACGAACAGCGGGAATTATAAATTCTGCAAAAAGAACAGTAGCACAAAATCTTTACACGGTGGCGACCTGCAAGTTCGGGGGTGGCGGTCTGAACCGATCTGAGGAGTAAGAACCCCGAAATGGGCAATGAAGACAGCAATCACTGAGGAGCACATAAACGCATTCGAATGTATTTTTCGATCAATAAACAAAATTTTGTGCTGTGAGTTGATTGGGCGTTATTTGTATCAATTTAATTTAAGTAATATCATTATAAGATAAATATTGATTTTTTTTTGTCAGAAAAAATACGGATAAAATTAAAAGAAACGAAAAACGATTGTTGGGTTTTTTTTTTCACATAAAAATTGATTGTTCGACGCATTTGGAGTATTCGGGCTATCTTGAATATTACTTTCACAGCGGCCGATATAATCGCCGACCTTCTTCATGTGTATCTTGCCAAATTCGAGAATCTCTGTACGATTTCCAACTGAACCTTTTATTTAAGCCATGAGGGTTGATTGCTTTGTCAGTCATGGAACCCGAAAATGAAACAACAAAAACATCTACGCCGTCATGTAAGAAATAATTTTAATAATATATATTTTCTTTAAAAGATTTAAGATTTGTGATTGATGATTAATTATAACTAAATAATAATAATAATAATAATAATAATAATAATAATAATAATAATAATAATAATACAATTTTATTTATTCATTCATTTCTAAGACAAAAATAATAGACGTTCAAATCAATTCACAAATTTCAAGCTTTTAATAAAAATATTCATTTTTCCCTCTGCGTACCTAAAACTCAGCCGAACTTCCATGAGTAACGTTTCTTTCTTAAACGTTCCAGTACGTAGAATATAGAATCACGGGATTGCTTCCCAACTGACTATAACATGGCCATTCTCTAATCCAATGTAAACAAATTCTTTCTGAGCCGTCCTTTTAAATAATCAATTTCTCTACCAGTTACAACTATCGTTACAAATTTCTTCGGTTTCTCACAGTCTGCCTGCTCAACTCCATAAATCTTATCCTCAAATGACATTTAGAACTTGATAAGCGGTAACTCATTTATAAAAATAGAAAAAGTTTTAACAAATATAAACAAAAGAGAAATTACTATTAAAAAATTGACGAAATATTACTCCTAATCGAGTCACTCAGCAGCCTATTTTTTTTTCATTCGAAATGAAATGTTTACAGTGTGTGCATTTTCTATTTTTTCATTCGAAATGAAATGTTTATAGTGTGTGCATTTTCTATTTTTTCATTCGAAATGAAATGTTTACAGAGTGTGCATTTTCTATTCTTTCATTCGAAATGAAATGTTTACAGTGTGTGCATTTTCTATTCTTTCATTTGAAATGAAATGTTTACAGTGTGTGCATTTTCTATTTTTTCATTCGAAATGAAATGTTTACAGTGTGTGCATTTTCTATTTTTTCATTCGAAATGAAATGTTTACAGTGTGTGCATTTTCTATTCTTTCATTTGAAATGAAATGTTTACAGTATGTGCATTTTCTATTCTTTCATTCGAAATGAAATGTTTACAGTGTGTGCATTTTCTATTTTTGCATTCGAAATGAAATGTTTACAGTGTGTGCATTTTCTATTTTTTCATTCGAAATGAAATGTTTACAGTGTGTGCATTTTCTATTCTTTCATTCGAAATGAAATGTTTACAGTGTGTGCATTTTCTATTCTTTCATTCGAAATGAAATGTTTACAGTGTGTGCATTTTCTATTCTTTCATTTGAAATGAAATGTTTACAGTGTGTGCATTTTCTATTTTTTCATTCGAAATGAAATGTTTACAGTGTGTGCATTTTCTATTCTTTCATTCGAAATGAAATGTTTACAGTGTGTGCATTTTCTATTTTTTCATTCGAAATGAAATGTTTACAGTGTGTGCATTTTCTATTTTTTCATTTGAAATGAAATGTTTACAGTGCGTGCATTTTCTATTTTTTCATTCGAAATGAAATGTTTACAGTGTGTGCATTTTCTATTCTTTCATTCGAAACGAAATGAAATGTTTACAGTGTGTGCATTTTCTATTTTTTCATTCGAAATGAAATGTTTACAGTGCGTGCATTTTCTATTCTTTCATTCGAAATGAAATGTTTACAGTGTGTGCATTTTCTATTCTTTCATTCGAAATGAAATGTTTACAGTGTGTGCATTTTCTATTTTTTCATTCGAAATGAAATGTTTACAGTGTGTGCATTTTCTATTTTTTCATTCGAAATGAAATGTTTACAGTGTGTGCATTTTCTATTCTTTCATTCGAAATGAAATGTTTACAGTGTGTGCATTTTCTATTCTTTCATTCGAAATGAAATGTTTACAGTGTGTGCATTTTCTATTTTTGCATTCGAAATGAAATGTTTTCAGTGTGTGCATTTTCTATTTTTTCATTCGAAATGAAATATTTACAGTGTGTGCATTTTCTATTTTTTCATTCGAAATGAGTAATGAGTAATGGATAAAATACATTAACAAGTGTTGTTTCATGCTTCACCAACAACATGTAAAAGATCTGAAAGTAAACATACACTAGTATGCTCCGGCAGTGTTAAACGTAAACTGGAAAACATACCCAACCATTTATCGTTTATATAGTCGGTTGACCAGGATTTCTTCAGTAATAAAAAAAAGAAAGAAAAATACAATATGCCATACATTGCTACAGAAGAAAAGATAAGTTCGTTAGTGATCTCGTACTGTGGGATCCTAAAATAAGAATATTTTAGGATCCCACAGTACGACCTTTCAAAACGTACACAAAATTATTATCAGAAGACACTGGCTTACAACTTGAAGCGTTTCCTAAAGTCATGGAAGATAGAGACTTGCGGAGGGAAAGCGTCAATTGGGTCCGGGCAATCCGACTGATAAGGTGATGACTTTAACAAAGGACGTTGTTGGAAAAAAGTTGATATAAAATTTCCAACCACAGCTGAAAGTGCACACCTGAAAGATTTTTGATTTAGACAAATAAAAATTGGCAAGTTGAGTTAATATTCTAAGGAAGACTTTTTGTAAGCACGCCATGCTAATTTCTTCTGCAAAAGCCATATATTCTTTTCAACTATAACCGAAATACTTGAGTAGACTTTATTCTCTGGTAACAAGTCATGGAAAAGAGTAACTGTCAATTGGCAACTGCTCCTTCTATTTTGGTGCAGCATTCAATTTTCGGCAGATGAAAATCGAAAAACAATGAAAAATGATATAATAGCAGATAATAGTGATGGGACGATTCCAATATTTTTCCCGATTCCGATACAATTACCGATTCCGTACTAAATTCCCGATTCCGATACAATTACCGATTTCAATTTCAATTCTTTATAAATCTCTAAATATTTAACTAATTTTTTTTTCGATTACAGTAAAACACATTTTAAATGTGCATATATATATCTTCTCAAAGTTACAAACACACTTGTGTATGTGGGGGGGATTGATCTTTAGATTTTAGTTTTATTGCTAGTTTAAAATCAATAAATAATTAGTATCTTATTATTGCAACTAGCAGTGGAAGATTTTGTTTTAAACGAAATCAAATAAAAAGATAATTAAAAAAATCGTTTATGGCATCGGGAAATAGGCATAAATTTTTCCGATTCCTATATACTAAAAAGTTCCGATTTTTCCGGTTCTCGATTCCGATTCTGATTAATCGTCCCAACAGGAGCAGATATGCAGAATAATATTTACATCCTTCGTATAAATGTGGATATTAAGGAAGAGTGCTAGAGAGTTGGAGACAATAAAAGATAAACTAAAAATAGACGAAACTGTACGCACACTCGTGCGCGTGTAGACAGGACCGCAGTCAGACACGTCTTTTTATTTATCTGATTAAAGTCCGTTGAGATAAAACTATTTTTAATTTCAAATATTTCAAGGTCAAAGTTTGCTAAACTCTATTGTCTCGTTAGAATAATCATATAAACAATGGCGAAATGTTCTTGTTCAATTTATAAATTAATTAAGAAAGTCCGTTCTGTTTCCTGCAAACACACACATACAGACACACACACACACGTACACACACACACAGATACACACATACACAAACACACACATATATTCATTATTATTGAAATTAGTGAGAAATGACCCCCAGTAAAGGTCACAATTTTTAAGAAAAATGAAAAATAAAAACGGAATTTATTGTTATATATGTATTACAGAGAAACAGCCTTGTAGTCTGTTGTTTTGGAAAATCTAATCAAACAGCAGGCCACAACAGAGCCTGAAGAGAGTCCATAAAGAGGTGTCACAGTTGTTGGATTTGAAATCGACGGTACCAATGCCGTTTTGAATTTCTATAATCCTTTGTAAATGTCTATATCCATGTATTTATAATAATATATACATATATGCTCACATAGACTACCATAACCAAAAGTCATATATGTTCTCTATTTACATCGATGACGTCATCCTTTTAATTCGTTAACATTTATGGTCTCATAAAATAATGCGAAATATTTTCAATCTTTTCAAAGATGGCGCCTTTTTGTGCTGTCTTCCTTTTGTGACGTTATACTAAATATTAAAAATATTTTCTTCCGATGTCTTTCAATTCTGCTTAAATGTATGACATCATGATCTTTTGATGTCATTTTTTAATGAAGTCATCCAAAGTGCAACGAAACAAAAAACAATATAACAATCAATATTTGCAGTGTTCAAAATAGATGATTCGTAATCATTTGACGTCAAAAATAATCTTACCTGGGCTATTTCAACTGTGTTACTGGATGAAGTCACCCAGTTGTGACGTCTTGGTATATTTCTAGGAGAGTACATGAAACAAATATTTTAGAAATATATTTTAAAAAATATTTCGGATCCCTATTATATAACTAAATTATAACTAAATAACTAAATTATAACTACAAATATATTTGTTTGTTTGCTTTCTTATAATGATATTTAGGATTGTCGCTGAGTTCATTAGCAGCCTTATATATATATATACATATACTAGCAGGCCGCCCGGCGTTGCCCGGTCGAAAATACGCTTAAACATATCTTAATTTATGCAAATTTTGGATTTATTATTATATAGTAAATTCTCTATCAATTATTATATTGTACCCAATATATAGTGTTAGTTTTAAAAGTTAAAACTAAAGAAATATGATTTGGGTGCCATCAGCTAAAATCGAAACCAAAACATATAGTTCTCTAACCTTAGTCGTTACGATTTGAGCTATCGTCAGATGGATAAGAAATAGTTAAAAATGAACTTACTTTGACGTATAAATGTATATTTTCTCATACGTACATGAACACTTTAAGTCGACTTACGCCTGCCGAGTTCAATTTTTGTCGAGTTTGACCCGTTATCAGTTGCTTTTATTGACTAAAGACCAAATCAAATTTGTTCCATAGGTCCTAATAGTCTAAATATCAAGTTTTAAGTGTGTAGACCAAAAATCGACAAAGTTTGGTAGCGACCGTTCCTCAGATAGATAAGGTCACGTTATATATATATATATATATATATATATATATATATATATATATATATATATATATAATTATTTTTTTACTATAATAATTAAATACCTACAGACACTAGTGTTTCATCCTTTCGGGAATCTTCAGTGCAGGGTGTCACGATTTACACCAGTCGAACGATTCGAACTCGGCAACACGAGCCATCTCTGGCTCGATTAGCAAAGACCGTATCCATTCGGCTACCATTAACCGCGTGAAATAATGTTAGTTGAATTTAAACATTTTGATTTTAAATGTTCATTACGCCAGTCAGACAGTGATCTAATCGTTATACGATGATCTATGCATATATATATATATATATATATATATATATATATATATATATATATATATATATAAATTCGTATTCCTGTCTGTTTGTTTGTTTGTTTTTTCACGATTTGATTAATATATACAAAAGTTTCCTTACTTTATTCTTTCATTTATGTCTATATATAGCATGATTCTTGCAAAATATACAATTAAGAGATCATGTTATTTCCATATTGCATAAAAAATCGATTTTATTCAATAGCGGTATATCAATGTTTCTAGCGAAGAGAATTATTGTAAATGTTCTGTTTAAAATTGCTATTTAATAAATTTAAAAAAATAATTATATTGATAACATATTTAATTTAATTTATTTGGAATTATTATTCCAACATCGATTTTTAAAAAAACTTTTTTAGAGTTATTTGCTCCTAGAAACTTCCGAACATTTAATTTGTTTGTCTTTATTATTCTTTTAACGGCTATAAAGTTTACGTTTAAACAGCCTTTATGAATAATTTGAAAGAAGAAAATCTTGAAAAGACAGAAAATTAACATTTTAGAGTGGAGGATCACTTTCCTATATAAATTTAACGTTAAATGATCACCCACTTTTTGGCCACAATGTGTTCAACGAGGCATGTAATCGCTAGCATTTTTTTAAGTTTGGCGATCGAGGGGGGGGGCAAAACATGACAAATACAATATTTTTTGGGCGGCGGGAATTACATTTAAAACATAAAATAACAATAAATGTAATTAATTTTATGAGACCATTCTGTACTTTCACCTAACAATTTTATAAACAAAGCGAACCCAAAAATATGACAAATTCAATTTTTTGGGGAGCGGGGAAGAGATTACATTAGAAACATAAAATGACGAAAAATTCATTTAATTGTTTTTGGAATTAATTTTTGGGAGATCTTCATTTTTCTAAGGGTTCTGCCTACTTGGCTAATTTTTTTTTAATTAAAATTTTTTCTTTTGTGATCGAACGGGCATTCGCTACTATTTTTTATTGAAATAAAAGTTGTAATGATTTATTTTTAATTATTTTTTTGTGGGGTGGGGTTCTTTCCAGTGCTCAATATCCGGAGAATAGTTTAATCTTTATGTATCCTCTGGTGGAGAGAGTATCACGTACTTCTACTTTTGGGGCGGGGGCTTTCATCTGTTCTTTTATTTTTGGAATTGTTGTGGGGAGTATCCACGTTGCCCATTCTGATAATATTAAAAGATGTGTGTACATCTTGATAACATTAAATGATATGAATGCCCATTTGACCCCCAAATAATAAATCTTTTTTAAAAAAGTTTTTTTATGTTATACATCTGGGGTAATGTTGATTAAAATGTTAATGTATTTTTCAAGATTTTGCTGGACTGGACAACCAACCAGACATTTGCCTTTTATAACACACACACACACACACACACACACACACACACACACACACACACACATGTATATATATATATATATATATATATATATATATATATATATACGAAGTGCCCTCAATAAGTTTCCAGACTATAGTCGTATGGATACTTTTATTGACAGTACACATATGAAACTTCAGTCCCCTTCGAAGTAATCTCCTCCGACTGCAATTCACTTGTTGTACCGTTCCAACAACTTTGGAAACCCCCATGGAAATCCTCTTGTGTGAGAGTTTCTATGACAGCCTCTTTCATCTCCTCAATTGTCTCATAACGACAACCTCTAACGTTTTTCTTGAGCGTAGAGATAATCAAAAATCACAGGAAGCAAGGTCTGGACTATAGAAAGAGTAAGGAACTGACTTACTGCCCTTCTTGGTTAAATAGTTCGTGATCTTTTCTGAGCACCATTGGGACAAACTGTGCTCAAATCTTCTATATCTTCAGTTTTTCGCGAATAATTGTGTGTACAGTTCCCACACTGACACCTTATTGTGCATTTATTGTGTCTACAGACACACGGTGGTCCTTATCAACGAAATTCTTTATTTGGCCAATCAACTCTGGTGTTCTGACTTTCATACTCCTCCACTCAAAAACCGATGTTCGATTCATGTAAGATGATTCAAAATCAATCGGAAACATTTCGTTTCGGTGACATTTTTACAAAGTTTCAAACGGAATTTTATTGCATATCGTTGTTTTAAAAGTGTCCTCACATCCAAATTGTATTTTTGAAATTCACCATCTGTGTCAATCAGGCTTTAGTAGAGCGTATTCCAATTCCTGCTGTAGCTGTTCATTTTCATTTATAAATTGTGATAAAAGAAAATACCTAATCATCTCATAAGATGGATAACAATAACATAATGATTTTTCAAAAGTCTACGAAAGTTTTGTCTGTACAAAAAAAAACAAAAAAAAAACAAACAAACGTCTGGAAACTTATTGAATGAACCTCATATAAATAAATAAAGCGTTATTAAGCAATTCTAATACCGCAAGTATATTTACATAACATTCATATAATTTATTGGTTGTATAGTACGACTTACACGTGTTTTGTTGAATGGTATAGATTGACTAAACAACTCATCAGAGACTCATATAAATCCATGAGAAAAATGCAGTACATTTTAAATTAAAAAGGACCAAATGTGGACATTTAAATTAAATAAAGGTTGAAATTTAAATTAAAAGGGATCAAAGGTGGAAAAGGAAAATAGTTTTTTTTTAAGTCATAAGAGTAAAATAAACATAATTAGGATAGGTTATTTAGAGATCTCTCCAGAAAATAAAACACTTTAAACACGGATGCCACACACACACACACACACACACACACACACACACACACACACACACACACACACATATATATATATATATGGTAGTATTTGAATATATAGTTAAGTGTAAGTTTAACTCATTTAGAACTATTTTATGCTTCACCGCTCACTCATTTTGCGACCAAATTTAAAACAATTTTTACAGTTCATAGGTCACCTTCTCTGCTATATTTTGAAAAATAAATGTAAATCATCGTTTAGTAAAATATAAGTCATAATAAAATTACCGTGTTAAAAAATTCTCAGAATCTGTAAGGAACGGAAAGACGTTTTCCAATATCTGTTGCTTATTATAGGAGCCAAATCTGTTACGTTACCTCAAATCGACTGTGAATGGCGTAGATGATGACGTAGCAGGATATACAAAAACTGTCTCTAATAATTCACCGCTATTCCGATGTCGCTCAGCTGTACTGTTGCTAATAATTCACAGGTAACAAGTGAAACAGAGAGAGAAAAATTTATTTCAAAGTTCTATCAATAATTTCCAAAACCACTATCAATAATCTCCAACTCTCTTTATCTGTGCCTAAACCTAAATGCAGATTCCATGAACAAAGATTCTTTCTTTGTACTGCACGCCTATTGATTGCCTGCTTTCCAACTGACTACAATTTGATTGTCTTCAAGTCCTACGTAAACAAGTTATTGCTGAAACGTCTCCCTAAGTAATCCAATTTACAAAGTTCCCACTACTTATGTTGACTACGCTATAATAACATTGACTAATGTATACCCATTTACTCTTATCCTCGAGTGGCCCCCGGGCCTTGATAAGTGGCGATTCCTGTAAAAAAATATCATGGATTACATAGAAAAATGCAAGCATGAAAAGTAATGTGGCTATAATTTAAACATGGAAAAGAAAAAGGACTAGTTGTTAAAACTGGAAAAGTAAAAGACAAAATATTCTAGTAAAAAAAAAATAATAATAAATTTATGACTTAAAATATTGCAGTATTTATTAAGAATTGATTATACAATGTTAAGTTGATTTTTTTAAGTTCTTAATGCTGCAATATTTTAAGTTTTAAATTTATTATATTTTTTACTAAAATAGCTTGTCTTTTTCTTTTCCAGTTTTTACAATTATTCCTTTTACTTTTCTATGTTTAAGTCTTAACCATATTACTTTTCAAGCTCGCATTTTCTACATAACACACACACACACACACACACACACACACACACACACACACACACACATATATATAGTAGAAATGGTAATTAATAAAAACTGAAGAAAGTGCTCAATACCGTTGTAGAGCAAATATGCGTTTTATTTTTTATTACCGTATTTCTGTAAAAGTCTGAGGATGCTACAGACGGCCAAACAAAAAAAAACCCGGCCAAGTAGCTGAAACAATAATGTAATTTAAAGATACGGTAATTTACAGATACGGTAATAAAAAATAAAACGTATATATATATATATATATATATATATATATATATATATATATATATATATATATATATATATATATATATATATCCGCTTGAGATACTCTGGTTTCGTTTATCTGGTCGTTCTGAAATTACATTTTAAGAAAATAATCAAAATTAGCTCTTGTATGACATATAGTTGAGCACTGTAATGGTAATTTATTTTTAATAGATACATGTCATTCATATATATATATATATATATATATATATATATATATATATATATATAATGAAGCTTAGTACGTTTTTGAATGATTGAGATGAGGATCTTTTATTCGTATTATTTGGATTCTTCCGACTACTGTTTTCATCTTAAGTGTTATTTTCACAACGTTTCGGTCGATGTAACGTCCGACCTATTTTAGGTTTATCGGCCAAACTCGGGAATTTGGGCAGAATTTCGAACGGAGCGCTTTATTTACTTTAGCATGCTCTTATACCATCAGCCATGATTGGGTAGAGATCCTTAGTAATTCGCAATTGTATTTTTCGGTCACCTACATTGAGAATTGAACCTTCAACCTTCAGGAGAATATCAATTTTACAACTGATAATTCCAAGTACTCTAACCATTGCGCCACGAGTTCTTGAATTCTACCAGAAACACGCATTAGTTTTTTTTTCTTTGCTTCAAAACGAATATTAAATCAGTGTAATATAACTCTGATCTGCTACTTTATATATATATATATATATATATATATATATATATATATATATATATATATATATAAGTAGTAGCGTTTGTATGTGTGTTTGTGTATACAACTCTCCTACAGCCAACACCACTGGGCCGATCATAATGATGGTCCCCCACCTAAGGGATGGTGCACACCATTATGCAAGATTAAGGTAAAAATCAAACTCACAGCCTATGTATATATACTCTCTTACAGACCACACCACTAGACCGATCATAACCGAACTTGACATTATGATAGTCTTCTACCTAGGAATAGCGCATACGATTTTCCAAGGTAAAGATCAGAGGGCAAGGTCATAGCTTATGTATGTATACTCTCCTATACTCTCCTGGACCGATCATGATCAAATCTGACATGATGTGTAAAATGTTTCGTGTATATCTCATTACGTGTATCTCTTTGTCTGTATCTATGTATGCAATCGTAATACGTCTACTGTCTATATATGACCGTATTCATAATGTTTTGTATGAGTGTAAAATCAAACGTTGTCATACCCTTTTCTCGCTCTTGACTTCGTCCATCGCAACTGCAAAGGGAACCGCATGCACAAAATAACAAGTCGAAAGCTTCTTTTAATTAATGCATAGTTCATTTCTTTCTCAGTCTTGGCGGTTCAACATCTTTTCTTATCAGTCGTTCTTAACTCTTTTTTGCGTTTCTTTCTCCGACGCATCATTGCGCCTACCTCGACGCGTCTATCCCGCCCAAAATCGGAAGCCAGACTGACTTGTATGCGAGAGAAAATATATCTTTCTCTCTTTCTTTAATGCCCGCTCTCTTTCTCTGTGTTTCTTTCTTTCCGCGTTCTCTTTCGCACATACCGCAATGGCCTATTTCAGACTGCTATTGTCGACCCCAGCTGCAGAGTTTGACATACGTTAGCACCTTAACCCTTTAACTCTTCTTGCATTAACCAAGCCTCACAGCAAAATCACAATTTTCAACGTGCCAACGTAACACGGGATAGATTACATATCAGATAGTCTCCGACCTAGGGATGGTGCACCCCATTTTTCAAGGTCAAAGTCAAAGGTTAAGGTTATATTTGGTGCAGATCTTCATAACTTCTCGACCTAGAGATGGTAGCGAACCTTAACTTGGTATGCACTATCCCTAGGTGGGGAGTTTACGAAGAGCCGCACCAAATATAACCTTAACCTTTGATTTCGAACTTGAAAATTTTAACATTACATTTAATGCTCGGTAACGCCGGGTACATCTGTTAGTACACATATATTTACATGTGTGTGTGTGTGTGTGTTTGTGTGTGTGTGTGTGTGTGTGTGTGTGTGTGTGTGTGTGTGTGTCGTCATCGAATGTTGTAGTAAAATGAAAAAGTTTCTTTAGAGAAATCATTGGCTTGTTTCTTGGAACACAAGCTTGCCAATTAAATTCCTTCAATCTGTTCTTAACTGTAGAAAGTGAGCTTTTTTTAAAATAAGATTTCACTGTTGTTGGATTTGGGAAGCCGCTTCAAATCTGTTTCTGAGGTTGTAGATCTTGATAGCATTGTCTTCCCCGTAAGAACTGTAGGATGACTAGATTTAGGGGCATAACGAACTGCCGGTGTTTTGCACAGTCATTCGTACCGTTTTCTCATCACATTTCAATCTGCGGCTGATTTCTCGATTGAATAAACCAGAAAAGTGGAGATTAATGAGCTCCTGACGATCACTAAGAGAAACTCAAGATATATGGACTAAATGTTACGTTGTATAACCTAGGAACAACAACAATTACGATTAGAGATGCTAAAAGGTGGTTATTTTACGATTAGAGATGCTAAAAGGTGGTTATTTTACGATTAGAGATGCTAAAAGGTGGTTATTTTACGATTAGAGATGCTAAAAGGTGGTTATTTTACAATTAGAGATGATAAAAGGTGGTTATTTTACGATTAGAGATGCTAAAAGGTGGATATTTGAAGCTAGTTTTAAGCTCATTTGTTGCTGCGGAGTGTTTTTTGTTTGCCTTCTCGATTTGCAGCTAATTTTTTAAATTGAGGTGAACACTAGGATACTTCAATTAAAAGTCAAATATGAACAGGTAAAATTATAGAGGAATAAAAGGTCAATCTAATGAGGTATAAGGTGTTTAAAGAGTTACATTCAATTTAGCTTAAATTTGCGGTTTCTAAAAAAAAAAAAAAATTGACAAGTGCGGACTTTTTTTTGCGGCACTGTACATGGGCACAAGTTTAGATGCGATGTTTGTGCAATTACGTCTTTTTAATTTGGTTTCAATTTTATCAGAGCGGAACTCATGCACACTTTTCTTTTTCTTTTTAGCTTATGAACTTTGGTTTAAACAAATCCTTTATGAAATTGATTCGGTGCGATCACTTTTCACTTCCTCGGTAAGTTGTTATTTTCACACCATTTCGAAATGTTCCTTAATCACGTCTTCATACAATTTGTTGTGTCTTCGTTTTATTTTGAAATCCAAATTAAATGCTTCATAAAATCGTCGCAATATTTTATATATTTCTATTTATTCTTAATTTACAGACGCCAACTTACAATCATTCATTGCATACAAATAATTTCTTAAAAATAGTTTAATAATGTTCTTTTGATCGCATTCAAATTGAATATGTTTAACTCTCCTAAGCTTAATAAAGTCATCTATAAAATTTACGAAGATTGATATTTCGCAACCAATTCTTCATAGAGATACTATAAAAACGTAATATTATTTGAACAGATGTCCCCACACGCTTGTTTTCTTTTAACAGTCTAATTGCATCACCCCAGACACTTCTCATATGGTCGAATCACTGAGAACTCAATTTGTCTGTCAAAGCGAATGCCCTATTTCGTTCTCTTTACAAAAACTGACATACTAAAAAATGCAGTGATCGCCATTTTGTAGTAGCGTCGCTGCATCTTTATTTATATCACTGGCCTTATTTGCGATGAAAAAACAAGTTTTCGCTTAGGATGACAATTTTCGCTTCGGAAGACAATTTAAATCAACTTTGTGCAACAGTTTCATCAACATACAATTGAGCTCAGAAAGAGATAATAATACAAGACTATAAGACATAGAAAAATAAAAGAATTGAGCCACGGAGTTCCATATTTTCAAGCAACACCATCGCAAAAGATGAGAAGTGATATACGATATTTAGTCGTAGTGATATCTCTCGAGGAACTATTTGTAAGTAGCTTCATGCTTTGACTGGATCGATTTTCAGAAAAAATGCACAAAACAACCTTGGGCGGCAATGAAAGATATCGCGCATGTACAAAGTGTTTTAATCGTTCAACGTTGGTGCGACCAGATTAGGCCAAACACAAATGATATTTGTATTGCTTTTTTCTTTTACTTTGCAAAATTATGTTTTACAAAACCAAAAGTAAAAACAACTATTTTTCTGTATGAAACAATCAAACTCCGCAAGTGACACCACGTAAGTGTTAAGAAAACAGATCTTAATTTATAACTGCTATAAAAACTTGAACAGCTTAGAAAAGTGGACTTTTTACTTTAGCTATAGACACACTTTTCCATTGCAGTCAATTTCTTTATATTATTTTCAATCCGTGTTAAAATCATCCTTGTTTTGTGTTCATTTTTTTCATGTTGAATTTCTGTCGTTTAACAAATTCCTCAACAATGTTGGCACACTTCATATTCACGTTTATCAAGGAGATTAACTCGACGTACTTATATCGCAGCTTTCTGTAGCCCTCCCCCTTTTCATGGCTTGCCGAGTTGATGGGACAATAAGTCAAACAACTTACAACAAAGCATTACTTAATAAAAATGAATTTCGCATTTTTCGTCTTCTCCCGCTAAAAAAAATTCTTGCTTTTTTGTGTTTCTTTTTTTCGGTATTTATACAGTATAGGAACCGCGTTATCATCAGCATATTCCGGGTAGATTACGTAAACCGCCGGAAGGTGCCGAAGCACTTAGCCAATGAAAATCGTAATAGCCGACAATTGGCAAACGGTAACTTTTGCTTAGTACATTTTTAATATATCTGTTGATTATTAAATTAGTAAGTGAAAGTACAGAATAGTTAAAAATCCCCCCTTCTTATGTAAATAATGGCTTTCTAAACAAAATTATTATTTGAGAAGGGTCCGTAAACTGCACAAGTAGATTTGTTATCGAATTACCTTACAATGATTGTTTTGAATAATAATTATGTTTATCCTAACTGTTTGTTAACGTTTTGAACAGTGTTCATTGTTTTCGATAAAACACACACACACACACACACACACACATACAAAAACACGAAGTTTTCGTTCGCCACCTTCCGGCGGTTTACGTAATGTGCCCGAAATATGTTGATGATAACGCTAACTTTGTCAGCACATATCCAATCTTTCAACATTTGTTATTATTGGCTATGTCTGCGGTTGAATCAACATTGAACGTTCGATTTCGATGAGTCAACAAAGTCTACCCGAAGTTCAAAAATCTAAAACCAAAACAAAACGCGTTTCAAATATCAATAAGCGTATGATGCGAAAACAAACAAACAATAATAAAATTAAACATTTACAATTTTTTTTTTTACCGGGGGTGGGGGAATATTATCTTATCAAGACCCGAAAGTCACTTAAGGATGAAGGTTAATGAGTGTACAATAATCACTGACAAAACAGCGTATTAACAGTTAGTGGTGGAAATTAATTATTTATGCGGGGAGGGGGGAGCTCAACAAGAACTTGTTTACATTGAACATAAAGACGACCATATTGTAGTCAGCTAACTACAAGATGAAATTTTCGGGCATTTTGCAGTGTAGACAACGGAACGAAAAAGTCGTTAGAACAAATATATAAATGAATACTAATAAAAACTCACCAAATAATTGCCACCGTGATATTTATTGGGTGAGTTTCTACTGATATTTTGTTTAATTTTCGATTTTGAGCCATTATTGAAACTTTGCAGATGACCGTCTCATGTTGATCATTTTTTCTTGTTCTTACATAAGATGCGGTACTATTTGTGTTTCAAACTAAATAAACGCTTTAAAATAAGCTATAACACAAAAAATATTCATGTATTCAAGAAAGTAACTTATCTTGCCTTTCGAGTATATATCAGACACAGTTAGACACAGTTAATCAACCGAGAACCACATCACTCCATATAAAAGCATATAAGATAGCAGCAAATACATACTCGAGAGTTAAAACAATGAAAAGAATATGCTGTTGTCCTAGCCCTAGTTATTACTGATCAGGCTTTATGTTGCTTAACTTCAGCGATCTAACTTAGAAGTTTAACAATCTGTAAAAAAAAAAAAAAATTAAATAAAACAAGACAAAAAAAACAAAAACAAAATAAATAACCAAAATTTAAGCGTAATCGATCAACAAAATAAAAAATTAATAATTAAAAAAAATATTGAATTTTTTTTATTTTTCGAAAATGACAAAAATGTTTGTTCTTTCATTTCAGTGCGTTGATGAAGGGAAAACCCTTCAAATTATTTGCCGTCTCAACCGAATAGTTTTAATTTTAAAGGTACGTTCACATTTAATTTTCTTTTTATTGAAGTTCCAGACATTTGGCTTAATAGAATTACACTTCACTTCCACCTCGAGCCAGACTGTCTGAAGATACCAGTTTATTGACCTAAAATGCAACAAGGATTGTGTAATTGTTTTTTCCTACACTTTTTCCAAGACTCAATCATGTTCTGCAAAGTTAAAAAAAAACAAAAACATTTATTTCCTCTACAAAACAAACTAAATATGAAAAGAAGCATAAAACGAAAAATTAGTTAATTCGGGATTAAATAAAAGGAAAAGGGTTGATATGCTGTAAAACAAACAAACAAACAAACAAACAAATAAACAAACAAACACAAACAAACAAACAAACAAAAAATCCAAACCAAACTGAATCAAAGAGTCACATTTAGAACCAGACACCGGCTAACACTTGTTACATGAGCGAAAACCCAAACACAGTCACCTGCGACGTGAACTCATATCAATCACAACACGGTATTATTGAGCACAACATATACTCCTTGTAAGCAACTAAATCTAACCTTAACCGCTCGGCTACATGCACCTCAGCAAACAACGTACGACACAGTCATGAACTACTAAATACAACAACAGCTTATACACATTCTTACGAGCTCTATCATGCACAAATATGGCGTGATCCTCGGATTTGGCAGTGGCCATCATGGAGTGCCTTGGTGTCTAGCCAAAAAGCACATCAACATTTAATATGATTTGGGGTATAAAGTTATGCTTAAGGAAAGGAAGAACTGGCCCTGACGGTATTCCAATTATAGTACTAAAAAACTTCAACCTGAACTAGCGCCCATACTTACAAAACTGTTTAAACGTTGTCTTAAGGAGAATACCTTCCATCACCCTGGAAAATTTCATCAGTATGCCTTGTATTTAAGAATTCAGGTGATCGCTCATCCCCCTCTCAGTACAGGCCAATAAGTCTCCTGTGCGTCATAAGTTGCTGGAATCTGTATTAAATAGAGAAGTAATCAACCATATCAACAAAAATAACCTTCTTAGTGACACTCAATATGGTTTCCGTTCTGCTAGATCTACAGAAGATGTGCTTGCAGTTATATCTCATAGGATTAGCAAATCTCTCGACAGAAGCAACCTTTCTAGGGCAATTGCTCTTGACATATCTAAGGCATTTGATAGGGTATGGCATAAAGGTTTACTTCACAAGATCTCCAGCTATGGTATAGCTGGAAATGTCTTCTCAATTATCAAATCATTTCTTTCTGATATGTTCATAAGAGTAGTAGTTGAAGGGAAAAATCAGAAGCTCACAGTATTAATGCTGGTGTCCCTCAGGGGTCCATCCTGGGCCCAACTTTATTTCTGATCTACATTAATGATCTTCCAAATTACATCCTTACATCATTTGTAGACATTTATGCTGATGACACTACCATTTATGATAGCACATCTAAGACAGTAAACGACCAAGTTTCTCCGATTCTCTCTCCTGTGATCTTGAGCACGTGGTACAATGGGGAAAGGAGTGGTTGGTTACTTTTAATGCATCTAAAACCAAGCTTCTCTCTTTACATCATCAACACTCTGATCCACATCTGGCATCAATTGAAATGAATGGCTCCCGTCTTGAGGAGGCCTCAAGTTTTGTACAAGCTTCTGGCCTTTACCATTATTCCTGGTCTGAAATGGAACACGTACATCAAAATGATGGGATCTTTCTATCGATCCAGTTGATATCTCACTGCTGATGCTATTCTCTATCTATATAAGAGCCAGGTACGTCCAAGGATGGAATACTGTTGCCACATCTGGGCAGGAGCTGCTAGAAAGAACTTGTCATGCCTTGATAGACTTCAAAATAGACTTCGTAGTCTCGTAGGCGATATTCTTTTCTCTTCCCTGCAACCTCTATCTCACAGAAGAGATGTTGCGAGCTTGTCTCTGATGTATCGTTATTTTCATGGAAAGTGTTCGACTGAGCTTCAGTCTATGCCTCCCCCTCACCAAACGTTCACAAGAAACATTCGCCTAGCTGAAAACACTATCAATAATTCCCCCCACTCTTTATCTGTGCCTAAACCTAAACGTAGATTCCATGAACAAAGCTTCTTTCTTAGAACTGCACGCATGTGGAATTGTCTTCCGTTTTCCTGCTTTCCGGCTGACTACAATATGGTTGTCTTCAAGTCTAACGTAAATAAGTTCTTGATGAGCCGTCCCACCAAATTTACCGAATTGATTACTATATTGTCCAATTTCTACTGTACACTCTTTAACACTTATCCTCGAGTGACTTCTTGGCCTTGATAATGTGGTGATGCCTGTGTAAAAATAAAAGTCACATAATCCGACTAATCATCTCTAAAACTTAAACCTGGCAACAATTAAAAAACAGTTTTATACTTAATTTGACGAAATTCCCACTACTTATGTTTACTACGCTATAATCACATTGGCTAATGTATACTCATTAACCCTTATCCTCGAGTGGCCTCTGGGCCTTGATAAGTGGTGACTCCTGTATATATATATATATATATATATATATATATATATATATATATATCTTTTACTCGTTGGAATTTCTTAACCCATTTTATATATATATATATATATATATATATATATATATATATATATATATATACGAGCAAATAGTTAATAAAACATGTTAAAAAAACACTGTGAAATGAGTTAAAAACATATTTAATCTGAAAAGGAAACACTAGATAAGTGGCTAGTCCTTAATCCGGAGTTTCGAAGAAATACTTTCCTTCTCATCAGAGGGTAGGAATTAGCAAAATGCGGGATCGGATTTTGTATGCAAAAGTATTTGATGAAACAACAAGTCGAAGATCTTACTTGATAACAAAAAAGTGAAGCAGAGGGAATATGGTGGAGAAAAATCTGATTACACGTGACTGGATAGTCTGGTGGAAGATAAATAATCCAGTGACGGTAAAATCCAAATATATAACTTCAAGAAAGTTAATTGAATTTCCATTTGCACAAGTAAATCCAAGGAAATCCCGAAATTGAAAGATGATCTAAAATAATCCAAAAGCAGAAATCCATAGAATAATTCACAAAAATGTGTACAAGGGAAAAAAGGAAAAAATTCCAATAATATTAATAAAAGAAAAATAAGATATGCTTTTCACTCTACTGCCGAGGCATAAATATAAATAAGAAAGATCAGGGAAGAAAAAGAGGAGGAATATATATATATATATATATATATATATATATATATATATATATATATATATATATATATATATATACCGGTTGTATCTATTGGTTTCCTATATGTAAATTCAATGTAACTCGCGTAGTTATTAAAGAGTTCTCAATGCAGGACAGAGCTGGTATATAGTCTGTTTATTATACAAACATTATTGGGACAACACTTCATTAGACCAAAAAAAGAATTCTTTTTCGGTCTGATGAAATGTTGTCCCTGAATTGGGATTCCACTGAAACATATTTGCACATATGTAACCAATAATGTTTGTATAATAAACAGACTACACACACACACACACACACACACACACACACACACACACACACACACACACACACCTATATATACATATATATATATATATGTATATATATACTAGCATTTCATCCCGTCGTTGCCCGGATGTTTGATTGTGTGATAAGCAAAAAAAACAACAAAAAAAAATCAATTCTTTAAAATTTGACCCCTATTATGACCCCTTAACATTTATTGTTTTGGGTTCAAATCAAGTTATTAAGTTAGATTCATGTTCAAGGAATCTATATCTAAAATTTCAAGTGTTTAGATCCCAAATTGTGGGAGGAGTTTGGTAGAGTTCTCAAAGGTCAAATAATTGAATTTTGACCCCCTTTACAGGCAAATATTTGGCCGAAAACCGATCACATCGATTTTCCTAAATCTCAGTACCCTGTATATCAAATTTTGAGTCTGTAGATTGAAAATTGACAAAGTTATTGCGAAGGAAAATGTACACAGACACACAGACACGTTCACTTATATATATATATATATATATATATATATATATATATATATATATATATATATATATATATGAAATGAAGCTTAGTACGTTTCTGAATTTTTTAAATAAAGATCAGTTATTCGTATTATTTGGATTTTATGGAAGGTTCTCCTCTTGAGTGTTATTTTTCACGACGTTTCGACCGATGTAACTATCGAACTTCTAAAGGTTGATTTTGTTAAACTCGAGAATCTTTCTGTCAAACTCGGGAATCTGCACAGAATTTCGAACGGAACCCTTTATATAATTTACGATGTTAGCACGCTGTCTTTCCATTAGCCATAATCAAGAAGAAATTTTAAGTAATTTGCAATTGTCTTCTTAGTACTGCCTGCAATAAAGATTGAACCTTCAACAGCCAGAAAAGTGTCATCTAGAACTGGATTTCATTTAGTACTTTATCCGTTACGTTAATGACTAGGTGTATCAGAATTTTTAGGGAATTTTTGACACCCCTTACACGAAACTGCGAATAAAATATAAAAAACTCGTAATTTCTTATTTTAAAAGTGGGTTGTTTATTTTCTTTATGGAATATAATTCTAAAATAAACTATTGAAGTTGTTTAAAAAATAATAGAAATATTATTTTTTATTTTTTAAAAAACAGTGCCGGCGCGTCTTCATGCAGCCATTTTTTTACGTTAAAAAATCAATTGAATTTTACATGTTAATTTTTTTTTCAATTTTTAAACTTTAAAAATCTATCAAAATTTTTCTATTGGTTAAATTTTTATGATATTTTCAGGGTCAATGTGAAATTTGATGCTCTTTTCAATAAATCAAATATAATATTTTAGACAAACTTTTTTTTTAAAATTCACTCCCATTTTGAAATGTCTATTAAAATTTTAATTATTAATTTACGTACGAAAGTTTTATCTATCACAGATTGGAGATAAAAGATCAATAAATAATATATTGTAAATTAAAACAACAAAAAGGAAGTGTTTTTTTTTTTTTGGAATTTACCTGTAAAGTCCAAAGTGTAAAAGTTTTTTTTAAAAACCACGTTGATTTTTTTTTAATTGGAAGCCTATGTTCTACTTATATTGTCCAGTAAGTAATGGACGATGACGATATTTTTTTTATATTTCATTCAATGTTTTCTTTTTTTGATATAAAAAGAAATTCACTCGATAAAGAAGAAAATTATGTATTTCTTTGAGAAAAGAAAAAAAATTCCTCGAGTGTTTTTTTTTTTAAGGCAAAATCTTATAAGTAAAATTTGCCTATTTTTAAACTATGGGAATACATATTTCTTCAGGCACAAGGCTACACAGTTAACGCGAACGTATGGTTTTTATTGCTTTCTGTCCATCCGTAGTTCTAAACAAGGACAAACGGCGAGTTCCGGTTTTTCGATAAAGACGCAAAAATGCTTGCGTCATCGCGCTTTTTTTCAAACAGTCGTTTAAAAAATCTTTTATTTAAAAAATAAATGGATTTTAAAATATAAATATGGATAAATTCTGAACAATGAAGAATGCAACTAAATATTCAATAGTATTCATATATAGGTAAGTTTTTTTTCGAATTTATATCGATTTTTTATAACCGAAGAAAGTAAAATTTCGTTGATTTTCTTCAAGTCTTTTTTAAAGAAAACTAATTTTAAAAAACAAATATGGCATAATTTGCTATTAAACCTGTTATTTTTTTTTTTTTTAATTTTGGTTTTTGCTCCTTTAATTGAAAAAAAAATTAGGGGTTGAATTACATTTTTCAAATAGTTATAAGCTTGTAAAAATAGGAGGTCGAATTATTCAATTTTTTTTCCACGCATTTTTAAGATCGGTTTCTGACACTGCTAGTTAACGAACGACCCATGCTAGTTTTCGAGTTCGTCAAGATACACCGGGACTTTTTAAATAGCACTCGAGATAAGAATAGCAGTCCTAATAATTCGAATAATACAAATTATTAATCCTTATCTCAAAAATTCAGAAACATGGTACTTCTTCATTTACCGACCCGTCGTTTCCACGATGTTTTTCGGGTGTGTTGGACCATTGACTGGAATAAGCGGAAGCGGCCGATCGTTAAGCGTTAAACCGCTAGGAGAAATTTATAATGACCCAACTTAGTGGAAATCGCAGTTCGGTAAAAACGAAAGCACCTGGGAAGTGAACTAGATTCGTGATCCATGATTTTTGCGGCGGTCTTTCTGAAATTGAAAGCGAAACGTTTGTACCGGTTTTGGTTTATGTCACATTAGTCAGCTTCAACAACGGATTAGAAGTAAAAGGCAAAATGTCGGACAGAAGCAGCAGCAGCTCGTGTCCTGTTTCCCCCCTCCCCCCGACACTAACTCCTCCTGCGCCATCGTCCTTAGTCGTACTGATATTCAAAACACTCACGTTCTCTAAATAAACAAAAAACAAAACGGATTCTTGGAATTTCGTTTCGTTTCCTTTTTTCTTCGTTCGCTTTTTTTTTTTCTTCTTTTCGTTTTGTAAGTTGCGATAAAAGCTGATAGTCATGTTACTGCAGCTTAAATTACTATACAACAAGAATGTGGGGGTCAAGCTGGACAATGACTTTATTGAGAATCGCCAGTCGACTGCTAACCCTACTTCAAGCGCATTATGTGACCATGGCGATGACCTCATATCATTTGACCAGTGACCTTTTCAAGCGATGTTTGTTTATATAATTAGTGTAGGGGATTGGATGGTGGGGGGGGGTGAGCAACAAAAATCAGCTGATAATAATGAGGAGTGACAGCGACTTATTAAATGTGCGAGACTATTTTAAAACTACTCTCTCCCCCGTCTCTCTCTCTCTCTCTCTCACTCTTTTCTCGCTCTCTTCAAAGTATACATTTTCTTTCTCTACTCAGAATGACGCCATAATGTGAGTCCAATTATCACAAAGTTTTGATAATTATAACCATCAAAACATTTCACAGTAAGAACTCGACAAAACAACAACAAAAATAATTTCATAAAAGCAATCATCGAAAGAAAAATACGATACACGTCGTCCTATGAATGTTTTCTTTCTTTTGAAAATAATTTCGTTGTTGGTCGTTCTGTTGATAAATTATTGATTTGTACAAAAAAACAAAACAAAAAGAAACAAAAAAAGGAAAGAAAAGAAAAGAAACGAAAAGAAAACACACATAAAAAAAAAAAACAACAAAAAGCATTCCGTTATGGCTGAAGAAAACGCTTTGTTTTTAGCGGCTGATTCAAGTTCAACCTTTTACAACTCCAAGGGAGGCGTTTGTTGCCTGTGTGCGACTGCCGTGGTCGGGTCACTGATCGGGGCCCTAATGGTGGCCATTGGGGTGTGCGTGCTCCTTAACTATTCGATGTTCGATACAAGTGATTTACCGGACACGTTCATGTATTATAAGTCGTCACCGTTGGTCGGATTCACGGTTTTTTGTTTTGGGCTGTTCTGTCTTGTTGTCGCGGCCACCATCGGAACTCTCATGCTGATTGTCGGCGACAATCACCATGACGACGGTTTTCAATATACAAGGTTTTCAAACAGACGTCTGGAAAACGTGGCATCGTCGTTGGACTAAGAGATGGACGAAATAAGACAGTCTACAAAAATCAAATTATTTTATTTTTAAGGAAGCAGCCTCGCGTTTGTCCTAAAACCGGAAAAAATGTTTTAAAATGTAACGGGAAAATTCACGAGAAATTAACGTTTTTATAAACATAAAACGTTTTGAAAGTTAAAAAAAGAATTCAATTTTCATAATATATTTTTTGCTTTCGTCGTTAAAAGTAAAAGTTTTCATTTAAAACTGATGACATTATTCATCGGTAGTTGAAAAAGTTTGGAATCTCAAAATAAAAACTTTACGCCAGGAAATAACACAAAACATTTCATTAAAAAATGAATCCATAAAAAATGAATCCATAGTTATGCATGCAATCGCGCGCGTGCACGCGCACACACACACACACACACACACACACACACACACACACACACACACACACACACACGTGTGTGTGTGTGTGCGTGTGTGTGTGTGTGTGTATGTGTAACGATGATAAATGATAAAATTAGCCTTATAACTTTACTGCAGTTTCAATATTCAAATGTATTAATTATTTTATTAATATATTTCCCAAGATTGGATAAACTCTGAAACTACTGTAAAATATTAAGACAAGCGACATTTATTATTTATTATTGTTATAAGACTATGTCTGAATTGATATTGAGCACTTTGTGCCTACAAAGTCTATTGTTCGGTTTGATTACAATTCTGAAAAAATTATATATATTTTGTCGGAATACTATTTCCATTATTTTCATATATATATATATATATATATATATATATATATATATATATATATATATAGTATGAAAATATAAATGGCGAGTAAGCCAGAAAAATGTTCAAGTTTGATTGCTGAAGAAAATCACCAAAAAGTAATTTCCATAGATATTAGACTGCGAGTACTCCCTGGCGTTGGCCATGTGCCAGACAAAGGTAAGCTCATAAATTAACTATGTCTATGTCTTACTTCCTGTAAAGATAAAAACTCAGGGTAAAAGACTTGAATTGATTTTATGACACGGGTTCGTTTGCAATGTATTAAAAAAAAATATTGACTGATTCTGTAGTCTGTCGGGCAGCATTTCTTTATACGTGAAGAGTAAAGGGAGACTAGAAATACCAAAGGCAATTATTTCATGTTTCACTTCTTGATTAGATGAGGCACAACAATATTTTTCTATACACACAGACTCTAATCAGACTCTTTGATCTCAACAAAATCTTCGAGTGGTTTTTGTGTTTCAATAAATGCTGTATGTACTGCGCCGAATCGTAGACATTTTCAGGCTGGTACCTGGGGGGCGCATTAATTAACTTGGAGAGATGCACCCCAGTCGTTTTAAGACATTCATCTCGAAGAACGGAACTTTGATGCAAAAACCTGTATACTCTGTCCTGTGACAGTCATTTGCACCGATAAAAGTTAGCATTAAAAACAAAACGTGTGGTTGGTTCTACACAAAGCCTTCACCATTATAATACGTAATAACGAGGAATAATTTGCTTCACCACTATAGTACGTAATAACGATGAATAATTTGCTCGGTGGACTAATTTGCAATAAAATAAGGTACTCTTGCATAATTTGACCCGGGTCCTCGTGATTTCCCGTCAAACCCGGATCGGGTGAGACCGGCAATTATCGGTGATAGCCGAGCGGCGTAACAGACGCAGGCTAAGGAAAAAAAGCAAAAAAAAAAAAAAAAAAAAAAAGAAAAAAACAACGCAATTTCTTTTTTTTAGTAAACATTTATGATTACATTCGTTGCCTCTCATTCTTTGGGAAAGCAATTTCTTTTCCTGACAAAAGGAAATTGTCTGCATCGGCGTTTTCATTTGTCAGGTTAGCGTTTCAACATTTGAACAACGCTCGGCGGACGGCGATGATTGCTGGTCTCGCCCGATCCGAGCTTGACGGGAAATCACGAAGATCCGGGTCAAATTATACAGGGATTGCGTATGTATTATTATAGAATCAATCCTCTATTGATTATTATATATTACGAGGAATAATTTGCTCGGTGGAATAATTTGCAATAAAAGAAAATAAATAATAACGACAATGTCGTTCATAAAATTCTGTGTTTTTTTACAATATCACGTCAGCTGATATTTTTTTGGCGAAGAATGCCCTGGAAACTCACTTCTGATTAATGTTAAGTTTTTAAATATGCAAATAAAGAAATGATTTGCGGTCATTTTAAATGATACCTCTCCTTTTATCGTAAATTGAATTAATTTATGAGAAAAATAATAAAAATAGTGCGATACACCCGGGCAGTAACATGGGATCACTTGATCAGTAGTCGAATGCTCAACTACTGTCAGCAATCTGCTTTTTTCTAAGAAGAAGATATTTGTTGAGATTTTATTATCTCCCTTGCTGGTGCAACCTAAGATATTCCCCTGTAAAAATTCTTTGTCATTTATAAGAAAGAAAGACTATTTTAAGGATCGGATATATAAAAATATAAATTATCTTTGTGTGAAATTTGCAAAAGATAGGCTTAGCCGTTTTGGAACCTATGAGGAAGGAACTCACACACACACACACACACACACACACACACACACACACACACACACACACACACACACACACACACACAAGTGACTTTTATACAACAATAGCTATATATAATGTGAGATTCTTGGAGCGGATACAAAAATCTTAGTCAAATTTGTTCATCCTGAAATTACTTATCTATTTGTCAATCAATTTATTTGCTACCCCCCCTCTCTCTCTCTCTCTCTCTCTCTCTCTCTCTCTCTATATATATATATATATATATATATATATATATATACATATATATATACATATATATATACATATATATATACATATATATATGTATATATATACTAGCATTTCATCCCGTCGTTGCCCGGATGTTTGATTGTGTGATAAGCAAAAAAAGCAACAAAAAAAAATCAATTCTTTAAAATTTGACCCCTATTATGACCCCTTAACATTTATTGTTTTGGGTTCAAATCAAGTTATTAAGTTAGATTCATGTTCAAGGAATCTATATCTAAAATTTCAAGTGTTTAGATCCCAAATTGTGGGAGGAGTTTGGTAGAGTTCTCAAAGGTCAAATAATTGAATTTTGACCCCCTTTACAGGCAAATATTTGGCCGAAAAC
Source organism: Euprymna scolopes (assembly GCF_053919585.1). NCBI lineage: Eukaryota > Metazoa > Mollusca > Cephalopoda > Sepiida > Sepiolidae > Euprymna > Euprymna scolopes. The sequence goes on from NC_136484.1 coordinate 196,946,124, forward strand.
CGATCACATCGATTTTCCTAAATCTCAGTACCCTGTATATCAAATTTTGAGTCTGTAGATTGAAAATTGACAAAGTTATTGTGAAGGAAAATGTACACAGACACACAGACACGTTCACTTATATATATATATATATATATATATATATATATATATATATATATATATATATATATGAAATGAAGCTTAGTACGTTTCTGAATTTTTTAAATAAAGATCAGTTATTCGTATTATTTGGATTTTATGGAAGGTTCTCCTCTTGAGTGTTATTTGCTTAGTACGTTTGATGCAAAAACCTGTATACTCTGTCCTGTGACAGTCATTTGCACCGATAAAAGTTAGCATTAAAAACAAAACGTGTGGTTGGTTCTACACAAAGCCTTCACCATTATAATACGTAATAACGAGGAATAATTTGCTTCACCACTATAGTACGTAATAACGATGAATAATTTGCTCGGTGGACTAATTTGCAATAAAATAAGGTACTCTTGCATAATTTGACCCGGGTCCTCGTGATTTCCCGTCAAACTCGGATCGGGTGAGACCGGCAATTATCGGTGATAGCCGAGCGGCGTAACAGACGCAGGCTAAGGAAAAAAAGCAAAAAAAAAAAAAAAAAAAAAAGAAAAAAACAACGCAATTTCTTTTTTTTAGTAAACATTTATGATTACATTCGTTGCCTCTCATTCTTTGGGAAAGCAATTTCTTTTCCTGACAAAAGGAAATTGTCTGCATCGGCGTTTTCATTTGTCAGGTTAGCGTTTCAACATTTGAACAACGCTCGGCGGACGGCGATGATTGCTGGTCTCGCCCGATCCGAGCTTGACGGGAAATCACGAAGATCCGGGTCAAATTATACAGGGATTGCGTATGTATTATTATAGAATCAATCCTCTATTGATTATTATATATTACGAGGAATAATTTGCTCGGTGGAATAATTTGCAATAAAAGAAAATAAATAATAACGACAATGTCGTTCATAAAATTCTGTGTTTTTTTACAATATCACGTCAGCTGATATTTTTTTGGCGAAGAATGCCCTGGAAACTCACTTCTGATTAATGTTAAGTTTTTAAATATGCAAATAAAGAAATGATTTGCGGTCATTTTAAATGATACCTCTCCTTTTATCGTAAATTGAATTAATTTATGAGAAAAATAATAAAAATAGTGCGATACACCCGGGCAGTAACATGGGATCACTTGATCAGTAGTCGAATGCTCAACTACTGTCAGCAATCTGCTTTTTTCTAAGAAGAAGATATTTGTTGAGATTTTATTATCTCCCTTGCTGGTGCAACCTAAGATATTCCCCTGTAAAAATTCTTTGTCATTTATAAGAAAGAAAGACTATTTTAAGGATCGGATATATAAAAATATAAATTATCTTTGTGTGAAATTTGCAAAAGATACGCTTAGCCGTTTTGGAACCTATGAGGAAGGAACTCACACACACACACACACACACACACACACACACACACACACACACACACACACACACACACACACAAGTGACTTTTATACAACAATAGCTATATATAATGTGAGATTCTTGGAGCGGATACAAAAATCTTAGTCAAATTTGTTCATCCTGAAATTACTTATCTATTTGTCAATCAATTTATTTGCTACCCCCCCTCTCTCTCTCTCTCTCTCTCTCTCTCTCTCTATATATATATATATATATATATATATATATATATATATACATATATATATACATATATATATACATATATATATATATATATATGTATATATATACTAGCATTTCATCCCGTCGTTGCCCGGATGTTTGATTGTGTGATAAGCAAAAAAAGCAACAAAAAAAAATCAATTCTTTAAAATTTGACCCCTATTATGACCCCTTAACATTTATTGTTTTGGGTTCAAATCAAGTTATTAAGTTAGATTCATGTTCAAGGAATCTATATCTAAAATTTCAAGTGTTTAGATCCCAAATTGTGGGAGGAGTTTGGTAGAGTTCTCAAAGGTCAAATAATTGAATTTTGACCCCCTTTACAGGCAAATATTTGGCCGAAAACCGATCACATCGATTTTCCTAAATCTCAGTACCCTGTATATCAAATTTTGAGTCTGTAGATTGAAAATTGACAAAGTTATTGTGAAGGAAAATGTACACAGACACACAGACACGTTCACTTATATATATATATATATATATATATATATATATATATATATATATATATATATGAAATGAAGCTTAGTACGTTTCTGAATTTTTTAAATAAAGATCAGTTATTCGTATTATTTGGATTTTATGGAAGGTTCTCCTCTTGAGTGTTATTTTTCACGACGTTTCGACCGATGTAACTATCGAACTTCTAAAGGTTGATTTTGTTAAACTCGAGAATCTTTCTGTCAAACTCGGGAATCTGCACAGAATTTCGAACGGAACCCTTTATATAATTTACGATGTTAGCACGCTGTCTTTCCATTAGCCATAATCAAGAAGAAATTTTAAGTAATTTGCAATTGTCTTCTTAGTACTGCCTGCAATAAAGATTGAACCTTCAACAGCCAGAAAAGTGTCATCTAGAACTGGATTTCATTTAGTACTTTATCCGTTACGTTAATGACTAGGTGTATCAGAATTTTTAGGGAATTTTTGACACCCCTTACACGAAACTGCGAATAAAATATAAAAAACTCGTAATTTCTTATTTTAAAAGTGGGTTGTTTATTTTCTTTATGGAATATAATTCTAAAATAAACTATTGAAGTTGTTTAAAAAATAATAGAAATATTATTTTTTATTTTTTAAAAAACAGTGCCGGCGCGTCTTCATGCAGCCATTTTTTTACGTTAAAAAATCAATTTAATTTTACATGTTAATTTTTTTTTCAATTTTTAAACTTTAAAAATCTATCAAAATTTTTCTATTGGTTAAATTTTTATGATATTTTCAGGGTCAATGTGAAATTTGATGCTCTTTTCAATAAATCAAATATAATATTTTAGACAAACTTTTTTTTTAAAATTCACTCCCATTTTGAAATGTCTATTAAAATTTTAATCATTAATTTACGTACGAAAGTTTTATCTATCACAGATTGGAGATAAAAGATCAATAAATAATATATTGTAAATTAAAACAACAAAAAGGAAGTGTTTTTTTTTTTGGAATTTACCTGTAAAGTCCAAAGTGTAAAAGTTTTTTTTAAAAACCACGTTGATTTTTTTTTAATTGGAAGCCTATGTTCTACTTATATTGTCCAGTAAGTAATGGACGATGACGATGTTTTTTTTATATTTCATTCAATGTTTTCTTTTTTTGATATAAAAAGAAATTCACTCGATAAAGAAGAAAATTATGTATTTCTTTGAGAAAAGAAAAAAAATTCCTCGAGTGTTTTTTTTTTTAAGGCAAAATCTTATAAGTAAAATTTGCCTATTTTTAAACTATGGGAATACATATTTCTTCAGGCACAAGGCTACACAGTTAACGCGAACGTATGGTTTTTATTGCTTTCTGTCCATCCGTAGTTCTAAACAAGGACAAACGGCGAGTTCCGGGCAGTAACATGGGATCACTTGATCAGTAGTCGAATGCTCAACTACTGTCAGCAATCTGCTTTTTTCTAAGAAGAAGATATTTGTTGAGATTTTATTATCTCCCTTGCTGGTGCAACCTAAGATATTCCCCTGTAAAAATTCTTTGTCATTTATAAGAAAGAAAGACTATTTTAAGGATCGGATATATAAAAATATAAATTATCTTTGTGTGAAATTTGCAAAAGATAGGCTTAGCCGTTTTGGAACCTATGAGGAAGGAACTCACACACACACACACACACACACACACACACACACACACACACACACACACAAGTGACTTTTATACAACAATAGCTATATATAATGTGAGATTCTTGGAGCGGATACAAAAATCTTAGTCAAATTTGTTCATCCTGAAATTACTTATCTATTTGTCAATCAATTTATTTGCTACCCCCCCTCTCTCTCTCTCTCTCTCTCTCTCTATATATATATATATATATATATATATATATATATATATATACATATATATATACATATATATATACATATATATATATATATATATGTATATATATACTAGCATTTCATCCCGTCGTTGCCCGGATGTTTGATTGTGTGATAAGCAAAAAAAGCAACAAAAAAAAATCAATTCTTTAAAATTTGACCCCTATTATGACCCCTTAACATTTATTGTTTTGGGTTCAAATCAAGTTATTAAGTTAGATTCATGTTCAAGGAATCTATATCTAAAATTTCAAGTGTTTAGATCCCAAATTGTGGGAGGAGTTTGGTAGAGTTCTCAAAGGTCAAATAATTGAATTTTGACCCCCTTTACAGGCAAATATTTGGCCGAAAACCGATCACATCGATTTTCCTAAATCTCAGTACCCTGTATATCAAATTTTGAGTCTGTAGATTGAAAATTGACAAAGTTATTGTGAAGGAAAATGTACACAGACACACAGACACGTTCACTTATATATATATATATATATATATATATATATATATATATATATATGAAATGAAGCTTAGTACGTTTCTGAATTTTTTAAATAAAGATCAGTTATTCGTATTATTTGGATTTTATGGAAGGTTCTCCTCTTGAGTGTTATTTGCTTAGTACGTTTGATGCAAAAACCTGTATACTCTGTCCTGTGACAGTCATTTGCACCGATAAAAGTTAGCATTAAAAACAAAACGTGTGGTTGGTTCTACACAAAGCCTTCACCATTATAATACGTAATAACGAGGAATAATTTGCTTCACCACTATAGTACGTAATAACGATGAATAATTTGCTCGGTGGACTAATTTGCAATAAAATAAGGTACTCTTGCATAATTTGACCCGGGTCCTCGTGATTTCCCGTCAAACCCGGATCAGGTGAGACCGGCAATTATCGGTGATAGCCGAGCGGCGTAACAGACGCAGGCTAAGGAAAAAAAGCAAAAAAAAAAAAAAAAAAAAAAGAAAAAAACAACGCAATTTCTTTTTTTTAGTAAACATTTATGATTACATTCGTTGCCTCTCATTCTTTGGGAAAGCAATTTCTTTTCCTGACAAAAGGAAATTGTCTGCATCGGCGTTTTCATTTGTCAGGTTAGCGTTTCAACATTTGAACAACGCTCGGCGGACGGCGATGATTGCTGGTCTCGCCCGATCCGAGCTTGACGGGAAATCACGAAGATCCGGGTCAAATTATACAGGGATTGCGTATGTATTATTATAGAATCAATCCTCTATTGATTATTATATATTACGAGGAATAATTTGCTCGGTGGAATAATTTGCAATAAAAGAAAATAAATAATAACGACAATGTCGTTCATAAAATTCTGTGTTTTTTTACAATATCACGTCAGCTGATATTTTTTTGGCGAAGAATGCCCTGGAAACTCACTTCTGATTAATGTTAAGTTTTTAAATATGCAAATAAAGAAATGATTTGCGGTCATTTTAAATGATACCTCTCCTTTTATCGTAAATTGAATTAATTTATGAGAAAAATAATAAAAATAGTGCGATACACCCGGGCAGTAACATGGGATCACTTGATCAGTAGTCGAATGCTCAACTACTGTCAGCAATCTGCTTTTTTCTAAGAAGAAGATATTTGTTGAGATTTTATTATCTCCCTTGCTGGTGCAACCTAAGATATTCCCCTGTAAAAATTCTTTGTCATTTATAAGAAAGAAAGACTATTTTAAGGATCGGATATATAAAAATATAAATTATCTTTGTGTGAAATTTGCAAAAGATAGGCTTAGCCGTTTTGGAACCTATGAGGAAGGAACTCACACACACACACACACACACACACACACACACACACACACACACACACACACACAAGTGACTTTTATACAACAATAGCTATATATAATGTGAGATTCTTGGAGCGGATACAAAAATCTTAGTCAAATTTGTTCATCCTGAAATTACTTATCTATTTGTCAATCAATTTATTTGCTACCCCCCTCTCTCTCTCTCTCTCTCTCTCTCTCTCTATATATATATATATATATATATATATATATATATATATACATATATATATATATATATACACACATGGTAGCTTCCTTTAGTCTTGACAGACTATGGATACCCACTATAATAGTGCCTGTGCGTGAAATGTTTGCGTAAAAAGGTTATAGTAAAAACAAACCTCTTTATATATATATATATATATATATATATATTTGTTAAAAAATTTTTGCCTATAAACTTCTGTAAGTTTTTAGCTACAGACATGAAACTTAATATATAGGGTATTCGAACCCATGCGAAAGTATATTTGGGGAAAATCGGTGCAAAAGTGTGATAATAAAAATAAATGGAATTTGCCAGGTGAAGGTCGAGCGACGACATAACGAATATGCATGCGTAACGTAATAGCTATTGTTTCATGTTTTAATTTTTAGCCTTGCAACAAACATGTCTTCATAGCTCAGGCAGTAATGCCAAAGGAAAAAATAAATCGTAAGCTAAACATTTTAGTTTCAATTCTCGGTGGTGTCGCAAAAGTTATTTTTAAAAAACTTTTTTAAATCATTACTATATATTGGATCCAATATAATATAATAATAAATACGAAATCTGCATTAATAAAAATATCATATTTAAGCGTATTTTACGACCGGGCAATGCCGGGCGTCCTGCTAGTCTGTCTGTCTGTCTGTCTGTCTGTCTGTCTCTCTCTCTCTCTCTCTCTCTCTCTCTCTCTCTCTATATATATATATATATATATATATATATATATATTTATACTTCAGAATAAAATTATCTAATAATTAACTAGTATGGAAACCTGTGATTATAAGTTTTACTGGCAGTAATATTATATATATATATATATATATATATATATATATATATATATATATATATATATATATAGTCATCGACATACAGTCCTGTTTCGTTGTATCACAACTCATCAGTGCCGCTAGACTAGCATCTCTCCCAAGCCAAGGATTGAACCTAGAACCGTCGTGTTGACAGTCGGCAGTTCTCCCATATATATATATATATATATATATATATATATATATATATATATATATATATATATATATATATATATATATATATATATATGCATGAGAATATGATACTTTTCACTCCATGTTTCTTTCCTATCAGATCCCTCCACGACATTGTCAAAATCCGGTAAATCATCTTTGATCCAATTGTAAGTCCCTTTTGACTTGCTTACCTATGAGGGCAGATTTGTCAGTTTTTAATATGGGCAATGTCCAGCACCTTTGAAAGGGACAAAAAGTTGCCTCATTTGACACTGACCATTATGAAGTGTAGTATTTTCTTTGACGAGATTATTTTCATTAAATTATTTAATATCGACTTATGTTTTATATTAATCATTTATTTTAAATTCTTTTCAAATAAAATTGTATTAAAATTTTGAACAATTTATTTGTTTTCATTACTAAAAAGCTCCTTTCAGAACAGTGGGAGACAAAAGAAAGTACCCGAAAATGTTAGGATCGCATAACTTTTTTGGATAAAAACAAGTAATAAAATAAAACAAAACATTAATTATCCGAACATTTATTGAATTAAAATAAAATTTAGAAAATTCTGAAATTTGAAAGTTATCATTATATGAAAATGTTTAAAAGAATTTTTTATTGGAAGTGTGTGACATTTTATTTTGAAAACTGTTTTTACAAAATTTCAACTTTCATAATGAATAAAAGCACTTTCAGATTTTTTTCAATTTTATTTTAATTCCATAAATGTTCGGATAATTAATGTTTGACACGCTTTTTGGTTATTTTTTGTCCCCTTCTCAAAAATGAAGAAACATTGTCCACAGTAACGAAAATACATGAGAATCAAAAACATATTTTAAAAGTAAAAAAAAAAAAAAAAATTTCGCGTGAAATAAGAAACATGGCCGCCAGCGATTAATATATAAATTTGAATTAAACTTTGACGTTTAAAAAGTAAAATAGACTTTTATTCCATGAAAAGAATTCTTAAATGAACATTGGATTTCATTGAAATTGTGTGCGAAAACCAATAGATGAGATATTCAAATGGCCCCTATTCTAGAATTGAACTGAAAAAGGTTCACTAATTGTTGTACTAAAAATGGTTGTGAGTTGGAATTATGTTTATGAGCAATAAAATTCTGTTGAAATTCATTTCATTGTAAATAACTGATAATATCCTGTACCTCTACAAAGCCAACATTCTCCTATCGCGTACTGTTGCCGTATCTGGTCTAGTGCATCTACCACTTATCTATTCCTCTTAGACAGGTCCAAAATCGGTTCCGCACTATCGACCAAAATCTAATTCCTGTCACATCGTCACAATGGACTTTGGAATTCCATCCCAGTCTCCTGTTTCCTTGACTGTATTGACATGCAGAAATTTTAATCTAATGGGAACTGACATCTCGCTGCTCAGCTCCTTATGGTCCCTTGTTAAACATGATGCCAAATAGTAGCCCCTTACGCCCAAGTTGCAATGTGCCTTGTTGAGTTGATTAAGAGAAAAAATCTCACCATACATTAGAACATTGCCGTTTTCTCTCACACCAAAAACTGTTTTCTATTTAAGGAATATTAACATTAAAAACACACGAAACCATTTTTTTATTCAACAATTAAATTTGGCGTGAAAAAATGTCGATTGTTTAAAAGAAAAAATGGCTTAACATCACCGGCAATGTTTCATTTCTGTGATTGTTTTACAAATACTTCCATAGAATGTGCTCCGACAAACGTGCTACACTTGTACGACTCCTTAACATAAATACCCTCGAACCACCCGATTAGCTGCAAATTCCGCTCCCTTCACGGTGTTAGTAACTTTTCTACTTTAATTGCTTTTTTTTAAAGCATCCCCCCTCCCCAAGAAAATATCGTATTCCCTAAATTACGTAAATTGATCAAATAGTCTTATTTTTATAAAGAAAATTTAAAAAGTGATTTAGCTTAAGTATGGTTTTCTAAAATGTCGATTTGGAGTTATCTTCCTTGCTCCTTCAATCTGTTTTCAAAATTGCGTCGCTCGTACTTAACCATAACATTTGATTATCTTATTTAAAACAAAACTACTTAAATTGATTGGTGTACTTAAAGTAAAGTACTTAAAGTAAAATACTTAAAGTAAGGTACTTAAAGTAAGGCACTTAAAGTAAAGTACTTAAAGTAAAGTACTTAAAGTAAAATACTTAAAGTAAAATACTTAAAGTAAAATACTTAAAGTAAAATACCTAAAGCAAAGTACTTAAAGTAAAATACTTAAAGTAAAATACTTAAAGTAAAATACTTAAAGTAAAATACTTAAAGTAAAGTACTTAAAGTAAAATACTTAAAGTACAATACTTAAAGTAAAATACTTAAAGTAAAGTACTTAATAAAATACTTACAGTAAAATACTTAAAGTAAAGTACTTAAAGTAAAGTACTTAAAGTAAAATACTTGAAGTAAAATACTTAAAGTAAAATACTTAAAGTAAAATACATAAAGTAAAGTACTTAAAGTAAAGTACTTAAAGTAAAATACTTAAAGTAAAATACTTAAAGTAAAATACTTAAAGTAAAGTACTTAAAGTAAAATACTTAAAGTAAGGCACTTAAAGTAAAGTACTTAAAGTAAAATACTTAAAGTAAAATACTTAAAGTAAAATAATTAAAGTAAAATACTTAAAGTAAAGTATTTAAAGTAAGGTACTTAAAGTAAGGCACTAAAAGTAAAGTACTTAAAGTTAAGTACTTAAAGTAAAATAATTAAAACAAAATACTTAAAGTAAAATAATTAATGTAAAGTACTTAAAGTTAAGTACTTAAAGTAAAATACTAAAAGTAAGGTACTTAACATAAGGCACTTAAAGTAAAGTACTTAAAGTATAGTACTGAAAGTAAAATACGTAAAGTAAAATACTTTAAGTAAAGTATTTAAAGTAAAGTACTTAAAGTAAAGTATTTAAAGTAAAGTATTTAAAGTAAAGTACTTAAAGTAAAATACTTTAAGTAAAGTACTTAAAGTAAAATACTCAAAGTAAAGTTCTTAAAGTAAAATACTTAAAGTATTTAAAGTAAAGTACTTAAAGTAAAGTATTTAAAGTAAGGTACTTAAAGTAAAGTACTTAAAGTAAAGTACTTAAAGTAAAATACTTAAATAAGGTACTTAAAGGAAAATACTTAAAGTAAAATACTTAAAGTAAGGTACTTAAAGTAAAATACTTTAAGTAAAATACTTAAAGTAAAATACTTAAAGTAAAATACTTAAAGTAAAGTATTTAAAGTAAAGTACTTAAAGTAAAATACTTAAAGTAAAATACTTAAAGTAAAGTATTTACAGTAAAGTACTTAAAGTAAAATACTTAAAGTAAAATACTTAAAGTAAAGTATTTAAAGTAAAGTACTTAAAGTAAAATACTTAAAGTAAAATACTTAAAGTAAAGTATTTAAAGTAAAGTAATTAAAGTAAAATACTTAAAGTAAAATACTTAAAGTAAAGTATTTAAAGTAAAGTACTTAAAGTAAAGTACTTAAAGTAAAGTATTTAAAGTAAAGTATTTAAAGTAAAATACTTAAAGTAAAGTACTTAAAGTAAAATACTTAAAGTAAAGTATTTAAAGTAAAGTACTTAAAGTAAAATACTTAAAGTAAAGTACTTAAAGTAAAATACTTAAAGTAAAGTATTTAAAGTAAAGTACTTAAAGTAAAGTACTTAAAGTAAAGTATTTAAAGTAAAGTATTTAAAGTAAAATACTTAAAGTAAAGTATTTAAAGTAAAGTATTTAAAGTAAAATACTTAAAGTAAAGTATTTAAAGTAAAGTATTTAAAGTAAAATACTTAAAGTAAAGTATTTAAAGTAAAGTACTTAAAGTAAAGTACTTAAAGTAAAGTATTTAAAGTAAAGTATTTAAAGTAAAATACTTAAAGTAACGTATTTAAAGTAAAGTACTTAAAGTAAAATACTTAAAGTAAAGTATTTTAAAGTAAAGTACTTAAAGTAAAATACTTAAAGTAAAGTATTTAAAGTAAAGTACTTAAAGTAAAGTATTTAAAGTAAAGTATTTAAAGTAAAGTATTTAAAGTAAAGTATTTAAAGTAAAGTATTTAAAGTAAAGTATTTAAAATAAAATACTTAAAGTAAAGTATTTAAAGTAAAGTATTTAAAGTAAAATACTTAAATTAAAGTATTTAAAGTAAAGTACTTAAAGTAAAGTACTTAAAGTAAAGTACTTAAAGTAAAGTATTTAAAGTAAAGTATTTAAAGTAAAATACTTAAAGTAAAGTACTTAAAGTAAAATACTTAAAGTAAAGTATTCAAAGTAAAGTACTTAAAGTAAAATACTTAAAGTAAAGTACTTAAAGTAAAATACTTAAAGTAAAGTATTTAAAGTAAAGTACTTAAAGTAAAATACTTAAAGTAAAGTATTTAAAGTAAAGTATTTAAAGTAAAGTATTTAAAGTAAAGTACTTAAAGTAAAATACTTAAAGTAAAGTATTTAAAGTAAAGTACTTAAAGTAAAATACTTAAAGTAAAGTATTTAAAGTAAAGTATTTAAAGTAAAATACTTAAAGTAAAGTATTTAAAGTAAAGTATTTAAAGTAAAATACTTAAAGTAAAGTATTTAAAGTAAAGTACTTAAAGTAAAGTATTTAAAGTAAAGTACTTAAAGTAAAATACTTAAAGTAAAGTATTTAAAGTAAAGTATTTAAAGTAAAGTACTTAAAGTAAAATACTTAAAGTAAAGTATTTAAAGTAAAATACTTAAAGTAAAATACTTAAAGTAAAATACTTAAAGTAAAATACTTAAAGTAAAATACTTAAAGTAAAGTATTTAAAGTAAAGTACTTAAAGTAAAATACTTAAAGTAAAGTATTTAAAGTAAAGTATTTAAAGTAAAGTATTTAAAGTAAAGTACTTAAAGTAAAATACTTAAAGTAAAGTACTTAAAGTAAAATACTTAAAGTAAAGTACTTAAAGTAAAATACTTAAAGTAAAGTATTTAAAGTAAAATACTTAAAGTAAAATACTTAAAGTAAAGTATTTAAAGTAAAGTACTTAAAGTAAAATACTTAAAGTAAAGTATTTAAAGTAAAGTATTTAAAGTAAAGTATTTAAAGTAAAGTACTTAAAGTAAAATACTTAAAGTAAAGTACTTTAAGTAAAGTACTTAAAAAAACAAAAACTGTTTTCTATTTAAGGAATGTTAACATTAAAAACACACGAAACCATTTTTTTATTCAACAATTAAATTTGGCGTGAAAAAATGTCGATTGTTTAAAAGAAAAAATGGCTTAACATCACCGGCAATGTTTCATTTCTGTGATTGTTTTACAAATACTTCCATAGAATGTGCTCCGACAAACGTGCTACACTTGTACGACTCCTTAACATAAATACCCTCGAACCACCCGATTAGCTGCAAATTCCGCTCCCTTCACGGTGTTAGTAACTTTTCTACTTTAATTGCTTTTTTTTAAAGCATCCCCCCCTCCCCAAGAAAATATCGTATTCCCTAAATTACGTAAATTGATTAAATAGTCTTATTCTTATAAAGAAAATTTAAAAAGTGATTTAGCTTAAGAATGGTTTTCTAAAATGTCGATTTGGAGTTATCTTCCTTGCTCCTTCAATCTGTTTTCAAAATTGCGTCGCTCGTACTTAACCATAAAATTGGATTATCTTATTTAAAACAATCTACTTAAATTGATTGGTGTACTTAAAGTAAAGTACTTAAAGTAAAGTACTTAAAGTAAAATACTTTAAGTAAAGTACTTAAAGTAAAATACTTAAATGAAAAGTACTTAAAGTAAAGTACTTAAATGAAAAGTACTTAAAGTAAAGTACTTAAATGATAAGTACTTAAAGTAAAGTATTTAAAGTAAAGTATTTAAAGTAAAGTACTTAAAGTAAAGTACTTAAAGTAAAGTACTTAAAGTAAAGTATTTAAAGTAAAGTACTTAAAGTAAAGTACTTAAAGTAAAATACTTAAATGAAAAGTACTTAAAGTAAAGTATTTAAAGTAAAGTATTTAAAGTAAAGTACTTAAAGTAAAGTATTTAAAGTAAAGTACTTAAAGTAAAGTATTTAAAGTAAAGTACTTAAAGTAAAATACTTAAAGTAAAGTACTTAAAGTAAAGTATTTAAAGTAAAGTATTTAAAGTAAAGTACTTAAAGTAAAGTACTTAAAGTAAAGTATTTAAAGTAAAGTACTTAAAGTAAAATACTTAAAGTAAAGTACTTAAAGTAAAGTACTTAAAGTAAAGTATTTAAAGTAAAGTACTTAAAGTAAAGTATTTAAAGTAAAGTACTTTAAGTAAAGTATTTAAAGTAAAGTACTTATAGTAAAGTATTTAAAGTAAAGTACTTAAAGTAAAGTACTTAAAGTAAAGTACTTAAAGTAAAGTATTTAAAGAAAAGTACTTAAAGTAAAATACTTAAAGTAAAGTACTTAAAGTAAAGTACTTAAAGTAAAGTATTTAAAGTAAAGTACTTTAAGTAAAGTATTTAAAGTAAAGTACTTAAAGTAAAGTACTTAAAGTAAAATACTTAAAGTAAAGTATTTAAAGTAAAGTACTTATAGTAAAGTATTTAAAGTAAAGTACTTAAAGTAAAATACTTAAAGTAAAGTACTTAAAGTAAAGTACTTAAAGTAAAGTACTTAAAGTAAAGTACTTAAAGTAAAGTATTTAAAGTAAAGTATTTAAAGTAAAGTACTTAAAGTATAGTACTTAAAGTATAGTACTTAAAGTAAAATACTTAAAGTAAAATACTTAAAGTAAAATACTTAAAGTAAAATACTTAAAGTAAAGTACTTAAAGTAAAGTACGTAAAGTAAAGTACTTAAAGTAAAGTACTTAAAGTAAAGTATTTAAAGTAAAGTATTTAAAGTAAAGTATTTAAAGTAAAGTACTTAAAGTAAAGTACTTAAAGTAAAATACTTAAAGTAAAATACTTAAAGTAAAGTACTTAAAGTAAAATACTTAAAGTAAAATACTTAAAGTAAAGTACTTAAAGTAAAGTATTTAAAGTAAAGTACTTAAAGTAAAGTACTTAAAGTAAAGTATTTAAAGTAAAGTACTTAAAGTAAAATACTTAAAGTAAAGTATTTAAAGTAAAGTACTTAAAGTAAAATACTTAAAGTAAAGTACTTAAAGTAAAGTATTTAAAGTAAAGTATTTAAAGTAAAGTACTTAAAGTAAAGTATTTAAAGTAAAATACTTAAAGTAAAGTACTTAAAGTAAAATACTTAAAGTAAAGTACTTAAAGTAAAGTACTTAAAGTAAAGTACTTAAAGTAAAGTACTTAAAGTAAAGTACTTAAAGTAAAGTACTTAAAGTAAAGTACTTAAAGTAAAGTATTTAAAGTAAAATACTTAAAGTAAAATACTTAAAGTAAAGTATTTAAAGTAAAGTATTTAAAGTAAAGTACTTAAAGTAAAGTATTTAAAGTAAAGTACTTAAAGTAAAATACTTAAAGTAAAGTATTTAAAGTAAAGTATTTAAAGTTAAATACTTAAAGTAAAGTATTTAAAGTAAAGTACTTAAAGTAAAATACTTAAAGTAAAGTATTTAAAGTAAAGTATTTAAAGTAAAGTACTTAAAGTAAAGTACTTAAAGTATTTAAAGTAAAGTAATTAAAGTTAAGTACTTAAAGTAAAGTATTTAAAGTAAAGTACTTAAAGTAAAGTACTTAAAGTAAAATACTTAAAGTAAAGTACTTAAAGTAAAGTACTTAAAGTAAAGTACTTAAAGTAAAGTACTTAAAGTAAAGTATTTAAAGTAAAGTATTTAAAGTAAAGTATTTAAAGTAAAATACTTAAAGTAAAGTACTTAAAGTAAAGTATTTAAAGTAAAATACTTAAAGTAAAGTACTTAAAGTAAAGTATTTAAAGTAAAGTACTTAAAGTAAAGTATTTAAAGTAAAGTATTTAAAGTAAAATACTTAAAGTAAAGTACTTAAAGTAAAGTATTTAAAGTAAAGTACTTAAAGTAAAGTATTTAAAGTAAAGTATTTAAAGTAAAGTACTTAAAGTAAAATACTTAAAGTAAAATACTTAAAGTAAAGTATTTCAAGTAAAGTATTTAAAGTAAAGTATTTAAAGTAAAATACTTAAAGTAAAGTACTTAAAGTAAAGTATTTAAAGTAAAGTACTTAAAGTAAAATACTTAAAGTAAAGTATTTAAAGTAAAGTACTTAAAGTAAAGTACTTAAAGTAAAATACTTAAAGTAAAATACTTAAAGTAAAGTATTTAAAGTAAAGTACTTAAAGTAAAATACTTAAAGTAAAGTATTTAAAGTAAAATACTTAAAGTAAAGTACTTAAAGTAAAATACTTAAAGTAAAGTATTTAAAGTAAAGTATTTAAAGTAAAGTATTTAAAGTAAAATACTTAAAGTAAAATACTTAAAGTAAAGTACTTAAAGTAAAATACTTAAAGTAAAGTACTTAAAGTAAAGTACTTAAAGTAAAATACTTAAAGTAAAGTACTTAAAGTAAAATACTTAAAGTAAAGTACTTAAAGTAAAATACTTAAAGTAAAGTACTTAAAGTAAAGTACTTAAAGTAAAGTACTTAAAGTAAAGTACTTAAAGTAAAGTACTTAAAGTAAAGTACTTAAAGTAAAATACTTAAAGTAAAGTATTTAAATTAAAGTATTTAAAGTAACGTATTTAAAGTAAAATACTTAAAGTAAAATACTTAAAGTAAAATACTTAAAGTAAAATACTAAAAGTAAAGTACTTAAAGTAAAATACTTTAAGTAAAGTACTTAAAGTAAAGTACTTAAAGTAAAGTACTTAAAGTAAAATACTTAAAGTAAAGTATTTAAAGTAAAGTATTTAAAGTAAAGTATTTAAAGTAAAATACTTAAAGTAAAATACTTAAAGTAAAGTACTTAAAGTAAAATACTTAAAGTAAAGTATTTAAAGTAAAGTATTTAAAGTAAAGTATTTAAAGTAAAATACTTAAAGTAAAATACTTAAAGTAAAGTACTTAAAGTAAAATACTTAAAGTAAAGTACTTAAAGTAAAGTACTTAAAGTAAAGTACTTAAAGTAAAATACTTAAAGTAAAGTATTTAAAGTAAAGTATTTAAAGTAAAGTATTTAAAGTAAAATACTTAAAGTAAAATACTTAAAGTAAAGTACTTAAAGTAAAATACTTAAAGTAAAGTACTTAAAGTAAAGTACTTAAAGTAAAGTACTTAAAGTAAAATACTTAAAGTAAAGTATTTAAAGTAAAGTATTTAAAGTAAAGTATTTAAAGTAAAATACTTAAAGTAAAATACTTAAAGTAAAGTATTTAAAGTAAAATACTTAAAGTAAAATACTTAAAGTAAAATACTTAAAGTAAAATACTTAAAGGAAAGTACTTAAAGTAAAATACTTAAAGTAAAATACTTAAAGTAAAATACTTAAAGTAAAGTACTTAAAGTAAAATACTTAAAGTAAAATACTTAAAGTAAAGTACTTAAAGTAAAGTATTTAAAGTAAAGTACTTAAAGTAAAGTACTTAAAGTAAAGTACTTAAAGTAAAGTACTTAAAGTAAAATACTTAAAGTAAAGTACTTAAAGTAAAGTACTTAAAGTAAAGTACTTAAAGTAAAATACTTAAAGTAAAATACTTAAAGTAAAGTACTTAAAGTAAAGTATTTAAAGTAAAGTATTTAAAGTAAAATACTTAAAGTAAAATACTTAAAGTAAAGTACTTAAAGTAAAGTACTTAAATGAAAAGTACTTAAAGTAAAGTACTTAAAGTAAAATACTTAAAGTAAAATACTTAAAGTAAAATACTTAAAGTAAAGTACTTAAAGTAAAGTACTTAAAGTAAAGTACTTAAAGTAAAGTACTTAAAGTAAAGTATTTAAAGTAAAGTATTTAAAGTAAAATACTTAAAGTAAAGTACTTAAAGTAAAGTATTTAAAGTAAAATACTTAAAGTAAAGTACTTAAAGTAAAGTATTTAAAGTAAAGTACTTAAAGTAAAGTATTTAAAGTAAAGTATTTAAAGTAAAATACTTAAAGTAAAGTACTTAAAGTAAAGTATTTAAAGTAAAGTACTTAAAGTAAAGTATTTAAAGTAAAGTATTTAAAGTAAAGTACTTAAAGTAAAATACTTAAAGTAAAATACTTAAAGTAAAGTATTTCAAGTAAAGTACTTAAAGTAAAGTATTTAAAGTAAAATACTTAAAGTAAAGTACTTAAAGTAAAGTATTTAAAGTAAAGTACTTAAAGTAAAATACTTAAAGTAAAGTATTTAAAGTAAAGTACTTAAAGTAAAGTACTTAAAGTAAAATACTTAAAGTAAAATACTTAAAGTAAAGTATTTAAAGTAAAGTACTTAAAGTAAAATACTTAAAGTAAAGTATTTAAAGTAAAATACTTAAAGTAAAGTACTTAAAGTAAAATACTTAAAGTAAAGTATTTAAAGTAAAGTATTTAAAGTAAAGTATTTAAAGTAAAATACTTAAAGTAAAATACTTAAAGTAAAGTACTTAAAGTAAAATACTTAAAGTAAAGTACTTAAAGTAAAGTACTTAAAGTAAAGTACTTAAAGTAAAGTACTTAAAGTAAAGTACTTAAAGTAAAGTACTTAAAGTAAAATACTTAAAGTAAAGTATTTAAAGTAAAGTATTTAAAGTAAAGTATTTAAAGTAAAATACTTAAAGTAAAATACTTAAAGTAAAGTACTTAAAGTAAAGTACTTAAAGTAAAGTACTTAAAGTAAAGTACTTAAAGTAAAGTACTTAAAGTAAAGTACTTAAAGTAAAGTACTTAAAGTAAAGTACTTAAAGTAAAGTACTTAAAGTAAAATACTTAAAGTAAAGTATTTAAAGTAAAGTATTTAAAGTAAAGTATTTAAAGTAAAATACTTAAAGTAAAATATTTAAAGTAAAGTATTTAAAGTAAAGTATTTAAAGTAAAATACTTAAAGTAAAGTACTTAAAGTAAAGTACTTAAAGTAAAATACTTAAAGTAAAGTATTTAAAGTAAAGTATTTAAAGTAAAGTATTTAAAGTAAAATACTTAAAGTAAAATACTTAAAGTAAAGTACTTAAAGTAAAATACTTAAAGTAAAGTATTTAAAGTAAAGTATTTAAAGTAAAGTATTTAAAGTAAAATACTTAAAGTAAAATACTTAAAGTAAAGTACTTAAAGTAAAATACTTAAAGTAAAGTACTTAAAGTAAAGTACTTAAAGTAAAGTACTTAAAGTAAAGTACTTAAAGTAAAATACTTAAAGTAAAGTATTTAAAGTAAAGTATTTAAAGTAAAGTATTTAAAGTAAAATACTTAAAGTAAAATACTTAAAGTAAAGTACTTAAAGTAAAATACTTAAAGTAAAGTACTTAAAGTAAAGTACTTAAAGTAAAGTACTTAAAGTAAAATACTTTAAGTAAAGTATTTAAAGTAAAGTATTTAAAGTAAAGTATTTAAAGTAAAATACTTAAAGTAAAATACTTAAAGTAAAGTATTTAAAGTAAAATACTTAAAGTAAAATACTTAAAGTAAAATACTTAAAGTAAAATACTTAAAGGAAAGTACTTAAAGTAAAATACTTAAAGTAAAATACTTAAAGTAAAATACTTAAAGTAAAGTACTTAAAGTAAAATACTTAAAGTAAAATACTTAAAGTAAAGTACTTAAAGTAAAGTATTTAAAGTAAAGTACTTAAAGTAAAGTACTTAAAGTAAAGTACTTAAAGTAAAGTACTTAAAGTAAAATACTTAAAGTAAAGTACTTAAAGTAAAGTACTTAAAGTAAAGTACTTAAAGTAAAATACTTAAAGTAAAATACTTAAAGTAAAGTACTTAAAGTAAAGTATTTAAAGTAAAGTATTTAAAGTAAAATACTTAAAGTAAAATACTTAAAGTAAAGTACTTAAAGTAAAGTACTTAAATGAAAAGTACTTAAAGTAAAGTACTTAAAGTAAAATACTTAAAGTAAAATACTTAAAGTAAAATACTTAAAGTAAAGTACTTAAAGTACAATACTTAAAGTAAAATACTTAAAGTAAAATACTTAAAGTAAAATACTTAAAGTAAAGTACTTAAAGTGTTGGTGTGCGATATTTTCTTTCAGTCGCAGTTACGTACATCATGCAGGCTTTTCTATAGTCTGGCGTTTTAATTTGGGGCGGGGGCGCATTCTGGACAAGCACCATTATTTTTCAGGACAAAAATACAAATTAGAACCAAAAATAAATATTACCGCAAGTCATTAAATACAATCTATATTCTTAACGGGACCCCTATTTTACAATTGAAACCTATTTGAATGTCTAGTAAGAATTCTCAACGATAAGTCACGTGATGTTTGCATTTTTTTTTGGCTCGGCATTAGCTTTTGTAAAATGAAAGTAAGTTCATTTATTTTCTGTTATTTATTTATTAAAAAAGGAAAGAAATTGGCTAATGGTTGCGTCACGTGATCAAAATGGACGAAAAATCAGATAAGCAAAAGAAAACGAAGAAATTCTCAGAAGAATAAACAACAACAAAAAATCGGTCAACTTGTTATAATGAATACGCACACACATATGCACAAAGACAGAAAACGGAGTTGATAATTCTGACGTAGTGATATGGGATAAGAGGGATAAAGTAGCAACTCTACTTGAAGTCAGTGTCCCCAATGACGTTAGATTAAACAAAGCTGAGAAGGGGAAAAGATAACGAAATGTCACGCTCTTATATACTGCACGAAAAGATACTTGAATCTTGGGAAAATTTTCTTAATTTTAATAATTATACTAGCAATTGGGTTCATGAAAAAAATTTCAAAATCTACCTGGAGAATATACCCAGTAAACCAAGTGCAAGAAAAATACAAACAATTATACTTAAAGAGGCGATTATAATCTTAAAAAGATCTCTCGGCTAGAGTGTGTAAAATGATAGGTCCATCCGCATCAAAGACAAAAATGTTAAGAACACTTTAAAAATTATAGATAGATAATACTATTACACGATATCATAATATATTATGCATAATATATTATAATATTATTACATGATATCATAATATATTATGCATAATTATTTTTCAGTGTTTACGTCAACAGTGCTCAATATATGAGCAGAGTTTAGTACTCGTATAAATAGCACAGTAATCCAATAATTATTCCATGAAGGATAACAAAGAAATCATGTAATTCTATCCTGTAACAACACATAGCAGAACAATATCGATAACTTACAGAGAATATCATTAAAGACCGGTTGGTCGGTACTATGCCGATGCTCAAAATGTATACTTAAACTTTACTTAAAAATTCACCAAAAATCAGGAAATTAAATTTTAGTAGAAATGTATTATTTTGTTTAAACAAAAATTCCTTTACTTAAGTTATTTTTACTTTTTTATGAAAATAAAGCATCGTAAATTGTAACAATTAAAAACAAGTTATTTTATTTTTACAGGAACATTACGAAAAAGCCCCTAAAGTCCGTATTAAGGAAGTCAATATAACTAGAAGAAAAATTAATTTCTCGAACTATCAGTATTATAATTGAATTAAGCATTGTTTATTTAATATTTTCACACAAAAACATTATAATTGCAAAAAAAAAATCCTTCTACTTTTTTTTTTAATTACAGGTTTCGCATGATTGTTATATGTAAGATTCTAATATTTTCCTTGCTTGTATGAATGTGAAACTTTCGGCGTAACATAATTTTTATATAATCTTGAAAAAAAAAAAAAGAAAGAAAAATAATTTAAAAGCAGGACATTAGAGAAATAATTAAATTAAAAAAGGGTAAAAAAAATTCTACAAACGTTCATGATAGGAATGCACGAATTCACGACTGGAGTTAAAACGACAAACTACACCTCTACCTCCCTTTAACTACCTGACGTCATTTTCAGACAGCCTTTCGACTTTCTTGACATTTTCGGCTTCCGTTTAATCTATATAACGAGGACTTGATTTTGTTTTGGTTGAACGAAGCGAGAATCTATCACTTTATGGGCTAATTAAGCTATTTTTGTATAAACAAGGTGTATTTTTTTTATTGACTTCTGTATCCTAGGACTTTACCAATTATTTTTGAAATAGACACAGAAAAATAATATTTATCTTTAAAAGGATTTTTACAATGAATTTATTTAACTTCAAAATTTAATTGAATTTGTTAGCTTGCAGGGAAAACTTTTTTTCACGTGTACAAATATTTTTTCCTTTAGGAAATTAACTTTAGTCTTTAATCTTTAAAATACAATCAAAAAGTAGTCGGAAGCCTACAAAAATATTATGATAAATCGGCTTTCAAAACTATGTCCCCCATCTTTATTTCGCCATTTTTGCTCGTACCTAGTTCTATGCTTAATTTAACACATATTAATAGATATTCTGTTTTAGATTTTATATTTAATAAGATTCTGCTTTTGTTAATATTGTATTTAATTTAACTCCATATGATTATTGTTATTAATTAGTCGTTTTGCTTACTATTATTATTACTTTTATTTTATTAGCGTGGCCGATTCGGCGTTGTCGTTTCGGCTTGCCCGATCGGCGTATTGGTTTGCGTGTGACCTATTTGGCGGCGGGAGGGGGGGAGGACGATTCGACGTCAAATTAGCACTTCGTCATTACAGTCAAAGTTTCTTTATATTTTAAAAATTAATATAGTAAAAGAAGATATATTTTTTCTTAGAATAAAATTGAAATAAAAATCATTAAAAGAAAAAAAATATTTGATTAAAAACCTTAAAAATGACCCTGTTTATTTAAAACAATACAAAAACAAACACAAGAAGGCAACCTTTTTAGGGCAATTGCTCTTGACATATCTAAGACCTTTGATAGTGTATGGCATGAAGGTTTACTTCACAAGATTTCTAGCTATGGTATAGCTGGAAATGTATTCTCAATTATTAAATCATTTCTTTCTGAAAGGATCATAAGAGTAGTAGTTGATGGGCAAAAATCAGAAGCTCGCAGTATTAATGCTGGAGTCCCTCAGGGGTAAATCCTGGGACCAACTCTTTTCCTGATCTATATTAATGATCTTCCAAATTACATCCTTACATCATTTGTAGACATTTATGCTGATGACACTACCATCTATGGTAGCACATCTAAGACAGTAAACAACCAAGTTCTCTCCGATTCTCTCTTCCCTGATCTTGAGCACGTGGTACAATAGGGAAAGGAGTGGCCGGTTACTTTTAATGCATCTAAAACCAAGCTTCTCTCTTTACATCATCAACGTTCTGATCCCCATCTGGCATCAGTTGAAATGAATGGCTCTCGTCTTGAGGAAGCCTCAAGTTTTGACAAGCTTCTGGGATTGACCTTTACTCCTGATCTTAAATGGAACAGGTACATCAAATCTGTTGCCAAGGCCGCTGGAAAAATGGTGGGATCCTTCCACCGATCCAGTAGATATCTCACTGCTGATGAAATTCTCTATCTATATAAGAGCCAGGTACGTCCAAGGATGGAATACTGTTGCCACATCTGGGCAGGAGCTGCTAGAAAGAACTTGTCCTGCCTTGATAGAGTTCAAAATAGACTTCGTAGTCTCGTAGGCGATATCCTTTTCTCTTCCCTGCAACCTCTATCTCACAGAAGAGATGTTGCGAGTTTGTCTCTGATGTATCGTTATTTTCATGGAAAGTGTTCGACTGAGCTTCAGTCTATGGTCCCACCTCGCCAAACGTTCACAAGAAACACTTGTCTAGCTGAAAACACTATCAATAATTCCCACCACTCTTTATCTGTGCCTAATCCTAAACGTAGATTCCACGAACAAAGCTTCTTTCTTAAAACTGCACGCCTGTGGAATGTTCTTCCGTTTTCCTGTTTTCCAGCTGACTACAATATGGTTGTCTTCAAGTCTAACGTAAACAAGTTCTTGATGAGCCGTCCCACTTGTTAACAAGTTTACCAAATTTCTATTACTAACGATTACTATATTGTTCAATTTCTACTGTACACTCTTTAACACTTATCCTCGAGTGGCCTCTTGGCCTTGATAAGTGGTGATGCCTATGTAAAAAAAACACTCAGTCGCCAACAACGACATTATATATATATATATATATATATATATATATATATATATATATGTGTGTGTGTGCGTGTGTGAAATTTTTAATTAAAAAAAAACTTCAAGATATTTTAAAGTTTGTAATTTAAAAAAAATTAATCATAAAATAATTACAAGTACGTCCAAGGATGGAATACTGTTGCTATATCTGGGCAGGAGCTACTAAAAACAGCCTATCCTGCCTTGACAGAGTACAAAATAGACTTCGTGGCTTAGTGGGGGATGCTCATTTCTCTACCCTGCAACCTCTCTCCCACAGAAGAGACGTTGCGAGCCTATCCTTGTTTTATCGTTATTTCCATGGCAGGTGCTCGTCTAAACTCCAATCTCTGGTTCCCCCTCGCCAATCTTTCACGAAAAACACCCGTCTAGCTGAATCCACTGTGAAAAATTTCCCCCACTCTTTATCTATGCCTAAATCAAAAAAATGGGTTCCATGAACAAAGCTTCTTTCTTAGAAGTGCACGCCTGTGGAACTCTGTTCCGTCTGCCTGCTTCCCACCGGACTACAACTTGGATGTCTTCAAGTCTAACGTTAACAAATTCCTAATAAACCGCCCCCTTAAGTAAACACTTCATCAAATCTCCACACTAACTTAATGTACTTGCAATAACCCTTATCACTGAGTGGCTTCCGGGCCTTGATAAGTGGTGATCACTGTGTAAAAAATAAAAAAATAACCAGAAAGAATTTTGACAAAAACATTATTTTTCCTTAAAAAACAGTTAAAGTGATATCAACATTAAAAACTTCGAACCGTGTTCATTCAAAACACATCACAAAAACAGACAAGAACACTCAATCGTCGACAACGAGATCATATTTTCATTTTGTTTGTCTTAATAAAAAAAACTTTAAAATATTTGCTAAAGATTTTAATCCTTTAAAAATTAATTGGAAATAGTTAAAGTGATACATATCATATATTTTTTTTAGTATTTAAAAAAAGTTATAAAATCTCGGTACTTGTACAGTTTAATCAAGACATTAAAAAATGAAAATATCGAAAAGAAAGGTTAAATTGTACGTATTCGTCATGGAACGAATTTCTACGAAAAAAAATTAACTTAATTTTATCAAGTAGTTTTTATTTTACAGCGAAAAAACAATTTGTTATGATAGCGAGCAAAAGGTTCGATTTTTAGGAAGAAAAGCTAGTAATAAAGATGGGGAGGGAGTGCCGGTGCTTTAACTGGAGTTATCTCCCCGTGGCGTGTTCAACAAATTTCATAATGGCTGACTTCAACGCGCTCTCATAAAAACGTGTTTTTCTGCTGTAAAATAAAAACTACTTGATCAAATTAAATGAAATTTTTTTTTCGGAGATCTTCAGTTCAAAACGGATACATGTAATATAACCCTTTTTTCGATATTTTTATTTTGAATGTCTTGATTAAACTGTACGAGTACTGAAATCTGTTTAAAAATGCGACTGGTGTGGTCAACGTCGAATTGTCCCTCCGCCGAATTGGCCACACCGTCGAATCGGGTGAGCTGTATCGATCAAGCCAAAACAGCGACGCCAAATCGGCCATGCCGAAATGTCACCATTCCAAATTTAAAGACAGTTGATTATTATTAGATTTAAGAAGAGTCGCTGTTTGTCCAAGGAGTACACAGGTGAAAATCGCAATTGCAAATAAATGAACACAAAAACTCTTCAGTATACTTACATATCATGCAAAAATAATATCTACACTAAAAATTTGAAAATAATTAACGAGTATAATTTGAATTAAAAATCAAATAAGTTTTCGTATATTTCCGATTCACCATGATTAAGGGCGCAAGACATGTAAATAAGATAAATCCGTTTGTCATTTCACCAGTCATAATCATTGGTGTATTGGAAAAATACAATAAAAACTAATTTATATTTTTAATTAAAATCTTAATCGATTATTTTTATCTTATTTTTTTTTGGGGGGGGGGGTGAGGGGGGCTAATAGTAAGTCTGTGAAAGAATTTTTCTGTTAATTTATTTGGAACTGCCATGTTTCATCTGCCTATTTTATGAACAAACACCGAAATGTTCGCTTGGTTATTATATTTAATTTAAAAATACTAGCACATTGTGTAGTTTTTTCTTTCAATTTTTTTACTTTTTTCAAGCTCAAGTTCAGACATCCACCTACTATCTTATATATTCCATCCGAGAGATCTTTTTAAGATTCTAACCGTGCAATTGTTTGAATCTCTTTTGCATTTGATTTACCGGGTATATTTGCCGAGTTGCTTTTGAAATTCTTTTTCATGAGTCCAGTTGCTCCTATGATTATTAGAATGATGGAGATCTTCCCAAGACTCCAGTCTCCATCATATCATACATTTTAGTTACGTAGTATGTAAAGTTGTAAGTATAGACTAATGTGTGTATGCAATAAAGTGTGTGTGTGTGTGTGTGTGTGTAGATGTGTTCTTCCCTTAGCTCTCTTATGTTACTTATGTTTTACGGAAAAATTATTCATCACAAGGTTTAAAGACAAAGATAAGTTATTCAATAAAAGACAAGAAACTTCCATTATAAAGAACATCTTCTTAGAAACCTATAATATCATGTTATATATATATATATATATATATATATATATATATATATATATATATATATATATATAACACCTAACGCACATATTTAGTTAAATATCTCAATCGATTTGATCTACCTCTGAAAACTAGATAAACCCATAAAACCAATTACCTACTTAAACCAAGTCAACCTAATTACTAAAACACCCTCAATAAAATATCTGCCTAAATGTATCTTCTCCAAACATGTTCTTGTGGTACAGTTATATAACATTGAATAGCCCCCCCCTTTTTTGTACTCGATATATGGATCTCAAGAGTTAACTAATCTTCTCCCTTAGCATGTATTGGGAGAATACTTAACGATCTGAATATCACCAACAATATAATTTAATAAATAAATCTCTCAAATGCATTTTAGAGAATTACTGAAAAAAATGGTATAAATTATAAAGATAAATCAGGTTCTCAAAAACAGTATAGTGATTTATTCTAGAAAAGACTATCTAACTAAAGGGATCACAAAGACTTATTAAGTAGAATTTTGGAAATTTTGAAAACCCCTGGAAAAACAAACGATTTATATACCGATAAATAAATAAATAAATTAAAATTTAAAGCACAATTATATATGTATATATATATATGTGTGTGTATATATATATATATATATATGTATATATATATATATATTTATATATATAAATAAACAAACTAAAGTTAAAATAAATAAAATCTAGTAAATGTCTTAAATAAATGTATAAATTCATTAAGATAAATTGAAAATAAAATAATTGGATATAACTAAAAAGTATATAAAAAATGCAGTTCAATTCGACCTCTAAAAAAATAGATTTGATCTTTAAAAAAGTTGTAAGATTCTAAAAATAAAAAAATTGAACGATTTCCCCCAAGTTGGAAACAGACAAATTGACTCTGATCCAAGTTTGGTGAACTACTCTAAATTGATAAATGCATTCTACCTCCACCATCTACCTAACTTGAAATTGTCTGAAATATTGTTTTACGACCTTCCCGTACTCATTATAATTTGTATTTATTTATATCCTCTTCAGTTTTTTCTTTCTTTCTTGTTCTCTCTAATTGACTACACGAACGCCCTCCTTCTAAAACTTTCTTCTCTCACCCCTTAATCTTTATACATCATGCCAACCAACACACTTTTAACACCCCTCCTCTTCTTAACGGAAAACAGCCATAAAGGTTATGCTTTCAATTTCATATCATAAGACCTTTTAAACCATGCTACACGTTAGACATGGCAAAATATTTCCTTCTTTAAAATTATAAAACGTTCTTCATGTTGTTTTAATTTTCAAAATTTTTTCTCGCCTGATGAGGTCAATACCTGATAAGATTGAAACGGTCTGCACATCGTAGCAATATATGACTATATTTACATAAAGAAAATAAAAATTATAAATTTTCTCTCTTTGATTGAACACTATCAACGACCCTTGTTAGAATTCAATGATTTAAATCTTTAGAATATTTTGCACCTGGAATATATATATATATATATATAATGCCATCTTTAATTTTATCCAAGATGTTTATAAACTTTATAGAACATAATTGCAGCTACTATTTTGATTTTTTCGGATTTATGTATTCATGCCCATAGTTTTTTTTTTTTTAATTTTGTTTTAAAATTAATGAGTTCTTATTCTTCTGATGAGTCAGGGCATAATAAATGAAAAAAATTAACATAATAATTAAAGATTGTTTCTGCACTACGAAACAGGTGTTGTCAAGAATTAGACAGTTTTACATTCTGAAAAAAAACCGGTAAACATGTTGGAATTTGGAATATAGACATTTTGTCATTTATTTGTATATGCTCTGTAGTTACATTTAACATACATCGAGCTTCATAAATAAAATGATTAATATAAATATAAGGGTGAAGTATAAGTAGATAAGCATATTTTCCCATAAACACACACACACACACACACACACACACACACACACACACACACATATATATATATATATATAAAATGGTAATTAGTAAAAACCGTAAGAAAGTGCTCAATACTATTGCAGAGCAAATATATGTTTTATTTTTTATTACCGTTTTATCTGTTTAGTTACACATGTTTCGGTTACCGAATCATATTAACGATCCAGTAACTTCGTCAGACATTACAAAAATGGTCATTATAATTGGAAAAAAATATATTAGAAGTAGCATGAAAACAAAAAAGAAAAGGGGGAAAGAAAAGGAAAAAGGGTAGGGGGAGATCGACAGCATTTTTAAGGTTTAATAAATATTAGACAGTTGTATAGGTTAGGGGGAGTTTAGGAAATTCAGCTAGACACGGATAAGAATAAAGGGAGGGTGGAGAGCAAAGGTGGGGGAAGAATTTCAATTTTAAGTTTTAAGATTTAATAAACATTAGAAGGTGGTAAGGGTTTGGAGGGTTTAAGCTGTTCAACCAGACACGGATAGGAATATATAAAAGGGGTAGAGAGAGAGAGAGAGAGAGAGAGAGAGAGAGAGAGAGAAGGAGAGAGAGAAGGAGAGAGAGAGAAGGAGAAAGAGAGGGAGAGAGAAAGACAGGGGGAGAGAGAGATAAAGAAGGTGAAAAAAAAAGAGAGGAGAGGTATAGGATGGATAGAGTTTTGGAAGAAAAAAATTATATATATATATATATATATATATATATATATATATATATGATGAAAATGATGGAAATAGTATTCCGACAAAATAGAGAAAATAAAAAGGAACAAACCGTATTATGTGTTCATCAACGTTTCGTCTTTATTTCATCCAGAGGAAGTCTCGAAATAAAGACGAAACGTTGATGAACACATAATACGGTTTGTTCCTTTTTATTTTCTCTCTCTCTCCCCCTCTCTCTCTCTCTCTCTCTCTCTCTCTCTATATATATATATATATATATATATATAATTATATATATATAATTATATATATATAATAATTATATATATATTTGTATATCCTCCTTCATCCATATCCTTATGATTCCATATTTTGCTATATTTATTC
This sequence comes from Euprymna scolopes, assembly GCF_053919585.1. NCBI lineage: Eukaryota > Metazoa > Mollusca > Cephalopoda > Sepiida > Sepiolidae > Euprymna > Euprymna scolopes. The sequence goes on from NC_136484.1 coordinate 196,974,790, forward strand.
AATCCATATCTGGCAATTTTAATTCACTTAATTTCTTAAAAACCTTTGTCAATGAATTTAAATAGAAAATGCATTTAAGTTGGACGTAACCAAACCTGCGTTGAGAAGACGCATATTAGTTACTGCAAACAGCGCCCCCTCCCAATCTTCATAAACCTTTAACATGTCAAAACCCATATGACATATACGCAGCATCTCAGCGCGACAGTCCACAGCCACGTGTTGAATTGTTTGCCTCTCTCCCTCTCCCTTCAGTTTTTATTCTTATCTCTATATTTATTTCCCCCATCCCCGCTTCCAAAACTCTATCTATCCTATGCCTCTCCTGTCTTTTTTCACCTTCTTAAAACTTAACTGCTGTCGATCTCCGCCCCCTTTTTCTTCTTTTTCTTTCCCTCCTTTTCTCTTTTTTTCGTGTTACGTTTAATATCATTTTTCCAATCATAATGACCATTTCTGTAATGTCTGACGAAGTTACTGGATCGTTAATACGATTCGGTAACCGAAACATATGTAACTAAGCAGATAAAACCGTAATAAAAAATAAAACACACACACACACACACACACACACACACACACACACACACACACACACACACACACACACACACACACACACATATATATATATATATATATATATATACGGGGTTTATTCTCTTGTGTGCATAATACTTCACAACAGTCTTCCAGAGACTAAAAATTCAAACCTTAATAAAGGCGGT